>NC_141333.1:26230272-26455272 GCF_037954235.1 Aulostomus chinensis | reverse complement strand
TCACCAGTCCATCACAGGGCCAACACATAGAGACAGACAACCATTCACACTCACAGTCACACCTACGGTCAATTTAGAGCAGGGGTGGACAACCATGTGCCATGGAGGGCCGTGTGTATGCAGGTTTTCCTTCCAACCAAACACTTCAACAGGTGATTTCACTGATTAACACTCTTCTGTGGCTGAAGGTGTGTTAATCAGTGAAATCACCTGTTGAAGTGTTTGGTTGGAAGGAAAACCTGCATACACACGGCCCTCCATGGCACATGGTTGTCCACCCCTGATTGAGAGTATTCAATTAGCCTCGTCCCCTCTTGATGTCTTTGGACTGTGGGAGGAAGCTGGAGTACCCAGAGAGAACCCACACAGGAACAGGGAGAACATGGAGACTCACACAGAAAGATCCTGTGCTCAAGCAGGAGCTTGAACCTTCTTGCTGCGAGGGGACAGTGAGGATCGGAAATTCTGTGTTTTCCCTGAAAGTTTTTTACACTCCGCAACCCACTGGTGGGTTGGAACCCAAATGTGGCTCTGCTCAAAAGATCTTCTGCGAATACTTAATGACTTGCTTCCTGCTCCCTGGTATAGACGCCCTAAGATGATTCAATTTAATTTTATAGTCGCACTTTCAGTCCCGAGACAAATATGCAAGAGTTAAGTGACAGGCCATGAAAGAGGGCCGTTGGATGTTACACTTCCCATTTCATTGAAGATGCAACAAGGCCAGCACACTGCTGATCATCACAAGTATATGAGTGAAGCTCACCTGCTGGTCTTTGTTGAATCTGATTTCTGAGCAGCTTTTGTCAGTGGGGATTTGGTCACCTCCTGAACTTTGTGTTTCACCTTTCCTGCTTAAGACACAGAACATAAATCACAAGTCAAATGGCTGTAAACAGTTTGCCAGGGGCAGACAGTTTGGATTATAATAAACCAAAACAACACATGTACTACATGTGCAGTTCTGACAACTTATATTTATAGTCTAAGCCAGTCACTCATGGGTTGTGATAAAGAGACTCTCCTGTCCTCCCTACTGCGACAGCAGTATAAGGCTTTGACCTCTGCTGTTAGTCCAAGGACAACCTCGTGTGTTTTGTTATCCCAATAATCAAACATTCATGCATGACACTGCCCTCGCATTCCGAAAGCGCCTCTCAGCTTTCATCATATTAATTAAGCTGCAGGTCCTTTCATATTTCTGCTACAGTTTTATGCTTGAAGCAGACTTAACTCCCTACATTGCAGTTGCTGCTTGTTAAAATGATTAAATGCATAGAAGTCGTTAAAAATGTAAACCTGGGATGGAAAGGGTGTCACTGCGAGGGCTGCTGGCGCCATTCTCTGGTGAGGCACATTCTGATGTAGATGAAGCACTGGGCTGAGCTTGGGTGGTGCAAGCACTGCTGTCTGCCTTTCCAGTTGAGCTCTTCTGAGCCTTCATCGCAGCAGTCTGGCTTGAAGATGTGCAGCTCGGGGGAGAGGTTTTTGGCCTTGCACCTGGGTTTGGCTTCTTTTCTGGCTCTTTAGCCCTTTGAGAGTTTCTGAGCCCATTAGCACTTGCCACATCTCGCCTGGCCCCTGGAGCTCCTGTACCATTGACAACTGGCGTGCCAGTTGAAGCAGTCTTTGATTTTGGTGCTACACTCCTGTCTCCTGACTTCTTCAAGTGTTTTGCCTTGGATGTTGTTGAATCCCCTGGTTTGTTCGCTGTCCCCAGTCCATCAGACTTCATGGCTGATGTCGTGCAACGGTGGGACGAACTACTGTAGTTGGACACCCTTTGACTCCTGAGAACAGGAGAAATCTCAGGTGCAGGGGAGGGGCATTTTATAGCCCTTTGCTGCAATGTATATAAAAAAAAATCATATAGATGAATGTATCACATGTCAGTCAGCAAATAACCCTGAAGTGGTTTAAAATAGTCCTAATTATGTGCTCTTATAATAATTTCCTACTCATTTCATATGTGATTACTGTTCGTATTTCATGCCTGAGTCTGCATGGACTCGCAAGTGCGTTGTTTTTTTAACTTCTCTGTGTGTTTTGCTCTTGTTTGTGAAGCACTTTTTTGTTATTTCAAATGTTTGACGGACATGAAATATTCTTGACTAGTATCTTATTATGAGCTAGGTTATACAAATAAAGATCCTGGAGTGAATGTGCATTGGATACCTCTTTTACAAGATCAGACAATCAGCCCTAAGAACCTCAAGAGAGAGACAGAAAGCTTCTGTTTTCGACTCTATCAAGCCAGTTCCTCGTAGACCCAGGGTCTGCTGCTCTCATCCCTGCCTGGATCAGCCAGGCTTATCTTTGCTACAAATCTGTTTAGAAATGCTCTGTTGTTCTTTTCATTCTATATCTCTTTTCTATATATAGCACTGGATCACCAGCTGCTGTAATCATAAATAGGGATGCCAGTAATTTACATAGGTTTGTCTGGGCAAAAACAGCTACACATCCCATCAGTAGCTGACTTTTAGTCAGAAATTAGAAAAACAAGACTAAAATTAAAAAGTCGAAGCACTGTTAGAAATGACATTACCTGTGAGCTTGTGAATACAGGCTTTTTGGCAAGTCTTCGGTTGTCCCCTTTATCGATAGCATCTGTGGAAACAAAATAAAGGGAAGGGCAAATCATCAATTAATCAACTGATGTTTTTACTCCCACACATAATGTTCAAATCTATTCATAACACAGATGACAGGGCTGTACCAGTTTCACTCAGCTAACTACCTTAGTCCCACATTATGCGAGATTGAAACGCCATTCTTTTCATTCACAAAGTCCCATTTCCACACCCAGGGCTCTACCATCTGACCATAACAAAAACAAACATGAAATGGATCAGTCAGTCATGCAAAAGGGAAGCTACTTCTAACATAGCAGAACTGCTTCTTTATTTCACGCACAGACAATTTCATACCGACTATGTGGCTTAATAAAAAACTGTGGTGACATTTATTGGCCAAGGTGCATTCTTGATGTTTGCAAGTGAGACCTGGAATCTGATTTCAACGACAAGAAATGTGCCAGTAACAGGCGCACGCTGATACCATCCCAATAAATTATTCATGCTGTGCATTTCAACACATTACTTGCTCAACAGCAAGGAAGCATCATATTATTTGGACTTGAGGCAGAGTCCTATCATGCTGCAGACTCCAAACGACAGTATTTAAGCCTTTCAATCCCACCCATTAGAAACAAGCATGGCGCATCTGGTGCATTTACCGTGTTAGCGTGCACTCGTCCACCCATGACAGCTGAAAAGATACTTCAAAAAAAGGACTGGCCAAACAATAAAATGGTTAGCACTTGACTAGGCAGCTAATTAGGAAGAATCCATTTAGTGTTTATCCGCCAGCGGCATTTTTAAGGATACTGTTCATTTCTAATGAGCCTCTGTTTTCTTGGAAGAAAAAAAACCCATGCGTCTACACATACACACTGCAGCATGAACATCCTGTGTTTGATTAGAGAAAGAGAGCTCAGATTTACAGTTGCTAATTTACCTGCGAGTATCCTCTCTTTGTGTTTGGATGACAAGGTCTCCCATCCCTGCGTGTGGCGGACTGCATAAAAGGTCTGAAGCAGAAAGGTCCACAGCCGCCCGCGTAGCGTACAAATCTCTCGCCTGAATGGCTGCTGGTAACAGAGGAGAGAGAGGGAAAGGAGAAGAATGGAGAAGGGCACGAGCGAATCAGCAGCTGCTTGAAAAACCTTTCACCATGGCAACAAATACCCCTCCTCCCTCCCTTGTCTCTATCCCTGCCCGCCGCCCTAAGTCTCTGAGGCAGAATCCACTTGAGCTCCCTTGAACGAAATCAGTCATGTCACTGGTTGATGTCCATACTCCCCTTTCCACGCCTGATTATGAAAACAGGGCTGGAAGGGGGGAGGAGCTATGTCTACCTCTTCCACTGCATTTACCCCTCACACCCTTTCACGCAGCCAGATTAGTGAAGGCCGCTGGCACATGTCACACTCTCCCTCAGTCTAATCCAGTCAGCTATACTGTACAGTCTGTAACTGGTGCAGCCAGGTCACTTTCCTCTGGAGTCACCACACGAGCATTACAGAACCAACAACCTCTTCTATATACTTGATAGAAATGACAGAGACCTGCAACTTCAAAATCAAATTGCTATAATTATCAAGTCTTTTCTGTATCTTAATAACCACAACTGCTCCTGGTCACATTTTAGAGAGACTGGATAGATGATGCTCCTGTTACTAACAGGGCAACTGTGTCTTATTCTCATATACAGTATCATTTAGCATAGGTATTGTTAAATATAGGTGATTTAATCTATAGCTGAGAGGCGATGAATTGTATATACTGAGGGATGCTACATGAACAGTGTTTTTATTAATTTTTAATAAAGTGGCGCAGGAATGATTCCTAAAACTTCAAAAAATGTTAGTAATGTCGACTGCCTGGTTCACTCATCTTACAGACAGTGGGATTTTTGAATGGTTCACTTAAACCCTTTGCCACAGCTTATTACTTGCAATAATCCAAAGTCTACTGAAAAATGTCCCATTGCCTACTGCTCACTCTGGATTCCATATCTTTACATTGGTATATCTGATTACAGATTCTACTGAAAAACTGCAACAATATATTTATGGGCTTTCTGTTAATCTTGTTAAAAAGGCTACGGGTAAGTATTTTGGGGTACCATGTGATGAACGTCATACTTGTCATTACATGATTTTGCCAGTGTGTAAAATGACCTAGCCAGGTCTTGTATTGGATTATACTTCTGCCTGTTGATAAAGAGCAACTGATACAAGAAAATACATCATCAGACAGACAACATTTCAAATAAAGTCAAACCACGGCTGTGTTCACAACAATAGCTCAGATCCATTGGTTTAGACCAGGAGTCGGGAATTAAGTTTGTCCTCTGGCCAGTTAGAATTTTTTTGGAGAAAAAGACTGTTAAAGCGTGTCTTTTTTGTAAATATGTTAAACATTGGTGGCTAACAGGAAGAATGTCACTATTGAAAGAGTCTGAAGAGCAAAGTTGATACAGATAAGGAATACAAAGAAGAATGGAAAGACAACTATATTCATCCCAAATGGTTACTTGTCACTCGAATCATGCAGAGATTAAGATTTTGTGTAATGTTGCAGTGGATGGTGTGGATCAACACATCCACTCATATCTACCGGTGATATTTTAGAGTCCTACTGAACTACAGTCTTATTTTGTGTGTGAGAGAGAGAGAGAGAGAGAGAGAGAGAGAGAGAGATCAGCAGATGGGTGAGAGACATTAGCTCTTAATAAGAGAGTGAGTGGCGCAGCCGGCAATTTTCTCCTGGTGTTTATTGCTGGGATATTAACAGCAGAACAGAGACAGGGGCAACGATACAGACTCTCTGTTTCTCAGCATAGCACAGAAGCACCAATGTGCAAAATTCAAGTACTGGCAGCAGCTCTGCACAGCGCAGCAGCATCCCAGTTCGAGGCATCACATCTCAACATAAAGTCAACAGTGGGTTACCAAAAGCAGCACAACAGGCCAGTGACAGACAGAAGTTTTAAACTGATAAAGGTGACAGTTGTGGGGGAACTAGCGACTGACAAGTTGACAGATGGTGTCATTACCTCAATGAAACAGGCCCCTCTTTATCCAGGGTCCACTACCAAACACACAGACGCGCTAGCGGATGGATTTCAAATCCGACACTCGTATGTGGGCCATTCCAAGCTGCACAATGTTTTGAGTTTCATTCAGCACTTTTGAGAATAGAGGCTTTTAATTCAGCTCAAAATGTCTGTGTTTTTGCAGACAATTAAAATGATAACGCAATTAATTTTAAAAGTCAGGTTATCAAAATAATCAAGCAGGTCAAATGTCATTGCCGGGGGTTCCAGTTGTGGCCTGTAGGCTGCAAATATCCAACAACTGGTCTAGACTAAAGTACAAGAAAATAGAACTCAAGGGAAACTTGCTACTTTTTTCAGAAGAGCACCTTATACACTTCCTTCCTTGATTTAGAAATACATTAGAAAAAATCAGTGACTTCATTTTTTTTTTTGCTCAAACTTCATCTGTTACCCACAACTCTATTGGCATTAAATAGGATAGATTTAATGTAAACAGATTACATTAATTCAAAGAGCACAACACAAATTAGGTATAAATGCAGCATAATGGTCACAGTGTGGTCTCTCTGCTGAAAGAGACAAAAGGTTTAGTAAAGAAGGGTTTTCATCCTGCCTGCTCCAGGTGAGAGTCATCCTCCACATCCTCGCCACACAGGTCGTGCACAGCAGCAAAGAGATCACAGCAGTTGTTTACAGTCACGCCTTCTTTGACAGCTGAACAGAGTTTCTTCAACAAGGTGGGCTCTCGGGTAAACTCTTCCCTCTGTAATGACAAGACAAACACTGAGAAAAACAGCTCTCTCAATGCATATACAGTCAGGAAGGGTGGATTACCATGACTACACCACTGTCTTACCCTTCGGAGCTCCTGGAAGGCCTGAGTGTGGACGACTTTGGGTAGGTTGTGGACAATAACATGCAGGCTCTCTTCCTGCAGCTCTGTGGCTAGAGTCCTGACCTGTTGAGCCCACTTGACTTCTGGGAGACTGCCAATCAACTGCTCAGTGCTACAGAGCATGGCTACAGCATTCTGCACAGTCTGAATAGAATAATCTATTAGCTGACCAAACAAAATAAAGTCAAATAAGCATAATCTCACATGAAATCACTCCCATCCAGGACATATTTATCATTGAAGGGATTCCCTCAATTGTAGTTCTTGGCTGAGTCTCAGTATTTACCAGGAGTGAACAATAGTAAAAGTCTTGCTTTACACACAGATGCACACCACCTCCTGTGTAATGATCAAAGATCCGAGACTCAATTATGAGTAACAAGCCTGTATCATTTCCCATGTCTACATCCACATCATAATCCTAAATTAGCAGGAGAATTTAATAAAGGTCATCCTTTATTAGATCATGGCCCTATTTCCCTTCAGTGGAAAAACACTGGAGAAGGACTTGATGGTATTTTGTGCTATTACATAAATACGGTAATGTTGATGAGCTTGAAAGGGAAGGACTCACCATGGTTTCAGTTACAGCCGCTAGACAGGTTCGGTGGAGCTCAGGGGACAAGAGGGAGAAGTTTCTCTCACACCAGGTCTTCACAAAATGTTCAGCAACCCACCTGAAAGTACGCAAGTCCTTCAGTCAATGTTCTAGGGCACACATTTTAATGTTTATAACAGGATAGCTTAGATTCTCAGGAATGTCAGTCAGAGTCCCCACAGTGTGATCCTAAGAGACTTGCTTGAGGTACCAAGAGAACAAGGGAGGATGACGGGGTCAGTAATGCACTGCTGCACAAAGAAGGAAAGCTCGGTTCCCCGTCATAATCGCATGACTCATCAGAGACAACGTGGCAAGGCCATTCCTGCCCTAACACACACCACTTCAAATTAAGATCAGCTCACAGCTTCGCTCAACACGTCTTATCCCCCTGACCTACATTTACACACTTCTTGCTTGCTCACTGCAGTGTGACGTAATGGGTCGCTTGCAGAGGTATCAGCTACAGAAAAACTCGAAATGACAAATGCTTCAAGGATGAGCAGCACTGTGAAATACACCTCGAAATATGCTCAATGCATAGTTTTCACTTCAATATCACCCGGGACTGATATGCTCGCTTGTGCTTTTGATTGATTACAGGTGGTAAAACCTTAAGTTACACATTCCTTACATTTACATGACCCTTCATCACCTAAAATCACACTGAACGATAAAGCTCCATGCTACTTACTTGACATAGGGTGCTGATGTAACTTAAAATGATCCTTCAGCCAAAAAGAGTATTTTGCCTTTTAAATGCCACCAAATAGGTTTCTTGAGCTCATCAAGGCATTTTTTTCCCATCTGCATCACTCCAGAATGCAACAAGAGCCAGCTATTGTAACCAACTACAGCAACAACAGGAAAACTCAAAATGTTAGTTTGCTTCAGGCTGATCACTTGTCCACCGTACCGAGTGTGACCAGCTGGCGCATTCAACTGAATCATCTCGTCCATGTGTGGAATTTTGGTGATTTTTTTTGTTTTTTGTTTTGGTTTTGCTGAACGTAGGCTGTTTTTTAGCAGTCACCATTAACTTAACCTCAGTATGCATGCCTAGCTTCTTCTGCATACTGGAGTCACAAAGAAGTGATGTAGCCGTGGAAAAACATCTTTGTGAGCTCAAGACATGAATGTCCTTGAAAATAAACTTTTTGGGTGTCACTTTAAATTGGCAACAATGGCAATTAGATGGGACAAAAAAAACAACAACTGAAAAATATTGTTGAAAGAGTAAACAACACATCGTGTTGGCACCAGTGATCAGGGTGTCCCAAAAACAACTACAACCTAGTCCTGAGAATAAGAACTGTAATTAAAATGGAATTATTCTTCGGTTGACTTCTAGCCCATGATTATTTTCTATACCCTTTCATGTAAAGGTTGCAACACTCACCTCTTACACTGCATTTGGAGATTTTGAAAACCTAAGGCGTGTGTGAGAGACAGACACTCCAAGACTGTCCTCTGAACCCCGTCAATTGGCTGTAAACAGTTATTATGGACAACAATGCTGTTTGAGTGACGAAAACAAACAGTGAATAACAAGTACAGAGTAAGATGGGACAGAAGCCAACAGTTGTGTAGAGAAATGAAAAAACAAGTAACTAACATTACAGATGATCATGTTTGTGTTGAAAAATTGAAATGCTGCACATCTTAAACTTGTTTGCTTTTACATGGACAAGTTATGAAATCCATCCTTTATTGCATCCACTCGCTGACCTTGGGGAAGAAGCGGCAGTAGTCTCGGATCAGAATCATCTCCACTACATCTTTAAGCCCCTCCAAACCCAGCATATCTGCTGCCAGCACCACCTGGCTATCGGACAAAACAACCAAATGCAGGTCAGTTTGTCTTCTGGGCTTCTATGCTATTTTGGGGAAAGACTTCTCACATTTAGTACCTGGCACTGGCTCCGGAGGGCAGATCTACAATGGCACCATACATGAACTGGAGCAGGACCTCCATCTCCTCTGGCCCTAAACTGAGAGCAAAAAACTGTTATTACACCACACCTGAACACTCTCTACATGAGTAAAGGTATGCGGTAGATGCCTTTTTTTAAGATATGCATATTTTCCCATGAAGGCTGCAAACTACTGAAAGCTGTATACATTATATCCACATATCAAGCAGCGTTCGGGCTTCCCTTTTCTCTGCAGGAGCAGTAGGTACAGTAGGTGGGAGCTAGGATGAGATGACATCTATGTGCCTCTCTGAGGAGACAGGACAGCCTTGGTTGGTAGCAATCTGAATGAGCCAAATGCATTTCCACTTGAAGTGTGTGTTTGTTAGGGTGTGTTGAGTTGAAGCATGGCATTGAGAGTGAAACCTGGTGTTCCATAGAACCTCTGTTGTTGCAAAAGCATGAATTATTAACAAATTATTTACGGACACACATGCTGTTCAGGAATGAAATAAAGCACTGTTAGAACAGGCCTGGAGCAATATTGATCCAGCTTATCTGCTGATGACAACGTCATGTTATTTTTGCTGAGGACACTGCATATCCCTGATAATATCAGCACGATGACATAAACAACGAGGCCTGGGTAGATGTCAACACTGACGTGAGTTATACTCATCTCAGATTCCTTTACAAAGGAGATTCTGACATTTGAAGGGAATATTCCTGGTAAAATAAAGGTTAAGTATTATGCCGACAGCAGGGTTTCCACACTGGGCCTTTATTTATTTCTATTTCAAGATATTTTCTGAGCTAAAATTTACATGTTATCGGTAATACGTGTTGCACACAACTCTATTCCACAATAACAAACTGTATTTATCTTCCTGGGGACAGGTCTTAATAAACTGTCAATATGAAAGACATCGGACAAACTCCCTTGCAGAGATCTCGATGGGCTGTCACTGATTTTTTTTCAGTAAGATTCCCCTTAAAGAAGAATGATAAATGTATGTTATTTGTCTTATTTGAAGGCTACAAGAGCCTTTCTTGAGCCAGCAGACATATAAAAACCTCCCAGCAGGACACATAGAAAAAAACAACACCGCCTGCATGTGCATGCTTCAGTTCTGCTGCTGCAACTCCACCCCAGGGAAACACTGGATGATGATGCTGATATAGCAATCTTACCCTTGCAGAGTGATGCACTGTCTGGAGCTCTCCATCCAACTCCCGCTCAGCATGGCTCGGAAGTAGTGGGACCGTGCGCATAGAATTGCCCTAGAAACCCAGTCAAGCAGTCAGTTAAAAAATCCGATGCACTCATCATTTAAATATCTTGTATGTTGTCCGCCACATTTTTGTGTGCTTAGCAATACTTCACCCACAAAGTGGGTAAAACCTTACAGGTATGCAAAAGCCGGTGTTTTGAGTTCAAAAAGCTGTTTTTACTCTCCAGTGGTGACCCTCTCAACCAACTAATAAAAACCGGAAAACTGCCTAAAAATATGTGTTCGTAAACTCTCAAGTATATATACAAATTTATAATCTGACATAATCCGTATCTTCTTTATCCAGCCGTACCATCAATCATCCACCAACGCTTTAATTTGAACTAAGACACACTTAATAGAACATTTCAATTCTGCTGCAACCATAAGGGAGCGTAGATGAGTGTGAGCAAGTTGGTTCACCTGACTATACAAGCAAGATGAGCTCTATGCTACCACGAAGGCGTGCAGAACCAGAGGGGTTATAGTTTTGTTCTTTGTTTTTAGCTGAAGGTGTCTGGGGGTAAACAAACATACAGTACAGCTGTGAACTCTACTGGACCATACACTTGAGTTTGTCAGTGAGCATGCTTGAACAGTTTTGCTGTCAGTCACCATGAGCTCCAAGTTAAATATACGCCCAGGAGAGCCGTGAACACCCCCCCCCCCACCACCACCACCACATCTTTGTATTTCTTTGTCTATAGCTTCACATGTTGTTAAGCAACCCTCCATGCATGAAATTTACTTCACTTTTTTTGTCTCCCATTATACGTACAAATAATTTAATCAAATCAATATGCATCCATGATCCTTTGCAGTTTAATCTGGTTAATTAATTCAGCACCAGGTCAAGTGTTCCCAAACCCTCCACAAACAACTGCACTGTCCTGTTTAAAACCTCACCAGGTAACACGGCTGGCACATATGTATGAGGCAGGAGGAAAAAATATCCTCCACCCCAGATATTAAATGATGTAGTTGACAGTTTATCCCTACAAATGCATCAGTAAGCCCCAGCGCATTTGCAGATATATTCCAGAGACTTAATGTCATGGAGATCAGTCGTTATTTGCCCTCTAACCTGCCTCACATTTGGGTTGCATCCGTAAGCCTGGGCAATTAAAAAATAAGCAATAGGTCCTTGCATTGGTCATGTCATCATGGAGGAAGTTATTCAATAGAATATAGATAACTTCATTTAAATGAATGTAAACCATCATAAAACCACAGGTTTGCTCTTTCCCTGGCTCACAAGCAGCCTATCCCATCTCCTGATACTGGAGTGCATTACAAGTGACAGGCACAGTGCCAATAATTTAACAGGTGTGTTGTTGGATTGCACTATCGACACAACAACAGAACCAATGTGAGTAAAAACGGATAAAAAGAAGATTGATCAGCCACCACTCTGACAAGAGGTTACCAGAGTTTTTTTCTCCTGATCTATTAAAAGAGGTCATATCGATATCAACTGAAATGAAAAATTTTCTTGTGACTTATTTTTCAGCAAATGGAGTGAGAATCTTTCCACACCCTGCTCCAGCACTGGGAGCCACCCATTAGAGACTGATATATAAGTGTGTGGGACTATGGGACTGGGCCGTGGCATTTGGGTGGTTATCGCAGCAACTACCACTATAAGCCATCACACAGACCACTGCAGTGAAGCACCCCCCCCCCCCCAAAAAAAATCCAGCTTCTTCTCTGACTGGCTGGCTGATCCCCTGAGCGTAAGCTGGGAGAAACTGGTCTCCATGGTTACTAGCTGTACTCCTGCCTCTGCATCACTGAATGGCCACCCACTGCTGCTCCATAAGTCAGCAGCAGATGTCTGAACTCAGGTGTAGAGTGTTACATCTGGTTAATGTGACTGAAATAAACAAGATTCCTTTTTTAAAAGAGTTGGAATATGGTGCAATTATATTCAAGATGTTTTGACACAGAGGTGTGAGAGGCAAAATAAAGAATCTGAACCTGTGGCAGGAGAAGAACTGCTCCGCCACTTGGATGGTGATGTCACTCAGCTCTCTGCTCTGGTAGAGATGCATCAGGTCAGCTCCAAGGCCTGACGCTGGTTCAAGAACCGTATCTGGAGAGAGTGAGATTGACAGCAAGGAGGAGGACTGTGATTAAGAGAAAGATTGAGTGTGCGTAGCTATTAACAACACAAACTGTGAATACTGTGAATATCTTAAAAACATATGACAAATTTCATCTTGAATTGTTCATACTGACCACAAATGCGTGTCTTCTGTGTGAGACACAAATGCGATTAGCTCTAAAGTGGATTATGGTGAGGATTACAACGTGTGAAGAATGTGGAATGGAGATGAGGTTGAAAGGTCATACAAACCAAAATAAAACTCCCAAGGAGAAGCATGTTGATCTGTTTACCTGAGTCAGCGGGACTATGCAGATGTGTGGCATCTGGGGCACACTGGGTATTTTCTGGCTCAGCGTCCTGCAAGTCTGGGACAGCCTGGCGCATGCTCCCCTCTGCTGTATATATCTGACTGCAGGGGAGAGGCTCCGAAGGTTAATGAGACGCAGGCTTTTTACACCTTTTGAGATTACACTTTCCTTTCGATTAATGCACCGCAACGACTATTACACTTCCACCAGCTACAGCCTAAACCACTCAGAATTTTCAAGCTACCACAAAGAGACACTTCAGGAAGTGACAGCAGTGTAGACCACCTGTAGTAATACCTAACAGCAGAGAACATATCAAAGTTAGAGCTACGACAATTAATCTATTAAAAGACAATTACCTGCTGACAATTTAGGTACATGCTAATTCCCGTCAGTAAAAAAACAACAACATTTTTTTTAAAAAGATTAAAAATTTGCTGGTTCCTAACTCTGAAAAGTAAGGATTTGCTGCTTTTTGAGATTTCCAGGTCTGGAAAAACAGGCTTGCAAGCTCTGAAATTTTGAAAGAAAATTCAAGTCATCTCTAGCACAAGGCTGCCCAAACTTTTTTCTTTGGAGTGCCGAAACTCAAGCTAAACCGTGGGCAACAGATCAAAAGTAAACACACATTGGCCCTCATTTATGATAGGGAATGGGTATACGTTCGGTGTGCAATCATTTCCTCTGAAATCTTGGCGTTTGTCAAAGTGGACGTGAGCTGAGGCTATGATCCAATGTCATGTCAGGTGTCAGATTGTGCACAGGTTCAACTCAGCTTGAGCTGGAGGTGCAGCGTAAACCTGCCTGGAGGATTGTTCAGAGACCATTCTGATGGTCCTCTAAGCACGTGCAGCGTAAACCATTCATATTCATTTAAAATACAGCTTACTGTGATCAGAGGGAAAGAGTTACACGTTAACTACTGGTTAATAGTCTGAGATATTAGTGAGAGGGCTGTTCCACTTCTTGACCAAAGCTGCTGCCACCAAATTGTTAATGATACAGACAAAGAGCGCTCTTCTAAACAAACTGTGTGATAGCACAATTTATTAGGTATCACACTGTGTGATGGTGAGAGAAAGATTTCATATTGTCCCATATGACTTAATCAGCAAACATACTATCCTAGGATCTTGCCTGCGATCGAGTCTCTCGGTAGTTCCAGGGTTCTTCGAGACAGAAAAACCCCCTTGGTCTTTGCTGATGAGCACTTCTGTGAACAATATAGATTTTTCTGCTAAGAGGATTAATCACATAGTGGAAGTCTATAGTATATAGCCAGTGAGACAATGTATCTCTACTGTGTTTGCGCAGCTGGCACATTTATGTATTAAGACCCAGCTGTAGCTGAAATAGTGGCACTTATGTTGATTCATAGCCATAATCTACGCCACCCATTCATTCAACAGCAATCAAATGTGATTACTGTAGTTGAATCTACTTGTGCTTAAATGATGGAACAGTGATACCAAAAAGACCATTAATTTGTACATTCATAGTCTACCATTTGTTGCCAGCTCTCCTTCCTGCTTTGGCCACAGCAACTGTGTGACCACTAGTTTGCATTATGGATTTCTGATCCTCATATTTGTGAAGGATCATACTTTGCTCCTCTGGAGTGAAATATAGTGTGCAACTTGCCGTTTTGGTGAGTGGTTATCTTGAGAAAAAAAAAAAAAAACAGCTATGTGAAAAAACAGCAATGCTTCGATGAAAACTAGGTACTTGACACTGTCTGACACCAAGATAAAAACATGATGCAATTTATTATTTGACAGTATTGCCAAGACTTGCAAAGCTCCTTGAAACCAATACAAAGCACAAGCTAGAGGAAATCCAGCTGCTTCTTAATGGTGCACCTAGCGCCCTCTGTCTGTGATTAAGCGGGAAAAAAAAAACAGAAAAAGAAACCATCTCATAATGTATCCAGCGACGAGGGACTTGCTTCCTACCTGATGAAATCTTTCAGCCCAGCGACTTCACTGTCAGGCAGATGGATGATGACGGGGTCTTTGTGCATTCGTCCCTGTAGGACATGAGGGGCTCTGGCCAGCAGCACAGCTCTGTGTGCGCGCAATGACTCTGAACCAGCAATAACACAAACATCAGCCTCCAGTTCCTCCTGAAGCAACCTGAGGAAACACAATTGATCACATTCTCTTTCAAGAACTATAATTAATCTGAAAACTGTTTCTATTCAACTTTGGATAAAAATGATGTCTAATCATATGGAGGATGAATAAACGTCAACAGTTTAATAAAGTACTAAATGTAGTCGTGCTGAGTGAAATGAGCGAGTGAGTGAAAGTGAGTGAGTGAGCATCATTTTTCCGTTTTATTATTTCCTAAGGTCCTGCACAAAAATCCACACTTCCCAATTCAACATTATTGTGCGTTTTACAGTTTATTCTACTTGTACAATCTAACTCCCTCCGTGTTTTCCGCATTTCTAAATTCCAAGAGCCCTACTTAACAACCAGTGAAGATCTATAACATTCTAAGATGAATTTGATGGCCTATTTTTCCACTTCGGAGTAGCACAATTACCGTCCTGAGGCAGGGCTTTTCATCTTCCCCATCATTAGCTCCTGCCTCAGTGACTGATATGGGTGACCCAAAAATCACTCTACTTGAGGCCAAGTGGCTAGTATGAGTTCAAATGCTGGTGCTGTTTCCATTTAGGTGAAATGAAATCGATGAGCCTCTCATGCAGCAAGAAGACTCCCATTCCTTTCAACTCAAAGCCAGAGACCGCATGAGTTACTCTCCTGTGAAATTACAGGCGTCTGTAAAATTTACTGTCACATGACGAGATTTATATTCCTCCTCTACTGATTCTACGATCAGAGGTAAAACACTTCAGCAGCTCTTTAACTATGTGTAACAAATGTAACAACTTATGTCATGAAGAGCTGGATTTACTTTCTCCATTGCACAAAATTCCATCAGCTGCTTAAGTTTGTCTTCTTTTATTCTCAGTTATTGAGTTGTTATGCTTGTCCAAACACAGTGAGTGTGGAGCTGCTTAGAGGAGGCTTTTACAGCTCTGCTTCAACTCATATTCATTGAACAAACAAGCTAAGAGCCTAAAGTCATAGGAGTTTACAAGTAACTCATTCATTTGTTGTGGCATCATCATACATGGACTCATGGAGAAATCTAATTCTAGTGTCTCATAGCAGGTTAGACCAGCCTGTCTGTGAAATGATTCAAACTGATACAAACATTTGCTGAGACAGAAACTGGATTCATTAACTAAATAATGGCAAACAGCGATACAACTCATGACGGAGGCATCTTTTTACTACTTACTTTATCCTCACATATTTTACTCATATTATAAGGAGTGTAACACTTCAGCAAGCCTATTGTTACATTTGTAATGCAGTATTTTAGGTCACAGTTTCCACTTGGTGTGTACATTAAGACGGTAAAAAAAAAAAAAGAATAACACTCACATTAAGCCGAGATGAATAAATAACAAACATGGCTCTGCCGACATACATGGTCAGTAGTGCCTGTGCCTGGACCTGACAAGCCATCTGTGTTTCTTTAAGGAAACAAAATTTGCAGTTCACGCGCACATTAAATCTTGAACTGTGGATTGAATCTTGAATTGTGGATAGATCCTTGGATCTACAGCCAAATTTAGCACAACTAATTTTAACACTGTTAATAAATGTATAGTAGACCACACCTTCCTTTAGTGCATTTTTTTTCAATTTCTGGGATTATTCCGGAACTAAACTGCTGTACAGATTTATATGTTTCAATGAAAGATACATTTTAATAATTTAATCAATTGTAATAAAAAAAAAAAGCACTAGGAAATGGGCGCAGTTTTTCATGCCCTTGACCGCTAACCCTGTATGTACATTTAACATGAAAATGGAAAGATGCGAGTGACCAGTGGAGGGCAGCAATAAACTGGAGGAAATTAAGGACCCCACATTCTGAACATGCTCAGTTGTTCCTAACACAAAGATGAAAGCATGAACAGTGAAGTGTTCTTAACGATGTAAAATATAAAATTATATTTTTTTCAAATTATATAAAATTTCAATCTCTAAACTTTATTGATTTATTTTTTCACACATTTACCAAAAGCTACTGGAATTTAAATATTTTAACATGCTTGTTAATGCCAAAATAGGTATATATGATTAATTTGGATTTATTTTAATTGCCAGGCAGCTCTAATATTTCCATTTTTGCTCAATCTGCTGTGTATTTTCACCATTAATCAAATAATCTTATGAAGTATAAATTGTCAGAAAATCATGTTAAATTGATGGATAACCAATATTTAAGTAAGAGTATCAGATTAGTTTCTGCCCCCCTGATGACAAAGCACATCAAAGGCTCAAAATCTAAATATGCAACAAATATCAAAGGACACACACATTGGGAATACACATGAAACAAGAAAAAGCTGCAACAAGACTCCTGTATTCACTCTTGCATGTGTGTTTGCTTCGTTGAATGTTTGTGTGTCATCGTACCAGCACGTGAGTGCAGCTGTTTTCGCAGACTTTTATCATCAACTTTAAGATACAAACGCAAGAACATACAGTCTTGCCTAATCTTGCTTGGACTAAGATGGGAAAACACTTTCACGTGGGCCTTACCTGTTGAAGTCTGCAGACAAGGCAGATGATAAACATCGTTTCAGCTGATCTTTGTATTTGCGCTCTTTGGCCTGGAACTCTCTTGCAGCCTCTGTGGTGATCATGGTTTATTACCTTCTCTACAGCACAGATAAGGCCAAAAAACAAACACATCAGCCTGTAAAGACGACTAAATAGCACTGAGCGACACGCAAAACAAAAATACTGAGGTAATTAAGTGAAACGGGACCTATATACACTGACTATTCGAGTGCCAAAATGCCAGCTGGTCTCATTAAACAAAAAGTTGATTTTTTTTCTTTTCATTTAAAGCCCTTCCAGACACATGATGCCATTTCATCCAGGGACAGCACATGGATGAACATGCTGTCACGAGTGCAGTACCTCTTCTCACCAGTGTCTCGCTTAAATTGACAGGTCGTTAAACTCCATAGAGTCGCTGTTTTGCTCGTGCCAATGGAAATTTGAAATTTGTCTGCAACAATTAAACACATATAGTCATTCTCATGTGACGAATAATTTTTAAATTGCTTATAAAAAGACCATGACACTTAAGTGGCAACTAACTTCCGCTAGATCCCAAGGAAAACACATCACCAATAACAAACGTTTCATTCCGTTCCAGTTTCATTTACTTCCAGGTAACCCTTAATGAATATGAAGCATATTTAATCATTCTTTCACTTGCACACAGATCCCTTCGCATGCCCTCACATGTATCGCTTCGCTGGACACACACTACCCCATCACAATCGTTTTCTCCTCGCCGCTAGCATGCTGGCGCTAGCTAACATCAGCTAGGAGGAGGTAACATTTGTTTCATTCTTTAAACTTAAACTCTGAATATCTTGTGATTTAAAAACACAATATTAATGAATTGCAAACGACAACTTTCTGTCAGTATGAACTGAGGTAGCAGATATTAATGGACAATAATTGTGTAGGGCTGACCCACTGACCGACGTTGTTGACATCGCTGCAGCACTGCCAGGAGAAACTTGACTACAACTGCACATGCGCAGTAAAACTGAGCGTACCAATAATGATGCCTTCACGTTCTGCACCGAAACTAGGAGAAAGAAAAGTTTAACAATAAACTCCACGGGTATACGTTGACAACATTTGTGCTGTAAATAATTCTTAAATGTTGTTAAGTATATCATAAGTTTAGAATACAGTCTTTCTGTGTATGATATCATGATTGTGACAAAACAGTATCCAAAATCTATTTACAGAAGAATTGTACACGTATTGCATACTCTGTGTTTTAACCCACAAAGATGTTTTCCAAAGATATAACTAATAACATACTGTACATTGGAGTTCATTCTGATAAAGGGACAGACATTGAGACATTTTCCATATTTTCAGAAAAATGCTATTTTTTGATATTGCAATAGTAGAAAAAAGAGAACCATCAATGACAGACTTACTTGGAGATGGGGAGTAAGAGTTGAACGATATAAATATCATATATTAAAATAAAGAAAAATATTGGAGAGAGAGTGAGAGAATTGATTACAGGTAAATAAATGTCTCCCAAAAGCAAGATTTAATCCATCCATTTTCTCCTGCTTATTCCTGTTAAGGGTCGCGGGGGGTGGAGCCTATCCCAGCGGCTACAGGCGAGAGGCGAGGTTCACCCTGGACAGGTCACCAGTCCATCACAGGGCCAACACATAGAGACAGACAACCATTCACACTCACAGTCATACCTACAGTCAATTTAGAGTATCAATCAGCCTCGTCCCCTCTTGATGTCTTTGGACTGTGGAGGAAGCTGGAGTACCAGAGAGAACCCACACAGGAACAGGGAGAACATGGAGACTCACACAAAAAGATCCTGTGCCCGAGTCGGGACTTGAACCCAAAACCCTCTTGCTGTGAGGCCACAGTGCTGACCACTGCACCTCCATGCTGCCCATTTTCTAATGTGTGTTATACAAAAATACTCCAAAGAATCTTAATGAAAATTATGAAACTGAAACAAAAGTTGCATCTTAACTTGAAATGTCTCATTCAGGAAGGATGGATTCAAATAATAATAACATGGCAGGTATCAAATTTGTTTTCAATACATGAAAGTGTGTGTGTTTGTGTGTGTGTGATAAATTAGGGCTGACATTCAACTGAAAAAAATGGAAACTACTGCATGTTTCATAATTTATTGATTGAAATTAAAATGTATGTACCAACATGAAAGTAAAATATTTCAATTCAAATTGGCCAATTGATTTTTATAGATATATGAATCAATGAACATGAATAAAAAAATTTTGGTGGCTCAAACATAAATCATTTTGAGTTGGGCCAAAATCTATTTTATTATTGTGACTGATACTAGTTTTATGTAGGCCTGCACTTGGAATTAAGCAGGGACTTCAGTCCTGAATTAAAACCAATTTCTTCACCTGCAGTTTGAGAAAATTCTGTGTTCTGTCAGCTTCACTCTGGAAATGCTGATCACTAAAGCTTGGCCTGTAACTGGGGTGTCGGAACTTTTTCCTGTGGTTGGTCAGCCCCCATTAAATGATGGGCTGGGGCCCAAGAGCAAACCCATATTGTGTTATTAAAATGCCTTTTTGTCAGTGCGCCACTGACAAACATTACTGTTTCACCCTCTTCAGTTAGTCCTCACTTCACTCGTGCCAAACTGATGTCCTGCACCAAGTGTCACTGCTGTCAGGACTATTTTCCCCCTCAAAAAAAGAAAATGACATCAACAGTTATTTATAATATATTTCTAAATGTATTTTTATTGTTCAATAATTGGCCTCTATTTGTTTATTTATTTGCTTATTAAACTTCACAGTGGGCCAGATTTGGGCCTCCATGAATTTGGCCCCCAAGCCTTACAATCAGCTTTCCTTCTGGATTTGGCTTTAGTGCATTTAATAAGCACATTAATAATTTTCCCTCTAAGTACTCCTTTGATACGTGTCCCTCTCTTCATATGGTTACTGCTGGCATCCACCTCAGCAATACCAGTGGTCAAGATGTTGGTCCAGTCACGACTGGCCAATGTCAACATGTCTCACAGCTTTCAGTCGTGTTCAAACTGATGCAAACTTTTTAGTTTTTCATCCAAAACTTTCTGAGCTCCAATCAATCTTTTTTGATTCCCAAACCAAACAGTTTTATTTACAAAATTTAAAAATGATCACAAATTCATTTGATGTGCATTTAAAAAAAAAACAACTTTCTTTGTGGAAGGTTTTGCTCACTAAACTGTTTTGTTTTGAATATTAAAGACATAAAAAGACCTCAGTATTTAAGGAAGCAAAACTGTGGGGTGACAGAACCTATAAGTGAGGGAAGCAAGTTTGTGACTGTAAGATCATTGCTTAAATCCCTAGCACCAGTCTGAAATCTGGTTGGCAGCACTGCTCACAGCAGAATAGATATACAAATAAATCGAATGCCTTGGAAGTTGATATTTAGCTTTTTTTATTTTTAAAAGTCCATGTCACTCAAATTAGGTAACATAAATATAGGTCCAGCTGGCTAAGTGCTAAAGGAATTTTTAAGGATCTTTGTATGTAAATGCAGTTGGAGTTTGAATGAAATTTACCAAGAATTAATCAGGAAAATAGAGTGGTATGTTGCTTAAAATGAATGCGTATTTGTATGTAGACTTAGAAGAGTATCCTATGGGTTTACTAAGGTGTTTGGAGTGGAAATTTTTTGCAGAGGTTTTGCTAAATAAAGCCTATTCCCAATTGTTTTCATTGTAACTATGAACCCATCACCACAATTCTTGTTTTAAAAACCCCTGTGAATGTAAAAGAGCAGCATAGTCCAATACAGTGACACTTACTCTGTTTATTTATCAAATCAAACTGTGTAGACCTGGCTCAGTGGATTTCAAAATGCAGTGTGTAGGAAGAGATACAAAAAAGTACAATAATCAACCATCACTTACATTTCTATACAGGAAAACCAAGATTAAACAACCTTTTCTACATTTGAGCAAGAACCTTAGAGGAAAAACTACCAAAATTTTTTTTAGATAATGCGACCTGATAAAGGGGGTGGGAGCATTCTGCTCGCATAGGACTGAGCCCACATGGTGGAGTGGAGCAACCCAGGAAAAGGTACAATTGTAGAAGAAGACGCCACATCCCCATCTCTCTGGACATCAGTACACTGCGACGACTAAAGAGTTAAAAGGCACCACACAATACAAGTCACGAGGAGATGTTGCCACACATTTGTAATGCTGTAACCAACAAACTTTAAGGCGGATGTCATGTGCAAAAAACATCTGGACTATGTGTCACCCGTCCTGCTCAGTGCCTCTCCAGTGAACTGTGCTTTGATTCCTTCTTTCAAAACTAGTTGACAGACATGTGGGAAGGTTGACAGAATGATTGCCTCATCACTATGTTGCTTGGTATCACAGGCGTGTTCCAGGCTTGTGGCAGGTGTGAGGGGGAAAGAAGGACTGGAGGAGGAAGATCTAGTTCCTGTAGCTTTTGCGTCCTTCTCCCTCCTTGAGGAAGGTCCATATGAGGGTGTTAACGATATCAGGCTGGTCCTGCTGCAGCCAGTGACTGGCACAGGAAATGATGTTGAGACGGAAATGGTTCCTTATGTAGAGGCGGCAAGCTTCGGCCATTTCCTGCTCCAAGAAGGCGTCGCGCTCCCCCCACAGCAGCAGCACTGGAGACCTGACATGGTTCTGATTCAGGGGGAGAGAGCTATGGGGGGGGGGGGGGGGGAGGAGAGAATAGGTTCATAGTGCTGTGGTATGGGATACTGCAGCTGAAAGCACAAGTCACCCGCTGATTTTGTGACTTCCATCAAAAGGAGTTTTATCTGATATTCTCTGAAAACCTTGAGCTCATGTATTTAGCTGTCAGTTCAAGGCCAACTGGCTGCCTTGTTAGTACAGATGTGAAACTGTCAGCAGTTTGGTCGAACAGCTGTTATTGGGCCAAAATATCAGACAACGGGCCAGATAAGGCCCATTTAAGGCCTTGTTCTGTCTTGAATCAATGTTTGAATATATTCCTCAGAAGTGCCACAATCCCATATTTACCCTGGTGCCAGTAACTCCAGGAACGTGCTGCAGATGGAATTTGTTGTCCTGTGTTTTTTGGAATGAGAGTACTTGTTGCCTTTACAGTATTTTAAAGAGAACTGTAAAGTCACAGCGGCAAACACCCTCATGTAAATGTTGTGGGACAACAGTTCCACCACAGAGTTGTAAAAATATTTCTTAGATATTTTCTTTTTTCTTTTTTTTTTTTCCAATTTCTAGTGCTGGCACTGTCTTTCTTATGTGCAAATTGAATATCGAATCCTGCTTTATAATCAGTTTTGTACAAGACTCAGAATTACACAGGAGTGTTTTTTTCCCCGAATGCATTGCATTTTCCTGATACAAAGAACATATACTAACCCTGAATAATGTTGTGATTTGTCTCACATTGCTGGGAGACCCCTGGAGACCCCTGAGAGGACTGTGAGAACTGTAAGAACCCCCCCCCCCCCCCCCCCACTACACTCTTGACAGGATAAGGAAATCTACTGCACACAGAACAGATGGATGGCTGTATGCTTGTGCATGTGTGCCCCTGCTGCTTAGGTACTCTTGTGGAGAGGCTAATTGGGCATGGGTCAGATATATCTCTTTTACGTAAGCAAATAAAAGCTATTCTGAGATAACTCTTGAAAAGGGAGCAGATGGTGAGCTCAACCATGCATGGATAGTTCTCATAACAAAAATTGCTTTCACTGAGCTTTGCTTTGATCTGATTTGCTGTTGTTATTCTTAGGCAGCAAATCAGTCATGTAGACATAAAGATTTGACAATTTTGGGTGCTTTACTAAGACGCTGTTGGGTTGTCTCCCCTCTCAGAGCTCTAACAGCAGAGGGCGCCATAGAATCCGTTAAATCATGTCAATTCAACCTTACAGTATTATGAAGTGTGTACAGTGCATGCAGTAAGTACATGATAAATCTTTTCTTCCCATTTTTCAGAGCTTTAATTTCAGAACATCTCATTAAGTTGACCTTTGCACACAGAAGCATCAGAGCTTTGACAATTTATCTTTCGTTAATTGTGGAATGAGTTCAGTTTTTCGCAGCTATTAGATGCTTGCACTATTTAGAATTATTCAGAAAAACAGACACTGTTATCGTCTCTATTTTCACCCTAATTAGCTTATAAATGGTGTGAAAATATATCAAAATTCATTACTGATAAGCAAGCGTCTCCCAGCAAAACAGTTTAGGCCTTTTCACACCTATTCATCACACCACCAGCGTGCAAAGGCCTTGAGGGTGAATGTTTGTACTTGATCAGGCTTGAACTTTTTTAACATTAAATGCATGCATGCATCAAGCCCTTACAACATCAGTTGCTGATAAAAATCATTGTAACCAGGTGAATCTTCTGAGAATAATGTTGGTACATTAGGCAACATTCCCGTATTGCAGGAGGATGCATATTGGGCATACTCTACGAGCAGTGCTAGCTCTCTGCTTGACTTCCCAAATGTTTTCAGGAAAAATGGATCATATTATGACTGTAACTCAAGTACTTTCACAGGGTCTGTGAGATACCCCAACACAATGAATCCATTCTTTTACAGCTGAAACGATGACGACTGAGTAGTGTTTCCATTCTATTGGTTTAAATTGTGACTCTAATCAGTTAAACCCTAAATTTAGTCTTATTGACAGGGGGTAAAGCTGGACGGCTCTTTGAAACCCCCTGCTCCAGACATCTTTGTCTTCTTCTATCACTCACCCAGACTTTCAAAAAAAGATTGTTGCAAAATTCTACACTACAGCTCTCAGGAGAAGTTTCACATCACTATCGGACTTTACTTCCTTCTTGTAAGCTTGCAATAAAGGTTAAAGTTCTGTCATGTGTAAGAAGAAAAGCGTCTTTTTAAGGTGTCCTTTTGATTTTATGTTTACCTTTGTTGAACATACGGGTTAAAAGAATATTTCACCTAAAAGGTTTGTTTTTTCTTATCAAGTTCTCAGAAATAGGTATCCTGAGGTCACGACGATCTTTTTTTCCCTTCTTCCAGTGCCTTTATGAGATTCCAGAAAGCAGAGTCAGTCATGTATATTTAGCTTTAAGCTAAGTGCAACACTGTGTGAAGTATCAGTTAGTAAACAGCTATTAAGGGGTTTCTTGCGTTCGTCATCTGACACCAATCAAAGTATTTACTGCCACAGGCTACACTACATATGGTTTGATGCTGAAATGGTCTTCTGACAGCAGCATGACTGCTGCACTAGCTTAAACTTAGCCTTTAAAGTGTTGAAAGTGAACTCTTAACCCACCTGAAAACATTTCTGTAGTAGTTGAGGGCTCCTGTCAAAGCTCCCGGCTGGGAGAGTGCATACAGATAGGCCTCCAAGTCCTCAGCAGTGAGCCAACGGCCTTTCCTCCCTATCCCTGTGCTGCGGCTGGTGAACAAAGCCTTCAGAGCCTACAGTGCACACAGCAGAAAACACTGGCTGAGTCAGTGTGACAGGCACGCTTTGATCCAAACAACAGTTTCAGAGGGGCATCCATGTCACTGTGATGTGAGTCAGAAAGGCTACTTGGTGTGTGCAATCGGCTCTCATGACCTTCATTCACAGCTCTGGCTCTGTGACGTAGTGCTGGCTCAACAATCATACCTGCTGTGCTTCACTTCCTGACTGCAACTCTAACACAGGCATATGGGAACGTTATGTCACCAACATTTAAAGGTCTAGTGTGAAAGATGTGGAGGGATTTTTCTGTCAGAAATGGAGAACAATATCATCAGTGTATAATTACATGAAACTAATGTTGCTTTCAATCCTGAGATCTTCGGTCTACAGTAATTCAAATGAACCCTGGGGTGTTTTTCTTATAGTCCATATCGTTTGAGCTGGTGTGAAAGCAAATAATAGAGCATGCAAAAATAGGGATCTTGTTTTGCTTCCATCTGAACCCTAATGCATCTGAGGATCCGGTCATGTGAAATCACATGGGATCATTGTATCATGTATTAACACGCTGTGAGATGGCAAGAGGGGGAGAGCAGAGGATGAGCAGTAGGAGGAGTCGGGGGGCATAAAAAGCCAAGTAAACTCTGTGTTGTAGTTAACCCTTTTGGAAATATAATTATTATACAATTATACTATAATTAGTATCATTATCTATCATCATCCTAATCATTTAATAATAAAAGTGGGGAGGTTTGGAAATAACAGCCTCCTGTTGGAAAATATCGTGAACAAAATGCTCTCAAATAGCTCAGTTTGATGTGCTCAAATGCTATGATTACACATTTTCCGCATGGCTGTTGATGCTGTTGTCCTCTACAGTGTTCCATCTTTAGAATTCCCAACGATCCCCTTAACACGATAAATAGACTGCAATGGCATACACTGATGCACAATGCATATTAACATGTATACATGCGTGTGCACGCACGAACACGCACACACATACACACACACACACACACACACACACACACACACACACACACACACACACACACACACAACCTTGACCTTGAAACGGCTTAAGCCCACCTTGAAATCATTGATGGATAGCATGAGCTCCGGGAAGCGGGGCAGCTGGAAGAAAAAGAAATGACTGGATTTCAGCAGCTGGCTTGGGTGTCGAAGAGCATAATCTGGAGGAGAGAGAGAGAGAGAGAGAGAGAGAGAGAGAGAGAGAGAGAGAGAGAGAGAAGAGAGAGAGAGAGAGAGAGAGCTGTGCTGTTTGATTGCATTTAAGGACCAGTTCTGCAGGGTGGAGGACGTGATAACACTCAATGACGTTGCCACTCCTGCACCAGTTTAACCAGCTGTTCCGGCCTCACATTAGCCTCCTGTAATTAGCTTCTCATCATCCTCCCCACAAGGCAGATGAGATTTAGCCAGATGGACAGAAACAGAGAACTGAAGTAATAATACTATCATTAATTATGATACGTATGGTAATAATCCAGTGAAGTCATACCCGCATACACAGAAGGATGAGGACAATTCAGGACAATGAGTTTGGTCACCATCTCTGGATAGTGAATGGCGAAGAGCCACGCGATGGTGCCTCCCCAGTCATGGCCAACAAGGCAACATCTGTTGTATCCTTGGAGGAAATCAGACATACACAAGACAGTTAGAGTCACCGCTGTCTGACAGCTCTAATAGGAGCTGTTTATGAAAGCCTGCCAGACTCTAAAAATCAATACTGTCCTCACTTCTTTATTGCTGGCTTCCTTCCTCAGATGACATTTACACCCATCAACTGGATGTAATTCATGACACACAGTGAATGCAGATCAAGGTCAAGGCACCCTTCTGATCACATTACTGAAGCATTCCTCTCACACTAATCCCCTTACCTGTCCCAGCAGCAGAAACACCCCCACTATGAATCATCTCCACTCATAGAAACATTCATATAAAATGTGCTTCGGCTTAGGCGACGCTTTTGGGAAATGACTATGGTCACGGAGGCCAGGGATGCGTCTTTCAGAGTTAATAGACCTTCTGACAAACATGGGAAATGGGGAAAGGGAAATACTGCTTGCCATGCATGGCAACCCTAACCCTAATCCATACATGTTTTCTTTAAGTATATGTCTATCCATCTTTTTGCAATCAGAATACAATCAAATTGAAATAAAGTTAAATGAAAGACTAAATGAAGACTACAGGTAACTTTTAATGCATGGCTTGGTGTCTGATCAGAGAGCCAAGATGTGGTCAAATTGTTGCACAGGTAAGTTTGTAACTGGGGTCATAATTTGCACTCCTGGATGCTATGAATCCATCTGTTTTCTGTAAATGTGCAGAAATATTAGTCTTGAGGAGCTGTGAAGCAGCAAAACACATAACACACTTCAGCGAGAAAGATATTTTAAAAGCAGTCGTAAAAAAAAAAACACTCATATTGTCAGATGTTTAATTCGTGTGTTAAAGTTTGGTTATAAGAAAATAATTAAGAAAGAATGTTGCTGCGTGGAAGCAGCTTCAAGCCAGCGAGCAGGCTCCCCTGTGGTTGTTAACATGAAGCCATCACACTGCTGTCTCTCTCAGCACAGCGTCCCGGGTCCAGTAAGAATGAGTCACAGGAAGTTGGTCATGCTGTGCTGCAGGCCTGAGGGCTGTCAGCAGCTTGGGGCTGGTAAACAAGTTTATTATAGACTCAAGACAATGTCACAACAATGTCCTCTCCTCTGAGTTATTTCTTACCTAAGTACTCAACGATATCCTTGATGTCAGTGACTAGGTAATCGAATCGATAACTGTCAGTGGAAAGAGGCAGGTCAGACTCTCCATAGCCCCGCATGTCGATGGCCACCACGCGGAATTCACTCTTGAACTCACGCAGCTGGTAGCGCCAGGAGAACCTGAGACACATAAATGGACAGAAAAATTATTTATTTTGTGCATTTCTACCAAATGCCCCACATATCAAATGAGATAGTCCTCAATTTGTGCCTTATGCATATTTGCTTTTCATGACAACAATGTTCATTCTTTCACCATTTACACTCCTACTTGATAGGAGTAACACACAAACTCAATTCCACTGAGCTTGACAAAAAAAATCGATTCTCTTCAGTCCTCTGTGTGCTCATTAGAGAGTTGAGACCCATATAGACCTGGTTACCACTAGTTAGCTTAGCATAATGAATGGTAGTAGAATTAGCTTAACTTAGACTTTATTGTCCCCTAGGAGAAAATAGAAATCTATCTTAATAACATTAATAAAATGGAGGGGGGGGGGGTCCTTGGCTATGGTTGCAGGGATCAAGCTTCTTCCAAAGTGAAGTGTGCACACCTCCATCAAAAGTTTTCAAATAGATCAGGTTCAGTGGTCTTGGTTTGCCAATAAGTAATCCTCCTCATCCTCTCTTAAAAGGTTGTCCTTGATTAGGAGCAACAGTCGCTTTTCTAGTCGTCTGCAAAAGTTTTGCTGGCCGAAGTAACAATGGGGCTTCTGAAGGGCTGTGTGAAAACACCGCGTCGTGGTGCTGACTATGTGTCTGACTCTATTATCACATCATTTTAAATTGTTATTCCAGTCCTTGTTCCAATTTACAGACCTTGCACATGTAGTATGAGGTACATCATGATGACATTCATATTTGATGAAAAACATAAATGTGACTGAGTGTGTCACCAAGTGATTCATGACAATATTGAATTAAATTAAATAAAATAATGACTATTTGAATTAACACAGTATATTTTCACAATACCGAGTTCTGATCACAGTGAATTTCATTGTCATTCAGACATGATACATACGTAGCACAATGAAATGATGTCACAACAGGCTCAGTTAAAAAGTAAGAGTGAAATGTTGTGAAGACATAAAAATGTAATTATAGTAAGACATCAAATTTATCCTTCAAAAAACAATCAAGCGTGCTACCAAAAAAGTTTAAAGATCTGAACTTTATAACTTGTATCAATCTTGGAACCAAAAACAGTTCAGTGTTGTAAAAATATCAGTTTCTGTATCTTCAGGCACCCCCTGCCCTTTGGCAGCCCACTGCAAGGCTAAGACAACCTTTTCAGCTCCTCCTCTATTAACCTCTGTCAACTCATACACCTCTGGAGATGTCCTCAACTGAAAATGAAAAATGAAGAAAAAAGATTTTGATAAGAAATTCTGGATGAAGCAAAAATGAATGGATCTGTATTGGGAACTGTATTTTGGCACGATGGGAGACCAGCTGAGAAGACTTATTATGAGCTCTTGCCATGGGGACATACAGTGCCATGATAATTCAGGTTTTTTTCCCCTCTGTCTCTCTGCTCTCTGGAGCTAAGCACCTCCACACATGCACGCACGCACGCACACACACACACACACACACACACACACACACACACACACACACACACATACACACACACATACACACACACATACACACATACACACACACAGAAGAAGGTGAGAACAACCAGCATCAGTGTCTCTGCAGCTAGTTAGCTGTGCAGCTGCCAACTTAGTTTGTCGCAAGATGTCGAAGGAGAAACTTTTTTGCAAGTGAATGTCTTGGTGTCTCCTCTGTACAGCAACCAAGCAGCAAGCTAAGCCAAAAACAGGGAGCGTGATGTTGAAAATCCCCCAGGTTCCCAGGGGAACCCAGGAAAGACAGGAGAGGACCAACACAAGCCCTGACGCAGGAAAAGGATGGAGGCCAGGGAGGCAAGCTTGCCAGCAGCAGAGATTCAATTTTGAGCAGAGATGTGTGTGAGGAGGGTGACATATTTAAATATTCCACCTTGTGCACATCACGGCTGTGACTGAAGTGCAACTGACTGGTATCTATGATGCTATTGGCAGGCTGACAGCTGGGGTGAATGACTTCTGTATCCTACATGAACTATGCAACAAACATGGTGCAACTTCTTGAAGGGGCCCTCGAGTGATATTTCACCCCGTAAAGAGATAGATAGCTAGATAGATAATACATTGATAAATGAAAAAAGACCGGAATAAAACGAGCTCTATGTTTTATATCATGCAAATCAATGGACTACTACTGCAGACTCAAAGCCACACTTCTTACAGGACGAGTAGTGTTCCTTGATGAGTACACTGAATCTAAATTGTCAGATCCCTTTCAACTCTTATACGGCACATAAATGAGAATAAACAACCTTTTTAAACATTCAGCTTTCTTTCCAGTTGAGTGAAGGTCACCGCAGTACAACGGAAGCTGTTTGAGATTCTAATCCACACACTGATGTCATGGACTGGGATGATTTCCTAATTGAAGATCTTGTCTGCTACAGAGGCTCCTCATCAGGACTGAAATACCACCGCCCGCCCCCCCGGCCCTCAATTCTCAGATCTTAGAATATAGATGAGGTTTAATGCAAAGCGAGCCCCTCTGACACACAAATAGACTCTGTACCTCCTCATCACTAAGAGAGAATTAGCACATTTTAAGAAAGTGTTAAGAATTCTCTCCAAACCATCTTACTGACTCAGCAGAGGAGTTCCTGTGAAGAGTACGGCAAGTGAAGCAGGAACTGCTCGCCTCCACTGCTAATTAATCCTGTTCTGTCTGCAGCTAAGATAATAGGAGATATGGGCAGCCTTACAGCTCTTGACAACTTCTTTGGCCTCAATACAGGAGCCACTTTTCATTTTGCATCAAGGGGGAAGAGATCTGAACGCTTTGGACACTTTTTACCCAACGGCAAATCAGGCTTGGGGTTTGTTTTTGCAGCCCAGGAGCCAGAACAGAAAGCTTTACTGCTGATCCATTAGAGCCAAGCTATTCACATTGTTTTACAGAAAAACACTGAACACTGATCACAAAAAAAAAAATCTAATACTCTGGTTGCCTTTTTCCCCCTCACGTACCAGAACTCGGGGAAGCCGTGTAAAAACAGCATGAGTGGCTTTCCCCTCTCTCCAGCAGCGACATAGTGAAACCTGAGGCCGGACTCCTGATGGAGAGAAGACAAACATGTATTTACACATGAGCATCAATCCAAAGGCACTTAGTAAACACAGCAGAGGATATTGATCAGTCACCCTTGAATCAATGAAGCTGCACTGCAAAAGACAGGTTGGTTGTCAAGTTTTCATGTCTGGTTTAAAGTAACACATCAACATTACTAGACACAGTAGCTTAGCACAATGAATGCTAGTGGATGGCAAGTGAATAGACGACAAATTTTTCCGGTCAAGAAAGTAGTTCCCATGTATCTGATTCTAAAATTATTCGTAATTCTAAACTTGTTATGTACATGTTATGCACCACCCTAGCTATATACACTTCCCATCCACTATTCTTCACAGTGCTAAACTAACTAGCAGTCAGCCGGACTCCGAGGGGCTCAGCATATTTACGAAGCACAGAGGAGAGAAGGATATCTAACTTCTTGGCTCTGGGAACGATGCACATTCCCAAAAAAGTTGCCATGTCCTTTTAAAATAGTGCTGACTTGTCCATATGAATGTTAGAATCATGTGATGCCCAAACATCCTGTGAGGAGATTAAAGTAATACCATTAGCAGAGACAGTAGCATACTGTTCAATCAACACTTCTTGGTCCAAAATGACCTTTGAAATGTTTCTTCTGCAGTCTGAGTGACTCAGTTTAGTGAAAATTGTTCCTCTTTGATTAATTTCTCCAGCTGAGGCTTGCTTGCTAAGTAGATGCAGAGTCACATGAATATTTCCAGCTTTGTACTCCACATTTTTACTTTCTCTATTTCTTGGATCCAGCTATACTTTACAGATTAACATTTCATATACACGGATTACACAGCTCAAGTATACAGCCGATAAACCGACTTGCTTAAGGGCAGTTCTACAATGCCTCAGTAATCCAATTATGTCACATATATATAATAACACAGGAATGTCCTGTTGGATATTACACTTGTTTTTAGACTATTAAACTATCAATGACTTGTTTTTAGTATGTCATAACATTTACTCTGAATGGTCTTAAAATATACCTCTAAACTTGCGGTATTACACATCTTCCATACGGTATATAACATTAGTTATGAATTCTCATCACACACTTGACTGTGGTCCTCATTGTAAGATGCAGCCATTTTCCTACAATTAGTTCATGGACGTATGTTGCTAGAGCTGCAGCAATCAATCAAAAGAAAATGATCTGTCCATTGTTTTGATCACTGATTAAAGGTCTTTTTCAAGCAAAAAAATCAAACATCTATTGGTTCCAGACTCTTAGATATCACAATATGTTGTTTTTTTTGTCATTTATGATTGAAAATGAAGAGTTTTGGACTCTACTTGAACATGACACTTGGTGCTGCGGGAAAGTGCACAGAGCATATTTTATAATTTTCTTGACATTTTACAGACTGGTTTGTTAGTCTGTCAAAAAAATTGTCAGAACAAAGGATGGATAATATATATATATATATATATATATATATATATATATATATATACACACACATATATATATATATATATACACACACACATATATATATATATATATATATATATATATATATATATATATACACACACATATATATTAGCTGGATAATATTCATATATATTAGGTATTTTGGGGTTTATGAGACTACCCCCCAAATGTCTGCATAATAAACACAAAAAAATCCTGTTCTTTTTGTAATGTTTAGCAATACAGATTGAAGGCTCCTTTCTTTGTAGTCCATTCTAGAATTTCTCCAAACAAGGCCACCCCGACAAAGGGAAGTACAAAATTAGGGGGGGGAGCATGAATGGGTTAATTCTCCTGACTTCAGAAAGGTTTAGTATGCTTTCACTCTCCACAGTTTCTACTGCAGCACTCACTTTGACCGCAGCAAAGGAGAGAAACGTATCCCTTCTCTTATCTAACCCACATCTGGACTACTAGAAAGCCTTGCTTAGCTGCCTCAGGATCAGAACTTAAGGCCAGGTTCAGGATTTCAGATCTCTGCAGCCAGATTTCTGTCAAAGACCAAAAGCTTGTGACACATTAAAACTCTAGCCTCTTCACTCTGGTTATTATTATCATAATTTTTTTTTTCAAAATAAGTTGCCTCTTTGTCTTTAAGCTTTTTCAGCAATGGTACCTCGGCTCTGGAACAGCCTTCCCAAGTAGTTTTGTTCTGCTGAAACTTTCCGCTTTTAAATCTTGTCTGAAGACACATTTTTTTAATAGAATTGCCTTCATATCACACAAGTCTCTTTGTCTTACCTGTCTGACATTTTATTGTCCTATTGTGCTGATTTGTGTTGAATTAGGAATGCACCATAATATCAGCACACCATAGGTATTGGCTGATATTCTTAAAAATATACTGTATTGGTATCAGTCCAATTGCTTGTATTTTTATCTTCCCAGTTTGGCTCAAGTCTCTTGTTTGTTCAGAATCTTTGGGAAACAGCTGTTCATAAATGATTCATGGGCTTTTCAAGTTTTTAGGACACACAGGGTTGAGTTCTGAGCTTTAAAAATCACATTAAAGTGGTGTATTTTTGTCCCCTTGACAGGTTTAAGGTACATCATCAAGTTTTCTATGCAAAATTTCTCTCTTCAAAGGAAAACATTACAATATTTCATTTGTAATTTAGTCAAATTGAAGTAAAAAAAATAATCAAGCAATAACAGTAACAACAAACATAATAGGGTCTTCGCCCGAAGTACCTTCAGGCTCAGGCCCTAATAATACATTTTATTTGTAGATGCCTTTCAGGACACTCAAGGTCATTGCACGAAAATCGTCATAACAATACAAAAAACATCAAAATAATATAAAGTGCAAAAAATGAAACACTAAAGTGTAAATACAGTAAAGAAAGTACAGATACCTCAAGATTATACTTAAAAGTACAGTGAAAAAATAGTTTACTTTCCACCATTCTGTGTACAAAATATGGATATACACATAAACGTGTTCATGTATAGATAACATTAACATGGGTTAATATGGAATATTGGCCAAATCGGTTGTAAAACATCTAATTAAATGAGTCTGTTTTAAATTCTTAATACATACAGCTTCACTTGATTTTAAATACTTTTAGCTTTTTTTTCCCTTCTATTTAAGTGATCTTATAATTGTGTGCCTGCATTTCTGCTCTTCCTGTTCTATATTTGCTCCCAATTTCTTTCAGGCTGTCAGTGGAACGCCTGGCTGGATAAGTGCGAGACAAACACAGTGATTGGCCTGTTATTACTCGCTCCGTCACTGCCACCAGGCTCTGGAGGACAGGCATGCCATATATTGATGAGAACTCATGGCTTGTTGGTTGCCTGCTGCAGCAGCGACGGCAGCAGCAGCAGGCTGCTCTGGTGTGGATGCCGAGGCTGAAGCAGGCGTGAGGCGGAGGAGGAGGAGGAGTGGAGCTGTTCTTCAGCACCACCTGAGCGCGATCCTCCGACACACACAGCCGCCTCACGGCTGCTTAGAGATCGGGCCTGGTTGGTTTCTCACGACGCGACACACCACCAACAAGGTGTATCTGATAGCTGTATATTCTCGCGACGCACACACATACAGCACACGCACGCACACACACACACACACACACTGACCAATAACCTTTCATGTCCAAGTGCATGTGTGTGTGTCTTACCTTGATCCGAACATAACAGTGGGTTCCCAAGGACGTGTCATTCAGACAAGCTGGGGGAGTTTCACGAATCCCCCATTGGAAGGTGGTGGTCGGCCTCAAGACGAGGTTCCAGCAAAGTTTCAGCAGGGCTACGATGGTGCAGAGAGCACAATAACCGTATATCAGTGACCAGTACCCCAAAACTCTGACGCTCAGCGCAAGTCTAAGGAGACACAACAGCAAGTTGTGGAGCACTCTCGCCATCTTCACATTGCCGCAGGAAATCAATCCAGATCACGTTACCTATTGATTGATTTCTGATAGTTGGTGCTTCGTTGTTGCAGAGGCGGCGGTGGCGCGTACATACGCGTGTGTGAACTGAAGGGAGGATCCCAGTGAGCGTCTGAATGGGACCGAGGCAGGATCACGTCAGACTGCACGCTAGCGTGTGACAGCAGAGGTTATTCGGCAGGCAGGAGACGGTGTTGTTGACTATACAAAGCAAGTCCGGAATCGAGCCGTAATACACTCGACGCAGTGGCTCACAGGGAAGGGTGTCAGAGCGGCGTCGAGGCTGTTGGGATGGCAAAACTGAATTAAAAAGACAGCACACACTTGTTCTAACGTCTTAATAGAAATATAGTCCCGTTAACTCCAACCATGCCTCGAACAATAGCGTCATGTCGAATAGCTGATGCAAACACAGGTGAGCGACTGTTAGGTGGCGTTAACCAGGCGACCAGGCACCACTGCTATGGAAGTCAATCACTGCCATCGTGGGCGGAAAAAATCCCCCAAAAATCTATACTGTAATGAGAAACTTAATCAAAAGAAAGGCTTCATTTCTCAAGTAATGTTGGTGTTTCGATCAGCCTATTTGGATGTACATTTTAAAGCCACTGCAAGGAAGATTCGTTTTCTTGAGTTTGGTGGTCCCAGTGGACAAAATTGGTAGCATTTTTCCAAAATACAGACCACATTTCCCGATAGCCTCAGCCCTTAGCATCCTAATAATCCCCACTAGTGTGTGCTTTCATTAGGGAAGTATGTGGAAGCAGAGCTGGCTGCTAGCTTTGTTTTTTTTTATTCACTGCTGTTCGGAGGATGCACAGCGGCAGCTCAGAATAATGTGATGTCACAACAATACATCTGTTTTTTTTTTTCATTTATTTAAATCGTGCCAAAGCTAAAAATGATCCGCCTTTGTGTCACACATCTCAATGGTGGAGCTCGGCTTGAAGATCAACTCCAGTCGAGCCAGATCTTCTGAGGATAATAATAATAATAATAATACATTTTATTTATAAGGCGCCTTTCAAGGCACTCAAGGTCGCCGTACAACAGTTTAAAATAGATAAATAAATAAAATAAAACATGCACGATTTAAAAGAACAACAACAGAAGTCCCTAGGAGAGCACAAGAGAGGGCATTCAACCATACGCCTGTCTAAAAAGGTGAGTTTTGAGATGATTTTTGAAGGTGTCAATGGAGTCAGTGTTTCTGATGTCAGGAGGGAGGGAGTTCCAGAGGCGAGGGGCAGAGCAACTGAAGGCTCTAGCCCCCATGGAGGTTAGACGGAAGGAGGGGACGTTGAGGCTGATGGAGGAGGAAGACCTGAGAGACCAGGTGGGAATGTTGGTGTGGAGAAGGTCTGACAGGTATGAAGGCGCGAGGTTATGGATGGTTTTGAATGTATGGAGGAGGATCTTGTAGTCAATGCGGTGTTTTATGGGAAGCCAGTGGAGTTGATGTAGAACGGGGGTGATGTGACTGATGACAGGGGTTCTGGTGATGATTCGGGCAGCTGCGTTCTGGACCAATTGAAGCTTATGGAGGAGTTTGTGTGGGAGACCAAAAAGAAGTGAGTTACAATAATCCAGACGGGAGGTGACGAGAGAGTGGACCAGGATTGCAGCACTGTTGGGAGTGAGAGATGGGCGGAGACGGTTGATATTCCGGAGGTGGAAGTAGGCGAACCGGATGGTGTTGTTGATGTGGGTATGGAATGATAAGGTGGAGTCGAGGACGACACCCAGACTCTTAACCTGAGGGGAAGGGGAAACGGAGGTGTTGTCAATGGTGAGGGTGAAACTGGGATGCTTGTTGAGTGTGGATTTGGAGGAAATGAGGACTACTTCTGTAGTAGAAGATGGGATGGGCTCAGGGAGAGGGGACAAGGTCGAGGTGGTAGATGGCAGCTAACCAGACAAGCGGGAATCAAGTCCAGGAGGACAGAACACCTCAAATTCACCGATCAACAGCCACTTAAACCTGAAGCAATATCAGAGCCCAGATGTGGGGTACACCCTTGACAATTTGCCAGTCCATCCCAGGGCCACTGATAGAGACAAACACTTACATCTAAAGACAAATTAGACTCCCCAATTAACCCAACTAGCATGCTTTTTGCTCCTGGGAAGAAGCCATAGTACCTGGAAAGCATACAAGGCCCTGCGGTGTGCTGGTGGATTTGAACCAGGAACCTTCTTGCTGTGAGGAAACAGTGCGAACCACTGCAAACTCATGCCTCCCATTCTCCTAAAATGTTGGACATTTTACCCAAATATTTCTCACTGGCATAACAGCTTTTTAACTAAACTATTTAACAGTGATGATTCATAGGCTAAATTATCAGACCTCACTTCTGACCAGACAGATCAGCTCCAAGAGAGAGTCGCATCGAGGCGTCCAGGACTAATGTTTGGAATGATGGATTTGCACATCTGGTGCTCTTGTTCTGGCCCGTGCAGCATGGAATGAGCCAGGCGCCAAGCATCAATAATACCAGCATGCAGGAAATGGATAGTATGTGTGCTGGCCATGCGGGCGTCCAGGTGAAGGTGACAGTCTGATGATCCCCAGCAGCGGCAGAACTGTGTGGAGGATTTCTTCCCTGACACTCTGGGCAACTACACACAGCGTTCAAACCTCGTCAGCAAACGGTGATGTGAAGCAAGAAGTCCAGATTGATGCAAAAATGTTCTTCTGTACATCCTCATGCCCATCCAGTATCTTACACACTGATTTATTTACCAGCATTTGATTGCTGGCTGTAGTTTATCTATTTGTATTCACCCTTTCTGTCAATTTGAGATAACTTTACGAAGTCAAATAGTTGACAGTTCATTAAATTGAGAAATGAAAGTACTGTACTCAAGTTAAAGGTCCTGTAAGTGAGGACAAGAACATAAGTCACTGTGCTCAGCAAGAACATTTTTGTCCTCTTTAGACGTGTGTGAAGGCTGCTGTAGTAATCCAGGCTTGCAACATACAGTATAGGCATGCGAACTGGTTTCTGATCAAATCATGGAGTAGAGTAATATCTTTATATGTACAGTTAAAAGTCTGGCTTAAATCAGGAGCCAGGATTACCAGCACCATGTATTCAGCCAAGTACTCGGTGGGTAGCGGGAGCAATTACAAGAAAGATCTGCCTGGGTCGAGTTCTGCTGCAGAAGAATGCTGCTTTTCTCATCTACGAGGTATTCCTGACAGTTTACCGTTGACGTGGAACAACTCAGCACTGACCAGATGTGTCGTTCTTCCCACAAAAAGTATTTAGAATTGTGTTATTTCCCTATAACAGAAATAACAGCCACACTTGTAAAATACCTACATCCCAGTTGCTATGGATGAACAATAATCATGTATAGCTATTAATAGAATAGTAAGTGTATGTATCCATCCATCCATCGTCATCTTCCGCTTATTCCTACACATTAAGGGTCGTGGGGGGGCTTTGGGGGCTGGAGCCTAACCCAGCATCAACGGGCGAGAGGCAGGGTTCACCCTGGACAGGTCACCAGTCCATCACAGGGCCAACATACAGAGACAAACAACCATTCACACTCACAGTCACACCTACGGTCAGTTTAGAGTATCAATCAGCCTCGTCCCCTCTTGATGTCTTTGGACTGTGGAGGAAGCTGGAGTACCAGAGAGAACCCACACAGGGAGAACATGGAGACTCCACACAGAAAGATCCCATGCCCGAGCCGGGGCTCGAACCCGCAACCTTCTTGCTGTGAGGCCACAGTGCTGACCACTGCACCACCGTGCAGCCTGTAAGTGTATGTATGAGCATCAGAAATTTATACATATCTTGGTCCCCAGGGCTTGACCTAGGCTTTGTTTTATCTAACAAAAAAAATCCAAGGTGATCAGCATCATAATATTTGAGAAACCTCAATCAAATACATTGAGTTTTTTTAGTACGTGTGCTTCACAAACATGTAGTTTTCATAATTCCTCCAAGAACGTAACGAAGTCACACAAGGAAACAACTGTAACTACTACAAAAGTCTGAAGTGAAACCCGTCCCCTCAGTTTCATGTAAGTTTTGATGCTTGCTTGAGGTGGTTTTATCCTCTTTCTCAAAAAAACAAGTGCAACCCTCTGACGCAGCGAATCATTAACTCACGTGACTGACCACCTGTTTCCGGTGCCATCACCTTCATGAACATTCCCAAACTTTGTCTCAATACAGCAACATAAGCAGTACCAGAACACTATTAACGACCACCATAACTTATTCACGTGAAGGTAACCCCGAGTGTGGCTGGCAGGTAGCTGGGAGGAGGCTTTTCTTCTTCCACTACATTACGGTTACAGCCATGCATAATGTTGTATATACCGCCATCTACTGGCGGCATTACGCAGCCTATGTGATTTTTCACCAAAGCAGTCGACACAAAAGAGACAAGGTGACCGAGAATTCCAATTTGCTTGCCAATTAAACAAATACACAATGATGGTTCCACAGTGTCCTACTTTCCACAATAAATGAATCATTATTTTGGAGAATTAGATTAGGACATTATATTGTGATACCAGGTCACTGTCTCCATAAAGCATCTCATTGTATAATTCAGGTTTACAGGTTCTCTTTTGTCACTACAATGGTGGAAATAGGCGTCAATCAGCAGGGCTGATGACGTCATCCCAGAGGCCAACCCTGGAGTTTGCATCACCACATGGGCTCGCTCAACCAAAAGCCAATGTGATTTCTATAGTTGATTTTGGATTATTGCAGAAAATAACTGTTGCAAACAAGTTTGAGAGACTTCACCTCACAATTTTGTTCAGGAAGTTCTTTTAAGTAAATTCAAACATTATTAAGTAAATCCAACCATTAGAGGAAGAAAGCTAAAGTAATGCTATTAACAAACTAAGACTTGAATAGACCATATTTTAGGCATTTATTCAAAATCTAATTAATTTTACAACAAAGGACTCAAGTTAAGCAGTGCTAATTTTTATGACTCATTTCTGCGTCATTCTATAGACCCTTTCCACAGCAGTCATGTTGACATGTAATAGAGCAAACAGGTGAAAAAGATCCCATTCTTCTTAATGTGCCGCAGACATCCAGTGAGATCCAAGATGGATGCGGACAGCTGCCTCAGTGTGTTGGTGCGCGCTGTTTTGTTTTATTTTGTGTGTAAAATTTATTACGCACTAACAGCACCACAACAAATTCCTCATTTGTGTAAAATGGTACTTGGCAATAAAGCTTTTTCTGATTCTTATTCTGTGGGTGGCACGGTGGTGCAGTGGTTAGCACTGTCACCTCACAGCAAGAAGGTTCTGGGTTCGAGCCCCAATTCGGGCATGGGATCTTTCTGTGTGGAGTCTCCATGTTCTCCCTGTTCCTGTGTGGGTTCTCTCCAGTACTCCGGCTTCCTCCCACAGTCCAAAGACATCAAGAGGGGACCAGGTTAATCCAGACTCTAAATTGACCGTAGGTATGAATGTGAGTGTGAATGGTTGTCTGTCTCTATGTGTTGGCCCTGCGATGGACTGGTGACCTGTCCAGACCTCGCCCATAGCTGCTGGGATAGGCTCCACCCCCCCACGACCCTTAACAGGAATAAGCTATGTAAATATGGATGGATGGATGATTTTGGCTTGCCTACACGTAACAAGGACATTAATGGTGTTATAAATCATAAATGACATGTCAAAATGGCTGCTGTGAAAAGGGCCAACTAGAGGCACGTACCCATCGTGATAATGAAGCCTGGGAACTTACCTTGGCTCAAGCCCTAACATCAGTAACAGCTTGAGATTTCATTTAGGAATTTTCTAATTAGAGGCCATACAGTTGTAAAGGTTACTATCAAGTAACCAAGTATCCATCATCACCACCACCAAGTAAGTTTTTCAGAAAACACAAAAAACTGGAGACAAAACATCATTAGGAGTTGTTTTAGGCAAAAAAGAACCTGTCAAAAATTGACTTTAGGCAATTATTTTAAGAAGATGACAATACTATGGCTTCTATCAATTAATGTGTCACTATAGGATTAATCTTGATGTGGGTGTTTCAGTGGTGCCTGCTGGTATCAGTAGAGGAAGGGGCCAGTGGCTGATGTATTTCAGTATACATATTTCTTTTTCCTGTGAGGAAATAAATGTTAATCATATATACAACAGTGCAGCATTGCTGCACTTAAATGAACTGTTTCTTATCTGTACTCACTGATGTTCTCTGTCCGCAGCGTAATTCTTAAATGAAAAATGTATGAACTGCATGAATATGCATGAAGTGTCTATGCACTCAACTACTGTGCGTCTACATCTGCAGATGGCAGGATCTCCTTGTTTCCAAGAGTGCAATTTTATTAACTTGCATTAGATTAAAAAAAAAAAAAAAGTTAACATAGCCTTTTTGGTAATTAGGTCTTGTGAGCAGGCATCAGGCTGCACCTAAAAATGTAGTTAAGTGACTGGATTACAAGACGTTAATAATCAAAAATTTGTTTCCAGGGTCTGAAAATTCCCAGCGGCTAAATCTATCAAACAGCCACCTCAAAGGTTCACCCTATAAGGATCTGGTACTTTTGATTTGCAGGGGGGTTAGGATTGCTCAACAGATCACGTGGATTAATATTGGATTTTGTGATGCCAGATTGCTTAGTGAAAATAGCTTTATTGAGGTTAAAAAAAAGCCCAAAAACTATTATATTAGCATATAACAAACTGGAACATATAATATACTGCTAATGTCCAACTTTGGAACATCCAGAACTGTAAGGACAAAAAAGTGCAGTGAATGCATAGATAACACAATGTTTGGCATTTTCAAGAAGTTAAGCAAATGAGATGAATACAATCCTGCTTTGAAAATACTGGCAAAATATGAATTGTTTGCGCTTTATAAAGAAGACAAAAATGTGCATGTTCATATAAACTAGTGTTTTGTCAACATTTAGAGTCTTTTTTTCAGTCAGGATTTACAGAAACACAGTGATATGGTTTTAAACAGAGCGGAGTAACAGCAAAATTAGAACTTAACACTTCAGATTTCAGAAAATATGACAAGGTGACATCTTAATAACAGTGTACACATCTATGAATCAGCTTGTCGTTCACAGCTGTCAACCAAAGGACGACTCCTCCGAATATCAACCAGGAAACGTGGAGAATTCAGGACAGTGCTTCACCCAATCATCCCACAATCAAAAGTGTATCAGTGCACACATTTCAAATTTAAGTGTTTTTTTTTTTTTAAACATCCACATCTCAAGAATATATAGAAGGTTGAACTGACGGCTCAATCAATTCCCTGAGTCAACACAACAACACATCTTGCACTAATGCCAGATGGTTTCAAGTACATCCCAGGTGGTCTCTAGTCCAGGTTCAGCTCAAATGTGGTCATGATGTCCTGCTGCATGGTCATGTCAATACATGACATCTAGGAGAAAAACAAACCACAGAAGCAGTGATGAATTAGCCAACAGAAACCAAAATATCATCACACCTGGACAGACACCCACAGCCTCTCTCCTGCGACGTTCCTGCTCTTTTTTGCGGGCCATCTCCCGTTCATGGTCCACTGGGAGGGGTGTGACTGGAGGCTGCCTTCCCATGGGACACTTTGGCTTTAGCTGCTCAACGTCTTCGGGAACATCCGAGGTAGTGGTGCAGATGGGCTCTTGTGACTCACGACCCTCTTTACAGAGCTGTAGATCTTTATCTTCTTGGGCAGGTAAACTAGAAAGGGAAGGGCCTTGTCATATGGAGGAAAAACTCATGTTTTGAAATCCTCAGGGGGAAAAAAAAAGCCTTCACAGCGCGTCTGAAATATAAAATATAATGATACAACAACAAAAAACAAAAAAAACAAGAAGCATACTGTATCTATAAAAAAAAGAATCTGCGGGATGTGTGACTACCTCTTTTCAGGATTTTCTTCCATCTGCTTCTTCTTAAGAGCTTTTTCGCGTTCTTCCTTCTCGATTGCAGCCTTACGGAAGTGTTCAAAGCTCTCCCTTGATGACTTGATAGCGGCCGGGGTGACTGACTGTTTTACCAATTGAGCCCAAGACTCTGCATTTTTCAGTACAATGTCCTAAAGAACACAAACAAACAAAAAACACCATGTTGAAACGGGTTAGGGGAGCGGATACAGGAACTATATTAATACAGTATGTATAGCTGGTCTATAGAACAAGTACTGACATGATTTTATGATTTTAGCAGAGATGTTTGCGACATCACTGGTCCAAAATCAACTACTAGTACCTAAAGGGATTCGTTTCAATCATGTCTTCAACATTTAACTACTAGAAATGGATACAGAAAGCTGACTCAGCCAACATAAACCATAATACACCCTCGTCTTTGTTTAGTCCGTGCCCTTCAGTTATTGTGAGGAAAATGTTAATCCTCAGCAGGAGAAGTACTGTACCTTTTTGGGGCGTTGAAGTTTCTCTTGTTTACTTGCAGAGTTGGAGGGAGAAACATCTGTCGTCTGACGGTCAGGACAATCTTCACTGCATCTGAAATCTGCAACAACAATTCTCTTATAAGGCGTGAACTGTAAAAGAATTAGCTATTAAAAACATAGTCATTTCAGTATGTTAAGTGACTTACTAGGTTTCTTCTCTTCTTTCAGGTGTAGTGGACTCTCACTCAGAGGGGACAACACCGACCCCTGAGTGCAAACAAATAAAGGTGTTATTGCAGAGTGATATAAGGAGTGTCACACTTCCAGCTCTAGAGCTTAAAATTTATAGTGTTCAATTTCGGCCATCGAAATCACAAACATGGAGCATAGTCCTCTCTCCACCCGTCTATTTGAACACAGTCGAGGCACAGTTGAGAGTTAATGTGGTTGCTGGTGGCCTATATTTACAAGACACCGCGGCCGCTGTTGCAGTCAGAGATGATGGAGCAAATAAGGCCGAAATCAAAAAGTCATGGGAGTGTCAGAATTCTACAGATCTCCAGTAGTGGTCATGACCAGGATCAGCACGGGTATTTATAGTGTATCCTGCATTTTAGGAAAGAGGTGTCGTAAAAATACAGCAGTGCACGTGTGGAGTGTTGTCGTTTCATCAGTGCTACCTCAAATCTGGTGGCAGCCCAGTCCAACAGAACTGCTGGTGATAACATGGGCGACAACAGGGCAGACAAATCTGTCAAAGAAATGACAATTATGTGAGAAATGTGGAGCTCAATTTGACTGTCCACTCATCCGCAGTGACTAAGCTAACATAACATTAGTCTGTCCACTTTAAATCAAGTAACAGGCGGATGGGGGTGAGGGGGGATACAACTGAGGGGGAGAGTTCTCATGTCCTGACATTGTGCCTCTGAAGGACACTGAACATACGAGAGAAAGAGAGCAGGTAGCCTGAGGAGAGCAGGTGGTGGAAATGATGAGGGTTCCTTTTGTGATGTGGAGCCACCGGCAGTGAGGGGAGGAAATATGAATGTCAATGAGAAACACGTCTAAGAGGCTGAGAGTGACGAAGCTTATGGGAGGTATAGCTGAAGGGAGCTGCTACAAAATGCCAGGATAGAAGAGGAGATGATGCAGAATATGAACAGGCTTTCAGAATCATTAAAACCTGTTTTAACTGTCTAACATGATTAGACTCGTAATGAGTATTGTTTATATTTTGTTGATTCCTACATGATTGTCACCTCTGCTCACCAGTCCTCATCAATCAGCTAACATTCCTGAGCAGTTTTCTCTGGGTTTTTTTTTTTCCATTAAAAAAAAAAACTTTTTAGGCTGGAAAATAACACATCTGCTGATGCGGTCAGGGTGGCATTAATGCTCACATTAGAAGAGATGTTTCGCTTCTGTAACAGATGACAGTGGCACTCATCGTGCATAGAGTGTCAAATACATGTCAAGTAAAGGTGGAAACTCAAGAAAGCGCCATTAAAACCACCACTACTGTTGTTTGACACTGTTCTCTACCTGGAAACTGTGAGAAACAAATGCTGTCATTGATCAGAGGAACTGGTGAGGCATGTGACTCCAGCAGATCAGTCAAGTGAGTCCTACTGTATTTTTGATTGCTATCACTTTTTTTAACAGTATATACAGTACCACTCCTAAATTCTAAGTACAGTATTCCCAATTCCAGAAAAATATCAACCTGCAGTGTTTCCTGGTTTACGGCTTAATGATAAATCATTTCATTTTACTGCTGAAAAACTAAAATAAAAAAATAAATTTAAGGTGCTAAAGTAAATTCACGCAAATTTCGTGGATCTGCAGAAAAAAAGGTGCAGGAGCATTACCAGGAGGTGACAGAGTAATTTCACCGCAGGTCAGATCGGTCTGAGGTGATGTCCCATGACCTTTTGTTTGTGTTTCCGAGGGCTGCACAGCAGTAGGAGGCTGACACTTCTCGACTGAAGCTTTCAACGAACACTTGCTCTCCAATAGCTGCTTGCTACAGGCAGCACCAGTTACCTTCAACTAAAGGAAACATTTCATGAGTGTATTTCATTGTAACATGTTGGTCTTGGCATCACTCATGTTAAGGTCAACATTCAAGAAGTAGATGTGTTTACCTTTTTCTGGAGCTTTGGGATTGACGCCGCTCTTTTCTGCTTCTTGGTTTTTGACACTGAAATACATGTGCATTGAGAAACCATACATGGGTAGATATATTGTACAATATAATAATGATTAACCACAAAATAAAATAAAAACTGATAGTTAGGACAAATGACTGTGATAGGTGCAAAAACATGACAGTGTGACACACATGTTATTACTGGATGGTAAAGACAAGTCTCTTTATCCCACAAATATGCTTTTGTTGTAGCAACTTTATACTATGAAATAGAAAATGGTTTTTTTTTCTCACAAAAGTGGCCAGGAGTGGTTACAAGGGAACATAATAGTGACAAACTCTATGTGCAAGGCACCGAGTAAGAGCAGGACCAATATCTGTGGCACAAGCATGGCTGGTGTTGGTATGATGATACATGTGCTTTGCACACTGAAATAAATGCCAGGGAGGACTGAAGGTTATTTTTACACCAGTACCAAATCCTGAATAAAGATCTGCTCTGACTCCACTTTTGGATTTTTATAAAAATTATCTTTAGATTCACCTCCAATTGTATAAAAAGTACTCTTTACAGTGTAATGTGGTCACTTCTTTGCGCCTCAGAACACAGAAAGAGCTGTTTACAGCTAATTGAGACTGGTGGCTAACAACAGCAAAAATACCCAAAAATGTCAGTTTACAAACTATCAAGCACATCATTCGGTATAATCCACATCTTCTCTAGCCATCTGTTTGCTCAGTAATCCACCTAAACTTTCATTTGAGCTAAAATACAAACGACCACCGGGCGCAACCGGGAATGAGCGAGGATGAGGACGAGGGAGTTGGTTCAATTTAATGTGCCAGTTGGTCGTACTCCAGCACTGGAAGAGTAATGCAGTAAGTTAATTTTCTGCTTTATTTATTTCTTTAAGGACGAAGAGATGTGAACTACAGAGTGAGAGGGCATCTGCTAAGGAGAGCAGCTGACCTGATTCAGAGTCACTGCTGTCTGAAGTGCTAGGCTGACTGCTGCTGCTGCTGCTGCTGCTGCTGTTGTCAGAGCTGGATGAAGAACTGCTGCAGCTGCTGCTGCTGCTGCTCTCACTGAGGCAGGGCTGACAGCTGAAGTCAGGGGATGCAGTATTTTTAGCTGTTGACAAGAACACAGGTAACTTTGCAACTGATGAATCACGTGTACTAGTGACAGTAACACCTATGACAAGATTCAGTTCTTACCTACTGACTTTTTCCTCTTAAGCATGTTCTTCAATTTACTGATAACCAGATGTCTCCCAGAATCCTTTGATTTCACACCCTGCACTCCTCCTGCAGGCTTCACCAGCTTCTTGTCTGCAGGACAGAGAGGAGAATAACATCCCATATTTATAGCTAAGAAAAGAAACATCCGGCTGTTTTTGGCGAGCAGGATTGATGTGGACTCACTGCTAACATTCTTGCTGCCTTTCCTCAGACATGCAGCCACAAACTTCTGCAGGGCTCTCAGTGTAGAAGGCTTGAGCAAGTCAAAGTCAACCTCAAGCTCCTCCAGAGTGGTATCTTGGAAACAAGCCTCCCTGGCATGAATGATGCTCACCAGATTACCCAGTTTGGAACCAGGCAGCTGGTTGATGTCAGATTTCAACTGCTTCTTCTCGTGGTAAGTCAATGGTATTGAGGAGACCTCTGCCTCACATTGGTCTGGTTCTCTATGAAGTTTGTTTCTGTTACCATGATGACACATGCACACACACATCTATTATTATCAAGAGCAAAAGCTAGGAAAATGTACAGTTCATTACTTGTTTGACTGAAAGACTGAGCATACATACAAAGTAGAGCTCTTGCTGTTGGTCATTTCTTCAACATTACATTTGTATTTTGCAGATTTGTCCTTTAACCTAGCAATGCTCTTTTCTTTCTTCCTTTTTTCCTTTTTCAACTTGGCTTTCTTCCTTGGTTTCATCAGGGGGTCATGGGTAAGTTTGTTCAGCTGATCACTTACTGCCCTCAACTGAAAACACATGAAATAAAATCCATTTAAAGTGAGTGTGTTCTCCAACAATCAATCACTGCCACGTATAACACCCACCCGTTCCTCCAGATTGGCCAGCTGCACAGCCACCACTTCGGATGAACTCTCTGACTCTGACGAGCTCTCACTGTCTGAACTTGAAGAGGACGACTGACTGCTAACTTTAACTTCTTGTTCCTTGTCAACTCTTGAGCGAGATGTGACACAACCCTCAGGCTCCTGTGGAACCTTCAAATATCGTGCCTCAAAAACATCCTGCAAGAGATATAATATCTTATTTTATGGAAGCAACAGAGGTCACGTCTAATACTAAACTCACCCTCTCAAGGATGTGGTTCTTATTGTTTTTTAAGTTGCATATTCACTTAGAATGACGCATGAGCAGAGTCTGACACTAGCAGGCTGTTTTTCACCTACATATCTGTGTTCACCAAAAATCTAAGTTCAAAGCCATGATTCTGGGAAATATGCTTATTGCCCATCCTCCCAGAGCCAGAGAAAAAGATCCATAATCCAATCTATGTGTGCATCAGTTTGCTTAGATCCTCAGAGATCAGCTCACAGCTAGTAAGCTCCATGTAATGAATGGTAGGGTTAACAAACAGATAAGGTGTTGGATATTGATTTGTCCAGAGGTAATCCTCCTCATCCTCTCTTACAAAGTCTGTCATGATTAGTAGCAGCAGAGACTCCCGGTCAACAATGTTGTTGTTTGTTTTAGTTTATGTACAATGGGGAGCTGGAGGTGCTGCTTCAAATCACTGCAAAAGTGTATTGAATGAATTTTGATGGCGACACGCAACAGTTCCCACCCGCTACCATTCATTGTGCCAAGCTAAATAGCAGTCGGCTGGTCTCTGCAGGCACCCCCCCCACCCCCCCCAAAAAAAGGCGTGTTCCTTGAATGATGAACATACCAACAGGATTAAGAACATCATCACTAGGGGAGCAGCTAATTCACATGTCTACCGTGAATACACTGAGCGTGAACTTGACAGTCAAGAAGGGAGGTCACTAAACAGATGAATCTTGCATAACTGTTACATTTGGCTTTTGCTGCAGATGGTGATGTGACAAAACTAAAACCCCACCTGCAGTTTTCTTGCCATGTAGACGACTTGGTTTGAGGGTGGATTGTATTTGTAACAGTTTGAGAACATCAGTCTCACATCAGCGGCAAACTCTTTTGCATTTGCATACACTTGCTGATCCATTTTTTTCTGAGGAAAAAAAGGAGTCTGAGTTACTAATTGATTCTCGATACGAAAATACAATGAAACAAAGTTGTGTTCTCCAGTTCTTACCCTCACAGTGCTCAGGTCCATAGGCTGCTTGATGATGTCATGATAGTCTGGCAGGTTTAATGCAACTACATCCACAGGGTTATAAAATGGCCATGCGTATGCACAGTGCCTCTTTGAGAGCATCTCCTTCAGGATGTCATTGCAATACCTGAGCTGTTTGGACGTCTTGCCCTCAAAGGCAGGTAAATCTTTCTTTGGAGGTTTGATAGGCCTTCCACTGCCTCTCCTGGGCAATAACATGCAAGGTGCTGGCTGGTTGTCAGTAGCAGATGCCTCACTGCTGGTGATCAATGAGGTGGAGGTGGGGTCTGCTTTCCGCTTAATCCCTTTTTTAATCTGACGATTCAGAAAAATCAGGTCATCAGTAGATCACTGTGTTAGAGCAAAAAACAAAACAAAACAAAACAAAAAAAACCCTGCATTTGAACTGTTTTTAGCCTTCTTACTGTACATCTAAAACGTTAGATTGAAAAGGCACATGTAGAGAATGGCTAATGACAGGATGGTTGTCTACTGCAGCTGGGATATAAACTATCCTTCAGCAAAGTATGGCTTGCTGTGTTTTATGTTAAAGATACCAAATCTAGAAAAAGATCTTGTGTAAAACCAATCCTCATGTCCGTACACTGGTTACTCAATAAATTCATGACACAATTCAAAATCCTATTATGACATTTAGAGCCACGCATGGCCTGGGACCAGCATACATAAAAGAACTTCTGGTGCCACACAGCACAAGTAGGAGGTCCACTGACCAGGGCCTCTTATTTGTCCCTTGCACTAGGCTCAAAACCAAAGAAGACTGTGCTTTTGAGGTAGTGGCTCCTAATCTCTGGACCATTCACCCTTTAGACTTACAATCATTTTATTCTGTTGACACATTTAAACATTTTCCAAACCAATCTCTTTTGACAGCTTTTTGCCTTTTGTTTCTAGCTGGTTTGGGTTGCATTTTTGTTAACTGCCTTGTCTTTGAGAAACAGTTACATTTGTATTTGAAATGTACTATATAAAGAGAATTTATTTTGATTATTATTGAATTAACTTGATCTTTTACAAATATATCCTACAAGCTGCAAGCGAACCATTCAAATACCTACGGTCGCATCAATCTGCGCAGAGGTGGGAGACATGGAGCGAGGTACATCAGGAGGAATGACTGTCACTGTCTGCTGGAGGACGACCTCTGAGTTGAGCGACCTCTGCTTGATTGTACCTGCGTGACGTAAAATAACACACAATAATGGGGGACGATTTTTAAAAGGGTAAAATGAAGCAACGACTACTGTTCACAAGAAGTCCTTTGTTCCGGTGTGACAAACTTAACATTTTAGAAATCTAAATTTCAAATAACTGTAGCCCACGTTGAATGTTAAAATATAAATCCAATTAACAATCTGAGGTACATTTATGGAAACATAAATATGTAACATTGCATCATGTTATTTTGCATTATACCAGTAGCAGTCTTCCTCCGTTTCATTGGTTCCTTTTTAGCAACCTCGGTAACTTCATGCTCCTCCTTTGGCATGAGGGAAACTTTACTCAAAAAAAGCTTCTCCAAGGTCTGTGCCATAAAAACGACGTCATCTCCAGGCTATTGACAAAGAAGTAAATATATATATATATATATATATATATATTGCAATGAAAAAAAAGTCTGGTATTTTGACAGTAATCACAGCAAGCTTTCTTACAACTGTATTTCAGTAGGCCTATCATGATTGAGCTTTCAAATTGAAGGTGTGCATTCACATTGGTGTAATTAAAAAGCACTAAAAAGTTGTACATTCTCACCCGATTGTACATATAGCAGTTGGTGAACATAGTGTTGACATCTTGGATACATTCAAGAGCCTTCCAGTAATATTTGTTCTGGAGGCGTTTCTTAATAGTGCCCAGATCCATAGGATTTGTAATTATCGTATAATAATCCTGCAAAGACAAGAGCAGATTGCAGAGAAACTGAACTTGTTCACAAAGTTCAATTTTATTTGATGTTCAAGCACTAAATACTTCAAAAAGAGGAGCTTTCATCTCACGAGCACATTTACAGGCAGACAGTGATGCTACAATGAACCGACCAATGAGAACACTTACTGGGAGATGCAGTACCACTGCATCAACAGGCCGGCGGAAGGGCCAGGATAACTGATGTCCCCATAAAGCTTTGATCACCACCCGCTCCAGATATTGCAGCTGATTGGTTACCCGTCCAGGCTTCTTAGGATTTATGACCTCTGGTGGAGGCGGATTTCCACTCATCGGGGGACAGACTTTCACATCAGACATTGTGATGCCTAGAGGCCATGAAGAGAGGAAGTATCTGAAGTGTGCCTTCCCGAAATGTGGCTCACGTCATCACATGTTGTCCTACACAAAAAGTCAAAAGCCTCAGTAACATTGAGGGTTGGGATGCCTTCTATCAGAACAAAGTCAGTCTATATTAATGCCTAAAAATGCTCCACTTTTATACAACTTGTCATTCTGAATGATATAACCATATCACTGTGATTCACAGAAACAACCTTCCTATCAATGTCACAAAACCCAGCATGACATTGGTGACATGAGGAAGTCAGGTGCATTTTGAAGAGCAAACAATAGGATGTGGTCTCATCTAAATCCAGTCAAACAAGGGTCACAAGAATGAGGTTCTGGTGCCTGCAGATGGGATTCGATCAGACAAACCTATTCTGAGTTTTGATGCCACTGCTGCAGGTCATTCAGGATAAAAATATTAAACATTTGCGAATGCAGTAATTATTCCCTTAAACTTATTCAATCAATGGTGTAAAGGCAGAAATGTAAATGTAAAATGCAAACAATCAAGCAAAGGAAGGCAAAAAAGGTGACATCTCTTAACAATCCTCCAATTTATCAATTGACCAAAACATAAACTCAAAGAACCAGAAGCAACAGTTCCACTGAAGGGCAATACTGCCACCTACAGCAAAGAATTGACTCAACATTTTGGATATTTGAAAAACAATTAGTGTTAAAACCCTCCAAGAGGATACAGTCTGTGTCTTGCTTAAGTCATCAACAGAACTTGGTGTAAAAATGCTTAAGTTACAGACCAGGTTCATGCTTTAGTTTGCTGTTTGTCCCTATCGGCTGAGGCTGTGCAAACCATCTCTGAAGGACACTTTACACTTGCATTATTTCCAAGGAAAATTTTGGGGGCAAATATTTTAATACATGGAAAATTTATCTTTTCTCTGTTAATGCAGCAGGATTTGGTGAAAAAGTTACATTGAACAAGACAGTGATATAGTAAACAAAAGGCATCATGAATCTACTTGCTTGTTAAATAAAGAAATGCAGGCATTGCTGTTTTCAAAATAAGTTTTCAAAAAAATGGGAAATTAAAAAAAAAAACATTTATTTTCCAAAACTAAAGCCATTTCTCCAGTATATGTGCAACTCTGGGGGCTGGAGCTGCTGGGATAGCCTCCAGCCCTCCCACAACCCTTAACAGGACAAGCAGAGGAAAATGGATGCATGGATGGATTTTTGCTGGGGTTTATAGTTCCATTTGGAAAAAATCCTGTGCATCATTTATAACAGTACAGTGACAAATTTTACCTTCATCAAAATACTGCATAACAAGACCCTAGCGATTTTGATATGAATGGTGCAGATTCTCAAGAGTAGGGACGTACAATCTATAATTGTATGTGAATCCAGCTGTGCCAGTCCTGTACATTCAAAAATTCTATTTTCAGAGTTTCGGTCTTTCTAACCCCACCCAAATAAATTAAATTACAAATTGTTTCTCATTTACACTTTATTTCATAAAAAGATGACAAATTTTTCCATACATGAATAAATCCAGCCTTCGAACACATCTAACAAGAATCTAACAACTAAAACTTCTACTTGGCAAAGTGTAATTAGTTTCAGGAGCTTTTATCATTCAACTGCAGACTGAACTGTAAGCTAACTGTAATTCTATAAGCATAATCACAACAGAGCAGTTATCTCATGAGTATCCTAGACACGTAACACCTCAGTGGATGAGCATCATCATTATTCTGATTTCTAATCTTTGCAAAAAAGTTAGACAATATGTGAATGTCAGAATCAGCACTCAATTCGGTTTTTTTCAATCCGATATCCCATCTCCCCAAAAAAACTGAATCAAACGCAAAACATTAAGATCAAATAATAATCCTATTATGAACATTATTTGAGATTAGGGTAAAATACATCCTGATGAAACCTACTTTCTATGTTGGCAGCTAATCAGCCTGGAAGCATTTACGTCTGGTATTACAATTTAATTCACCAAGTTTAAATTATGTTGACATCCAGATCCTAAGCAATACCACCTTTGCTTCATAAAGTAGCCATTTGGACCAAGATTGTCTTTCAAGACAGAAAGCTTACAACCACAATACTCTACATGTATTCAGAAAGGGAGTTATACTCCATGGGCATTGTGGAACCCTCTGCTTAACTCATGTAGCTAGCTTCAGGTGGAATTTAAGACAACAGCCACCAGTTTGCGAGACTGGTCCTTTGCATGTCTGTCCTCTACAGATTTCAGTCTAAATGTCGGCGTCCTATGAACACAACATGTCATATGAAAGCGTATTAATCACTTAAACAGCCTCAAGTTTTATTTTGTTTCCAGGTAATAAAACTTTGTTTGCATTTGGATTACTTGATAAGTTGGATTCAGATAACTTGGGCATCTAAATAACAGTTCTAACTTGAATATTTGATGTATATATTGCGTGGTATTGACCAGCAGTATGATACTGCATGCTGCAGTGTTGACAGTGCATGGCTAACACGTGCCGTCACGCCCACCCGGTAAGTTTAGCATTTAGCTAACTTCGACATTGCTATGAGCACAACCAGTTTATGAATTAGTTAAGTATTTATGGTATCAAGAAACAAACATTAGCTGTCCAAACTCTTCTCTAATACTCAGAAGCTTCGTTAAAATTTGACGATTAGAAAATAAGTAAATGCTGGCATCCTTTTTGACATTGGCTGTTTTAATTTGAGTTTGCCTCAGGCAGAGCTTTAGCTTGCGTGTTAACAACCTTAAATCTGTGCTTCTAGTGATTCTAAACGTGGGCTATTTTCATTTTTTCATCGTATGTGTCATTTAGTTTAGCCCAATCCCCCAACGTTAGCATAAGCAACGTAAGCTAACTTCTTGCTTGTGTACTTGAGATGTGGTTGCCTTCCTTTGAAACGTTCAAATTTGCACAAATGTTTGACTGCTTAGTACTGGCCCAACTATGTTCAGTTAAATCCGTTAAACACACAGCCTGGCAAACATACGGAGCTATCGTTACCTTACGAGATCACGGACTCGCGCTGCCATCTCTTCAGTGGCCGACGTCTCTACGGCAACTGCCTCAAATTTATACCCTGCTGCTCCTGACTCTACGACTGATTGGTCAAAACGCTGCCTACACGTGTTTCGCTGCGATTTTCTGTGGCGAAAATCGACCCAAACATTATCTTCCCTGCCAGACAAATAACTTTATACAGCCCACGTTGTCAATTTGTTCCTCACAACGTTTTTAAACTTAGAAGATAATGTTCTTGTCGTGCTGCTCCGGACAAAAAGGCAACTCTCCGAAAGACCGCGAAACTTTAACAGGCAATGCTCGTACCGACGGTCACCAAACCCCATGTAAAGCGTGTCTAAGCTGTGAAACAGAACCAGTTGAAATGCTCCGTTCCCCCACAGTCAATGGAAAGAGAGCAACCACGACGCGGCTGGAGTGGAGCGGAACAGTGGGGGAATGGGCGGAGCGATGCATTCAAGGGCTGACGCTTAATACGGAAAACTGAGTATCATGGAACATTTAAAACGTTGCGATGGCTGCCAATAAATACGATTTACTTTCAAATTAATATTGTACCGTGTTATACAATTAACCTCAAGACAGGTCACATGAAACCACACGTAAGCAATGGAAAGACCTGCGCGGCATTTTCCTGACGGCACATTCACTGTCCTGCATGATTAATATTATTCGGATATTTTAATGGAAAATAAATAACATAGGAGAATGACCAAATGCAGAGTTATAACACTTAAGATAAATATTTGTATGGCGAGAGTTCACAGTATTGAATTCAAGCGTACAAATTGGCATTTTCCCAGGGTACAGCGAAATAGGCACAAATGTACTTCCTGTCAACTGCAAAAGAAAGAAAAATCCAAACAACGTAGGTAGCCAGCATTTGGTGACAACTCTAAAAGACGCACATTTGTATTCTAGGGTCACAGATATAGCACACTTTAATGACCCTAACTGCAGTAAATTGAAATGAATTAAAATGCCAAAAATATGTCATAAGGTCATGGCATTAAATCAGTCAAAATTTAAAGGGAAATGTCACATCTTAAACTAAAACCTTCTCTTTTCTTGTGCACTCTTTTTCCACAAGATGGAGCCATAAGCTCTATGTGTGGGTTAAATTTAGATGCTTGTAAATCTTCATGTCTACCTGAAACCTTCAGGCTGAAAGGGATTTAATACAGAACTATAGATGGACTCTTTAAGGAAAAGTGAGTCTGTTATACTAGATAGTGATGTGATTTTCAGGCAGTGCTGCAAAGCCCAGTCACGGGCCAGTTGATGGACCGAGCCTCCTCCCGCCTGAGCCTTGACGCTTTCTTTCTCAGTCAAAGTTTCAAAAAGTTTCAAAGTCCAAGACACAACTAGGTTCTTTTAGTGAAATAAATAAAGTCCAATAAGCATTGGAGTCCAGCGAAGTGGAGTCCAGAGAGCTTTATCATCCTTGTGGAGTACAAAGCCTGAGCAGTTCTGCAGAAGCTACTACCGCTCTACTGTCACGCTATCAAAGTGTACATGGAGATGTGGTTCTCACAACATCCCCTTTTTACCAATATTTGAAATCATTACCTCAGTTGGAGTCTGATTCAGTGGTTATTTGGAGAGAAACATTTTTCTATTGGAGTCACAAAACGTGTTACTTTGCCAAAGAGGACAAACAGACAGGTTGGTTCAATCAGGATATTAATCTTTAGGGGTCAAAAGTTCTTGCAACCATTTAAAAAAAAAAGAATATACATTCCACAGCGGGCAGTGTGTCAAGTAGTAAACCATGATGAGGAAAAAAAATCACCCATTTAATTAAATCAAGTAGTAAATCATGATAAGAAAAAAAAAATCACCCTTTTAATTAAAACAATTATTAAACCTCGACAAGAAAAATTCACCCTTTTAATTCAGAAATTGGACACCACAATGGCATGAACAGGGGGTTGGCATGGGTCAGCGGTCGTGTGGCAGTCGAACAACTGCAGGGTCGCTGGTTCAATCCTCTCTTCCCCCGGTGACCATGTCAAAGTATCCTTGAGCAAGATACTGAGAACCTAATTGCTCTTGATGGCCCTTCGATGGACTGGCGTCCAGGGTGAGCCCCGCTCCAGTCCGTCTGCGACCCGTAACGGAAAAGCAGTTTAGAAAATGGATGGCTGGATGGAATAGCACTAACGGTATATTTTAGGAAAATATTTATAGAGTCAGGTTGTTTGAAGTTGAAGTATATACAATTTTCTCAAGCGCTGTTCTAATATAAGATTTTTGACATAGTTGCACTACATGTTACATAGTATTTCGATCAAGGGAATATATATTGTAATTTTTCTCCATTGCATCCACATAAGAACTGAACTTAATCATTTAAGTTGCAATAAGCATCATTAATGAATGAGTGTAGAGAAAAGCTAAAAGGAGTTACATAATATGAATACTTGGATATGAATACTTGGACATGAACAGGGTACAAGTGTGTGCGCGCGCACACACACACACACACACACACACTCACACATACATCTGGAGGATGATGAGTGAATCTGTTTATAAAGCCAACTGTTTTGATAGGATAGTAGGTACATGATGTCAAGAAGTCTTGTGAATAATTACTGTACTGATACCTCTTTTCCACCGTATTGAATGCCGTGTTTACCGGAACACATCACTAAGCAGAAAGCACTCAGAGAGCACATACCTCTGTCAAGGAGACAGCGTGGATACCCAATATGACAGGTGCTTGGAGACTAAACACCTCAGCCAAACTCAATGCAAAAAAAAAAATATATATATATATATTTTCTGTGCCGAAGGGATCGGCCTCCAAATGTATTGAGTTCCTCCTTGGCCGATGCTAAACCCCTTCACTGAGTTTTGGGAAAATTGTGTAATCCTGTCAATATTCATATAAACAGAAGGCCCATAAAACAAATTATGAATCCAGTTCTGTAATTTGAACCTGACAATGTGTGCATTTAATTTTAATACCCCAGATATATTTTGCTGGTAATACTGGTTAATTCATACTTTTAAATTTTTTTTGGGAGTGTTTGCATGTATTTATTGTGTTGCTACACTCGCTCAAATAAAGGCTGACCAGTGCTGCTTGTTTCAAATATGTAGATCTTTATTTGTGTGAATGATATGTAACGTGCAGAGAAAGCTTTTCTGTCCTATGCTGAGTCTCCATCCATCCATAAGAGGGCAACACAAACCACATATTTGTGGCAACTCATATGATACTGGTATTATTCTGTATGTGAATTGTACAAAACATGTTACTTACACTTTTAACACAGTTTGTGCAAAGAGCTGCACTCTCAGCAAACACAGAAGGAAGCCTGAATGCATTCTGTACACACTGGGGCTGGCAATGAGAAAGAAACTACATGGAAGAATTGTTAAGTAAGGAGGCTGGATTAGTATGACCAGAGACCACATTTAATGTGCTCCATATGTTGTTTGTAAAAGATGGGGAGTCTGCAAAAAGAAAACCTAAACAAAACTGTCTGAAGTGGGTCATTGTCATGTGCTTTTGGTTTTTCAACGAATGAAAAGGTCCACTCTTAAAATAAAATTCAGATGCGTCTCTGCTGTGATTTAGGTCATAAATCCGTACAGAGAGGAGCATTGTACAATAATGAAAATCATCTCATCTTTCCTGCTACTGATAGGTAGTTGGAACCGAAGAGAGAACGTAAGACACCGTCTGGGTCCACTCAAAGTCACGGTGTGGTACCGTCAGCCAGCTGAACTCAAATGCTTGGAATGATGAGTTTGCCATTTTCGTGGCCTGTATGTGATTGAGAAAGCATGAGGTAACAAATCCCTCCTCACTCTGGCCATCAGATCACGCCTTGCAACTCCAGCTAGCAGCAGGCCAGCAACAATTCCTACACAAATCAAAGATTCAGTGTCTCAAAGATGTTGCTGGAACATTTAAGGCAAAGGTTTTTCTAAAGATAATTTATGATTCAAGATCATTACAACCTGATTCAAAGTGTTAACTCTGTAAAGCACTGCATTACATTTTTTATGAAATTGGGCTCTCCAAATAAATTTAAAACCTTTTTGCTTTAAATATATCCCAGATGGATTCAATGCATTCCTTTGCTGTATACAAAACACATAAACGCTCTTATTTTTAAGTTTTTGTCCAAACAATAAACAGAAGAGGTCGGGGTTACAACCATTGAATCATGTTTTTTTGAAAGAAAAAAAGAAACAAACACACACTCAGTTGAAAATGACCTGAAAAGGGTTCAGATATATTAAGAGGGAAGATTGATAAACATCGATGTGTTTATTAGGGTAAAATACAAGCTCCCTTTTCTGCAGTTGAATAATGAAAGTCATCGTCTCCATTGAGAAAACAGAGATGCTTATGATGATGAATATCCTCAAAAGATATATGTTGCATTCATGATTTGGGTGATATTTCCATGAACAAATGCATGAATTTCAGGTCCAGAGTCTGTGAGACTCAAGTGGATTACTCTCTTCCAAAAAAAGTTGAACACATGAAAACAGGGGTAGTGAAACCCTGGGCGCCCCCCAAATTTCGCTTCCTATCACTGATGTACTTTTAAAATTGATTTCAACAAGCATTTCATTGATTGGCACCTTAGCCATTGCCACATTGGGTAAATTCCCATCCATTCAGGCTACTTTTGAGCATACAGATGTTGAAAAAATAGCATCGGTCAGCATTTTAATGTTCATACATTTAGCTGTTAATCAACTGAACTGCTGATTGTTCAGTTTTCCGGCAACTGAGCTGGTAAACCTGTCAAGCTTTGGCCTGCCATGAAGAAGTCTTGGCCATCTCCAGGTCACTCTGTATATAAACCCTTTGTTTTGACATTGCATGAACATAAAAAACAAAACAAAACAAAAAACTATGAACCAGAAGTACAGTGTCATGGTTGAATGGTTGCTACAGTGACTTTGACCTCAGTATGTCTGTAGTTCTTCCTAAAGTGCCAGTGGGTGTTGTGGCAAATTTGAAGCATTTCCCTCAAGGTGTTCCAGAGCTATTGCATTGATATGAAGAGACAGTGACTGTTATGAGTTGGACTTTTTAGGTGTATTTTATTATTGCTTGTGTTTTGTTTCATGGTTTTTTTTGTTTTCCTCCTGTCTCCACTATGGAGGTGTGGCCTGGCGGTGCAGCAGGCGCACTGCGCACCTGAGGCTCATTTCTTTAATTACCCTCCCTGCTCTTAAGCAGCTTGGCGGCATCGCCTCGCTGCCAGATTGTCTTGGTTGTTGCCTGACTTTCCAGCCATTTTGTCTGTGGTTTTCTAGAGCACGTACCTTGCCATAGTTTCCTTGTACTAGTTTCTTTGTTTTTGTTCAGTCCCAGTGTTTGGAGTGTTGTTTGCTCTTGTATCGTTCCCAGTGTGGTTCCGTCCTTAGTTAGCTTATCCATAGAGTTAGTTTGTTTGTGTTTCCTACCCGCTCGCCACGGTGTAGTAGATTATTTAGTTTAGGACTGATTTTGTGTTTAGTTAGGACTTGGTATTGTTTTGGTTGTTTCTGTGGTTCTGTTTTTGGTTATTAAATCTTTGGTCTGTTCGACGACTCCTTGTTTCTGTGCTTGGTGTTAGCCTTTTTGGGTCCTGCTACTCACTTGGACTAGTAGTCCTAACAGTGACCTTCTCCTATGATTACCAAAATCTTCTGTTTGTCCCTGAGACCGAGTGGACATTTGAGCTTAAATCTAGAGAAACTCCCTCTTGACACTCCAAAGGTATCACGTTAATTAGAAATGGAACTGATGGACAGACGGACAACCTGAAAACACAACAGCTCCAGTCAGCAGCCTTTACCAGTGGGGGCTGTTAAGCAAGAAAGACATCACAACAGAACAGAAGTGATCACAACAATGTCCACATTTGAAAAAAGCAAGTGTTGTACGCACAGGACCTTCAGATTTCACTTTTGAATAGTGCTTGAAAATGCAGGTTGAAGGTCCTCATTGTTTTCTGCACAACTCAAAGAACATCCTGACATGTGCTTCTTAGCTGGAATGAAAATGCTGATTCAAACCTAAATGACTTGAAAATGCAGCCTCTTCCTATATCCACACTGCAGACTTAACCAGCTCTGAGGATCGTTTGTTACCATCTGCGCTAACATTTGGTGGCATTTGCATTGTGAATGTGAAAGCTGTGTCAGAGCAGTGCTGGATGTGACAGCCAGTGCAATCAACTGGGTCAATACAAACTCAAAAACTCGAGTTACATTAATGGAATGTGAAGCTGCCTCAGATTGCAAACATCTTTGATGCACTGTTACGCTTTCTGTTTCCCTTCATCTCAGCTGTATTCACAACCCTAACTGAGTGTAAATAAACAAAGAGGAGCACTTTTACTCAGGCATGCATATGTATGAGATGTAAAATAATTTGATCCCTTTGAGCGCTTCCTTGTCAACCCTCAAAAGCAGCGCATGAGTGTTTTTCTTTGTGTGTTTTTCACAACAAAAGTTTCCTTCCCTCTTGTCACAGGTGCCATCTCATTAGCGCAAAATCACTAAGCTGACATTTACGTTGTACCCAGTCATACAGCATCTCCCTTTCATTGGGAGTCTGATGTCCCAGCTAAGCAAGGCAGCATTTGCTCAAGAGAGACTTCACACTGAGAAATCATTCGGAGCACAGTTTAGAGCTTGTGATTAGGGTTGTGGGGTGGTGGAATGAAAGTATGTGACAAAGATGTCATCTGAGAGCAGTCAGAAAGTGTTGTACTTTCTCATATTGAAATAAACCGAAAATGTAAATATGGAAACAGTAAAATGAACAAATGAAGTTTGTGTGTATTGTGGTTACACACCTAATGAAGTCAGTGTGATCATATTTGTGATCATATTAGCATGAACTTGGTGCAGGATTAAAAGTGTATCTTTGGATACACTGAATGAAGTCAACTCTTTCCAAGCACTTGCCCAACAGTTGGTTTTCTGTTTTGAGGTTCAGTGACTGTCTCAATATACACACACAAAACATCAAACTATTTTTCTGTGAATGTGAATACACTTTTTTTTTTTTGTCAAAACAAACATTTAGGAAATTTTCCTTTAACCAGCATAGTTTGTCTTCAACCTATACCTTGCTTCCACAAAAAGGAGTTCAAATTCCTGCACTCTCTGAGGTGTAAATCTGCAACCAGCCATCATATATTCAGAAACCCATCTTCAGCCTTTGTCGTAGAGGGCTCACTGGACCTCTTTGCCACACACAAGAGGTAGCTCAACAACAGATGTTAGGAGAGAAGCGTTACAAATAGCCATCAGGCTTTGCTTCCTGTTTGTAAGGCTCAATTGAGGGCTAAAAAAGTTGTGTACGAACAAATGCGTGCTAAAAACCACTCATGAATGGGGCCCTGAATAGAATATATGAATATATGATAATTGTAATATTTCAAACTTACTAATTCTACACCGATGATCATCCAGGGCCAACTTGTTCACACTCTGGACATTGTATTTTTAATGTATAAAAAAAGAGGTCAAAACACACAAGATGAATTTGCCTGATAAAATTATGATTATTTTATTGTATTTCAGATATCAAATTTATATCGTTGAGAATTCTTTTGGCCAATATTATTATTATTTTTTAAATTTTTTTTTAATTGCCATTGTGAGAGTCAGTGTGAGGAGTGCAGGAGGTGGTGGTGATGAGAGATTTGGAGACAGTTGTTTCGCTCACCTGATGATCGTTTACACTGGAAGAAAAAGAAGAATGTCCCTGAACAAAGAAGAGAACTCATCCACTTCTGACAGAGACCATTTGGATTTTGAAGGAATATGCAGTATGCTGTTTTTCTAGAGACGATTTTGAATATCTCCTTTTATCACCCCATAAATCTAAAAAATTACAGCTGGAAATCAATGTTTTTAGAAGTAAGATCTCTGTAAATCAGGCTGTACCTAAGCATACCAGATTCTCTCAGGCTAATATGAGAATGCTCCATGAAGGTCACCCTGTTAGAAACTGTATGTTACCAGAATGTTTCGAGAACATCCCCGCCGGTGTCGTCATGTAACATGCCCTCAGTTCTTTCAAGGGCACGGGAGTTAGAAGAATAATGGGAAACATTTGGTACATCCTGGGTATTTCTAAGGAATAATTAGAGCTTTCCCATTCCTTTACATTCCCCAAATTTAATTTGCATGGTATCAAGCAGACACTAGTTTTTTCTGATAAAGAGGCGATGTGAGGCAGGGGTAAGGTGAAGGTTTGCAGTGTGCAACATTACTAGAAGTCATTAAATTGTATGCACTGTTTTGTTTTTTTTAACTTGTTTAATTAAACATTCATTATAGATACAAGAATATCTCACACTATGCAAACAAACAGCACCAAATTAGTCATATCCTTTTTGGCCTACTTCAACATGATTGATTAATATAGATATTACACTATATGTTATCTCAGTCTAGTGGAAGCTAGCGCAAGACCTTGGTCTCACTTTGATTCATTTGACGACTAATAATCTTTGAGTTTCATTTCCCTTCATAATGGGACCTGGTGGTGACCCTTTCACACAGTTTCTATACGGGCCTGTTTTAGACCAGGATCCAACAAGTACAGAGGGAGGATTTCATACTCTGACCACAGCTGGGAACCATTCCTTCTATTTGTAATGGTGCCAAAAGCGCTACACACTGGTCTCTCACACCACAACTGTCACTGAAAACCACGCAGAACTTATTCAGTGGACTAACATGGATTTGAGAAATGTCACTGACTACAGCATGGACTGCAACAGCCTTGACACACATACAGCTCAGCTGAGGGGGTTTGGGTGGAGGGTCTTTCTGCAGGACTCAGCTGAGACAGAGATGAGTGACTGAAACCACACATTACCATGCTGTCTGGAACTGAACTGGCAACCATATTTTCAGTGTGATTCTACTTGCTCTCAGTTTTCTTTCTATTTCAAATCTTCTGTTTGTACAACAAATGTGGAAAAGTAAATCCATGAGTGTTTAACTGTTGCAAAGAAAAGATCAACTGTTAATTGACTGAATAACACTGGTGATGTAAATTTTACTTGGAGGTTAAGTCTGAGGGGGCGTATTCGTATTTGAAAAATCCTTCCCAGTACCAGTGGTACTTTGAAATCCTGTTGTAATCACTCAGGTTATTGGGGATCCAAGCCCGAGGTGGGCTTGGATCCACCTTGTGGAATTCCTACATTAATGTTGAACCTGGGGGTGGTGCCACAAGGTAGTATGACACAGCCAATGATATCTGATATAGACAAAACCCAATCCAGTCTCATTCACCTACTCACACTGAGAGTAAAAAAAAAAAAAAAAAAAAGTTTTGCAACTGTGCAAAGAAAAAAAAATGTATAGGTATAAATCAGTGTGGCCTTTACAGCGAGATTGAGCGCACTTGAACATATGCACGTATGTAAGGTTTTAAATTATGTTACATTGTATGTGAGTGTTGGAAGCCATAATACTAAAAACAAAAACAAAATAAAAAACACACACACAAAAAAACAAAACATTTTCCTACTATACCAGTACTTAAAGTTTCCCATCTGTAGCTCTTATGTTTAGGCTGCAGTATCACATTTATATCCATCCATCCATCCATTTTCTACCACTTGTCCTATTACGGGTTGGGGGGGAGGGGGGGGTGTTGGAGCCTACCTGAGCCGCCTTTGGCCGTGAGGCAGGGTTCACCCTGGACAGGTCACCAGTCCATCACAGAACCAACACATAGAGACGAACAACCATTCACACTCACAGTCACACCTACAGTCAATTTAGAGTATCAATCAGCCTCGTCCCCTCTTGATGTCTTTGGACTGTGGGAGGAAGCTGGAGTACCAGAGAGAACCCACACAGGAACAGGGAGAACATGCAGACTCACACAGAAAGCCGGGGCTCAAACCCCGAAACTTTTTGCTGTGAGGCAGCAGTGCTGATCACTGCACCATGTGCTGCCCCATCACATTTATATAATTCAATATAATTAATATAAATATATTCAATATAAATCTAAGGGTCCCCAGGAATGCTGTTATTGGGATTGATATTGCTTTGCATGTCAGTGAAGGCCCGGTTGGCTTGGACCCCTAAATAGTTAGCAATAAAAATGTCTTAGTGTGTAATTGATCATAATCCCAACAGTTGCACTAGCAGTCATTTAATAATTGATTTGCAATACAGTACCAAAAAGAGTTGTAATGTTTGATCCAAGATTTATACCAATTCATTTTCAAGGTTTCATTCAGACATTCACTATCAATAATCTTCACACCTCTTTCCTGTATTTCATAGAACATATTACCTTTCTTCCTATAAGGATTTTTTTTCTTCTGAGGAAATTGAAATAGATCTTGTGAATGAACTTCATCAGTTTTTTTTTCTTTTTTGGAATGGCAATAGAGTAGGATAGGAAACTATATCAATTATCTAATTAGCAAGATTCAATGTTTCAAAGTAAATTTGATCGGAAATTGAAAGGTCTCTTTGGAGCAATGAATTCAATTTATATAACAATACACAATACATAAATACATGCATAGATACAGAGGCAGGTAGCTATGCCTGAGACCCCTTCTGTCAGATAAAATTAGACAAGAAAAACAAAGTAATGTATTTCTAATCATAATGACATGCAATACCATGCAATGCACACAAGCCTTTAAAAAGTGCTCTTACAAGTGATGACGCAGCAGAAGGGAGGAAGGACATAAGAAGTGGCAGCTAAAGCCCACCCATGCTCTGAAGACAACGGTGAGAATTCACGCCATGATATGTTCTGGAAGACTCAAGACGCTCTGTGTCTTCCTTACACGAAGAGTCCTAGTCTCTGCTCAGCTTCAACAATCTTGGAGCAGACTGTCACAATATTACGGAGGCCGCTTCTATCCTTAACTGACAGGCCATTGAACCAGCAGATCAAACAAAAAGTCGTCAGACTTTCAATTACAGATTGATTAAAAACAACAATTCAGAATTACACTGGTGAAAGGCTTAAAACTCTACATTCAGAGACGGCCGAATACCGTACAAAAGAAACACAGATGACCATTGTGATGTTGTGACGGTTGTGACCACAGTTACTGCACTGGTTCTGGTTGAGCACTTAAGAGCTGTAGGTGAATATACAGAAAGTGTGATTTTAGCTTTCTATGATCCCTTATGACACATTCATTGTGTGCTGGGTTAGGCTACAGCCCCAGGTAAAAAATACTGGATGTGTAAATAAATTTCAGGGAGTTTTACGTGAGTGAAATCTCCAACAGGAAATGTCGAGATTTGATCCCTGTAGCAGTCACTGCGCTTTTCACCCATGCTTTAGTAATGCATTGCAATCCTCCCTTTTCAAACATAAGTCGTGAAGACATATGTGGTGCATTTCAAGTCCTCATTCAGTGCATGCAGAGATGTAATCCCATAAGGTGTAATTAATAACATTAAATATGGCCCTGTTCCATTTAGATGAGCTGGGACACTTTTATTATTATGCTACAATGGATAATGGGTCATTAGAGTTGCTTGCATCCGTCGAAGCGGCTGATTATTATGATACACCTGGATTGGCATCACTAATGTTAAAGGGATACATTACACAAGAAGTGTAATAGTTTGTTTTTAGCTTAAATCAAGGTTTTTGTGAATTACTCAGTGCTGTTTATGGCTGGATAGAAACGGTACCAGATAATTCACTTGAGGGTTTGAAAATGGACATTTATGGGGAAATTTGATTTGCTTTGTAGCTGCTGTAAGCCGTCAGTCTAATGACAAGCGTAAATGGTAGGCTCTTCATACATTCTAAAGTTGCAATAAATAATACATGAGGAAAAATGTCTTTGTGAGCACGAGATAGCTATTTGTGTGTACTTTATAGGGAAAATTTGTATAGCGGGTGAAGTTTAATACATGCATTTCAGCAATCTGGAGCAAACTGTAACACTTTGTCCATTTAATGCTTTATCAAACAGTAATCCTTTCCTGAAGACATAAATGGCCATCAGAAGTGTTTGAGATGAGTATGCATGAAGACTCATTTCCATAATCTGGCATCAAGAACCTGCATAGATACAGATCAGTCTGTGGGCCTCTCTATGATAAGTGACCGACAGAAACCCTGAACAACATTTTAGAGATTTGTATGGAATTGCACATGTCTGCACTTCAAATGAGGGCTGGGACTTCTGAGTATTCAGTCAGGCATTCTAAATTAGGTTATGGGCTGCTGAAAGGTGTTCCTAATATTTTGTAAACCCTCATTCCTATAAAGGAGCTGGGGTTCTAATTCAGTACACTGGCATCACAAATGCATACAGATCCTATAAAATCCCGAGCAGAGGATGTATTGCAAGGCTTTTGTAACACTTTGGTGCCTATTTGACAAACTAAACAAAACTTATTTATAATTATAAGTGAAGAAGAAGTACTAACCCTGACTACAATTCTCATGCGTCATTATCTGTCAGCACAAGTCCCACCCGAGGAACTCCACAGCAAACAAAATGGTTGGATTCATGTTATGTATATGCACAGAAAGGTTATAATACATTTTCATCGCATAATAATTCCGTAATACAAATAGTCCGATGGAGGAATACAATCTTACAAAACTAGCAAGAATGTGTATGAGCAACCAAAACGTCCCTCTGGCACCCCTGCAGGGACTCCTGACGAGACCCCGCGCCCCGCTTTGGGAAGCCCTTGAACGGCCCATCTCGGTTCCAGCTCAGCCTCCTCCCTCCTCGGCCCGCCCCCAGATGAAGTCCGACTTTAAAGGCAGATAGATAGCAAACTGATGAAAACTCAGAAAGAGGGGGTCCGTTTCCCGCAGTCCAGTAAAATATCTCGCCGAAGTCGTCCATGTTTCCTTTGTAGTACACCGGAGCAGAGAGAACGTCCAGGCGGGAGAGCAGCCGCTCTGATATCCGCATCCACCGCCGGGGCGACTCAAGTTTTCTTGGGCATTTTCTGGAGACTCCGTACGATACGTCCGCTGCTTCTTCTGGGATAACGCTGTCTAAAAACACAGGTTAGCTTTTAAGAGGAATAACGTGTTCTGAAAAGACTGTCACTGTACTGTCTAACCTTGAATACAGTAGAAAAATCCCAGAGCTCTTTTAACTCAGCTGCTCGTAAATCCCGCTGAACATCTGTGTCTTGAATCTCTTCCTCCTCTCCTACAGAGCCATGAGCGAACAGCCGTATTGCTGCTGTTCAGCTTTGGTGGAAACTTATGAAAACGCGTAATTTAACTTGACGCCCCCGTTATTATTCTACGTATCCAAATTAGAAGGGAACCGCTGCGTGGAGTGGCTGTCATCCGCTCTTTAGTGGGTAATCACTGTGATTGACAGCGCAGACTCGTGCGACGTTTGCTTTGAAATTACTTCGATTCGTTGAATTAATTTTGTTCACGACCTTGCAAACTGTCAGTCTTTGCTTTAATTATTTAGCCGTTTTAAATACAATGAAATTGTGTCGAAACATCCAAGTGATGTGATATGACGTGTCCACACCTGAGCTAAACCTCTCTCAACATGTTGAACTTCAAGATATCCTGTTTAACAAGAAGTAGAACCCGTGTTGTAGAATCTCCTTTTTGATGCAGGACCTACAGAGCAGAAAGACCTCAAATTTCGTGTCATGGGCAAGGATGCACAAGATTTTTGTCATGTCTGTTGAGTAACCAGTTTGGGTGTTTGCTGATATTCACTGATGTTGACATTATCAGTATGAAAACAAGTTAACATGATTTTGACGTTTTTCCACGTCATGAAAACAGATGTGAACATTGTGAAATTGAATCTTTTTCTGTGTCTCTAAGACATGGAAGTATTTCCATAAATCATGTTTACTGCATTGTTCATAAAGAAGAGATAACGAACCAAAAAGAAGAGACCTGGACCGACATGATCTATTACCAAATTACCACTATATATCTGTGGATTTTGATGATTAAATGGGCTGTGAGCCCGACTCTGCCATATAGCTGACAACCAGGGATACCCGGCTTTTCGTAAGAAAATTCAACTTCCTCAACCTTGTGACATAACACTGCAGGATATTGTTAACTTGTTTAATTCAGAAATAAGTAATTTCCCAAAAGGATGAAAACATGGTTTCAAACATACAAAGTGCATCTCTTACAGGGCAATTCAAGAAATACCTTCAAAGGTGAAGTGTGCGTGGCATCTGTTAGAAATGGAATCACACGGTTGTTTGTGGTGGCGGTGGTGGGGGGGGGGGGGGGGACCCATTTCTGTGTGTTTTTATCTAGAAGTCTTCTTGATATTGGAATCAGGTGCTGGTACTGGTGTCTGTGAAAGACTTGATACTGGAATGATGTTGCAGAGTCACGTACCATTTCCTAACTTGGATTGGACCATGAAACTGCTTTAAAATAACACGAGACCTGTCACACATACAGTTCTAATCCATTTAAACCCATTTAAAGTACATATTGTCAAATAAATTTTGAATTTTTTTGGAAGTGCTGAGTTGTTTACTATAGGCTCATGATTCAACATTAAACATAATGCCAATAATCATGGTAATTAAAATTAAAGAAAGCTATGGATTTAGAACCAGTATCAGTACTGGCAGACGTGTATCAGAATTGGGTGTGAAAATGCGGATCGGTGCATGTCTGTTGTTGCTGCAGCTCATCTGGTTTTTAACCAACTAAATTCTCTCATGTTCTTCCATCCTCTCATCAAATGACGGGCTTCCTATCTCTCTTCATCGGACCGCCCCCCTACCCACTAACCCTCCCTCTTTAAAAAAGCTCACCCTTGTAAAGGTCTTAACTGGGGAATGTCTGCGGTTTGCTGTCACCGCTGTTGACAGTGAGTTATTGTGAGTCGTTATGGGCAAATGTTTCTGCTAAATCACACTGTGCAATCTTCTTCAAAGTCATTTGCCAAGATGTGCATCACGTGTCCTTATATTTGTGAGAATAAACACTGAGGTGTGCTGAGCTGTAAAGGGGAGCTTTGGTGGTTTGTCAGCTTGTTTGCTGCACGCTGTCACACCAAAATATCAGTGTAAGTCATCTGTTTGTGCGACCACAAGGACATCACGGGTGCCGCGAGAGGCAAACCTGTTCAGCCTTTTTTCATCTTTGTGACTCAGAGTGACACTTCCTCAGCCCTCTTGTCTCTTCACTCCTGGCTTGGTGATTGCACACTTAACTGCAGTGTGCGCATTTATGGTGACAATGATATGAGCCAGGCCTTTAACATGGAATTGACCATAAGTATGTTGCTTGGTTTCAGTAACGTGCTGTATATTCAGTCTGGGGTCTGCACGCTCTGATGTATTTTCCAGAGCTTCTCTGGGTGAATTAGCTGCTGGGCTTAGATGGTCAGGGTTGAAGAGAAGTCACATGAGGTGATTTGAGTGTTGCAGCAACAAAGTCAGCACCATGGCAGGGGTCTTTGGGTGTTAAACCTAGACACCCAAAACATGAAATGTCTGTTGATACACTATGTTCGCTTCATTTGAATGGTTTCTTAAAGTGTGAATTCAAAATATGATAGTCTTTTAGTTTAATGCATTTTTTAAAATCATCAGCTCTTTTAATCTTTCAAACAACAGAACAGTAGCCAGCTTAGAATGGCAGTTTCCTTTCATTGCTCTCCAGAAGTACAATTTACCTTGGTTGAGTCAGGAAGGAGATTAAGGTCAAGCAGGGGCATAAATCAAACAGAGGGCACTGGCTTTGCTTCGCTTGCTCAAAGTGTAATATTTGTCATGATCTTACAAAATGACTTCCCAGACCCTGCAGCTGCTAAACAGTGAAAGGCCCTTTTGTCTTGTGCAGCTGCCTGTACCGCGGAGCGATGCACCTTAGTGCTTTGTGCATCACATCCTTCACATTCTCTATGGTTAACAACCAGTGAGATAGAACACATCTGGTTATTCCAACACATCAGAGCTGCTGCCTCTAAAATGTCACAGCACCATATTGTCTTAAAGAAATATATCTTTTAAGTAGTTTGCGTAAACTTTTCAGGGTTCACTATTTTCAAAGAAAAAGGGTTTTTGAGTTACTGCACAGTGCAGCCAGTGCCAAACAACAGTCTCAGCAATGAGACATTATTGTGTTGGATGAGTCCTAACAATAGTGATGTCAGTGAATAACTTTAAAAATTCACATCTTCTAAGTTTAGGGTGGCACGGTGGTGCAGTGGTCAGCACTGTGGCCTCACAGCAAGAAGGTTCCAGGTTCGAGTCCCAGCTCGGCACAGGATCTTTCTGTGTGAGTCTCCATGTTCTCCCTGTTCCTGTGTGGGTTCTCTCTGGTACTCCAGCTTCCTCCCACAGTCCAAAGACATCAAGAGGGGACGAGGCTGATTGATACTCTAAATTGACCGTAGGTGTGACTGTGAGTGTGAATGGTTGTCTGTCTCTATGTGTTGGCCCTGTGATGGACTGGCGACCTGTCCAGGGTGAACCCCACCTCTCGCCCGTTGACGCTGGGATAGGATCCAGCCCCCCCGCGATCCTTTAATGGATAAGCGCAAGAAAATGGATGGATGGATGGATCTTCTAAAATTGCAAATTTTGCAAACAGCAATGATGTAGCCCTTCTGCTCCTTTTGAAACTGATAATATCTTGCTTTTCTGGTCTGGTGGTCTCTCTCTGCTCTCAGCAGTTGTGTTTGGCTTCCTCCTGGTTTGTGAGGCTGTGAGAACAGGCATGTCCATGTCAGCCAGGGCGACGCAAGGATTTTGCTCCTGTGACACAACTCAACAACCTGATGACCCAGAGGCAGGCACACACCACTATGAGAGACAATGCCATGTTATTGGACACTAGTTGACATGACTCTCAGTAACAGTACATGGCTATTTATCGTCCAGTTAACGGTGAATAATCACTAATTGGGTAATGATTAGCCTTCATGGTTATTGGCTGTCCTGAGTTAAGGAAGTTGATGAAAAGCTAAACTTTCTTTTTAAAGATACTTGGTTAATCCGAGCAGGGAAATCTGACGAAGGGAGGTGATGTGTGGATCATGTCATTAGGTTACCATGTCTTCTCAGTGTATTTTGGAAGTGACAACTAATCTGATCTGTTTTTAATGTACTGCCCCCCCCCCCAAGAAAAAAATACATCTTGCAATTATTGTGTATGATATTACACTATAATACAAAAATGTAACTTGCATGGCTCAGGAAAAATGTATTTCTCAACTCAAACATACAAACCTAGAATAACATAATCAAAATACAGAAAAACTAATATTTGTGCAGTACTATTTGAAAAGGAAGATCAAGTTTTCCTAAATTAGTCCATGCTGGACTCCTGAGTTTATTTTGCAACAGGCCTATCTGAATAGAACCAAAAGAAGAAAGTCAGAAACGACATTTGCTGTCTTTTAGTTTGGATGTTAGAAGGATCTCTTAACTGGAAATTTGTGAAAGACTCCAGTTTTTGTTTGCTCGTGTTTAGTTGTGACATTAGAAAATTAACTTTTATGTTTTCCAGCTGCCTCAGGCCATATTAAACACACCTCCTGTACATCTCCAGCCAAACAATTCAGAGGTTGAATTGCATTGTTGGTTATGGACTTGATAAGGAAGAACATTAAAAAGGTACATCTGGTACATCATCAATTTATCAATGAAATGCTTCAAATTACTTTTCACTACATTTGATTCTCCATGATATGTTACCTGTTGTACTTGCTTCATTTAACAAAATGAACTATGAAGCAGTTTGTTTTGGCTTTGTCCAAATGGTGACAGCACTTGAAGTGTGCGAGGAGAGTCGACGAGGTGAGCGTTCGGGGATCGGTTCGTAAAACCGCAATTTTTGGGGTTGGAAGCTGCTGACTCAAGACTCCTTGGTGTTTCCCGATGTTCTCCATTAAAGTGTGCTAATAATTTGTGGCATGCTCCAACATGTTTCACACCCAACAGGCACCCCACCACCACCACACACACACACACACACACACACACACACACACACACACACACACACACACACACACAATTCTCCATGAAGGGGCTCTCTCACTCTGACTGGTTATTTGAAGCATGCATGACCCCCAATTAACCTTCCTGGATTAATCCCTTGCACTCCAAACCACTGCTCCTCTTGTCTCCTACTGGGAATGTTTAGCAGAGCCTCGTCCCCTACTGTTTCTCCACACTGAATCACTCCCTGCTTCTTCTGATTGACTTTCTCTACTTTTGTTCACTTTGCAGCTGGAGCTCAACTCCCCTGAGGTTGCTTCATAGAGAGGGAAACCTTTAGTGAGTAGCAGGAGAAAGCCCATTTCATCTATCTTCTGTGTATTGGAGGCTGCAACATCATAAAATAATGGCTGGAAGAGCCACCATTCCCCTGCTACTTCTTGCCATATGTTGCCTGGCATCTGCAGGTAAGTTGCTTTTTCACATGTCAAACTAATATATAAGAGAATTATGCAGCTGAAGTAGGGAATAAATAACACTGACAACGCAAAACGTAGTCATCAACTTCCCCCACTCACTGGGATTTTCCACAGTTACTCCCAGCATGCCTTTCTAGACAGTGCTTGTCAGAGTAGTGAGTAAGGGGGATTTACTTTTTAAGAAAGTGCTGACAAGTTCAGTTGAACAATACAAGCGCTCAACAGGCCAAGATGTATCTGTCAGATTGATTGGAATGAGAACGCGATACTGCCAAATATCCAGAAATTTACCACCGGTGAAAAGGCTTAGACAAGAGCGAGTAAACATGACTATCTAAGATGAATAAAGTGTGTGTGCTCTCAATTTGTCATGTCAGTTGATATACAGTAAGTTTTTGGATGATGTCATCACTGCCCCAACTAGGGATGTAAATCTCCTGCCATCTCACGATTTGATTCAATTTCAACTCATTGTCAGAATCAGGGATGGCTCAGTGTCACTTTTTCAGATTTGATGCTGATACTCTGGCCGTGAGTATCTACTGATACTTCCCATCTCTGACACAACGGAACAGTTAGTAATGCCGTCATACGTTTGGCTTCACCTGACAGTCAAACGATTGCCACATCTCCTCTGCTTTAACCATCCTCTTCTTTTCCTGGCATGTTGCTTGAGAGAGTAAGCGGGAATTTAGGCTGATCAGCTTCAGATATCTGACCTAGTGACTTGGGCCACTACCTGGCTGATTCTGATATCGCCTGCTGCAAAATCTAGTCCGCTGTGCTATAAAATTGTCGAAGAGGACGTGGTTAATTATGACACGAAAGCAGACTAAAGTGTGGATAGATTTATTAAGTTTTCACGTTTGATATCAATAAACTGGTTGTAAACTCACAAAGACAAAAGTTAACATATGCTCATGCTTCTGAAATAAAACATGGCGCACAGCTGGCAGGTGAAACAAATGGTCTTTTGTTTTAAAAAGTTAATTAATACTTTGTAATTAACTCTCAAACAAATGTTACAGCCTCTTCCTCCTGCATGACAACAACAAAATTCTCCCGGGGAAACGGTCTCACTGTCTCTTTTGTTGACTTCGTTAAATAACGTTTAGAAAGTACATTTTGACACTTGTGAATCGATTCAGAGTCACGATTGCTCTGTGAATGTAGCCCCAACCCACTCAACAAGAAGAAGTTGTAAAATTTCACTAAAAGAAGTGCGCATGTGTACAGCTCCTACCATACAATAAAACTATCCAACAACATTTACAGAAAGAGCACTGAGCTCACTACTACTCACTGTCGCCTCATTCTTAGGTTGTTCCTCATGCTTTTCTACATTGATGAGACATATTTGTTTCTGGATGCAGGGGACACAGACTTGTTTCATACAAGTGCTTTATTTTGACTGATATATTCTATATCCATATACAGGCTCATTCTAAGCGTATGTAAGCTCAAGCCCTCTCTTTTCAGGTCATTTCACACTAATGAAAACTTAGTTATGAATATTACAAAACATCTCTCTAAATCTTACACAGTGGACCTTTTATATCCAACATCATATGATCTGGCAATATTTGTCATCTTAATGGGTGGCCAGTGCTGTTTGAGGATCTGAATATTTTTATTGTTTGAGCATGAAACCTGTGTCACCAGTTTGGCCAAATCATTTCTCACCATTTATTCTCTCGCTGGTGTGTAAGAACAGTTTTGTTAAAGGAAAAGCAGCTCAGCAACACCACGCTGCATTTATCAAGTTCCTCGGCAGTTGTTAAATGTTTTTGCTGAATTTTCTCTCAAAATAATATCGGAATATGAGATTCCCTGTCCAGGAAAAGTCATGTGACAGACGACAAGGATTTATTTTTCTTTACCAGTCAGATGTCGGCAAGAATTCAGAGCTTGATGTCATAGGGTTAAAAAAAAAAAAAAAAAATTACACAAGCAAGTTGAATTGAATGAAAAAAATAAAAGATATTCATTTCGTATGTAATTTCATATTGGATTTTGTATTGCAAGACATATTCTGTTAGAAGTGTTGGCTGGAATTCCAGGATATTCAGAGCAATCTGTTGAATCTGACAGAAACCCCAGTGGAAATGTAGAGTCCATCGCCCTTTTCTGTTTGTCCTGTCAGTAGATGTGTTGCTTTCTCAATGTTCGAGCAGAATAGAGGCCAGCTGTAATCTGTAACATCCTGTGTTGTTTTTCTGTGGTAGCATAGGAATAATTACCCGGCAGGAGGCATGCTAGCTCGCTCTCCAGAAAAGTGTGGTTCGCATTTTTCATGCTTTCAGTCTGATTGCCGCCATAGGTTATTATTTCAGAGCTCCTTTTGTAATCTCATGAGGTTTGAACCGCACCGACTTTTACACAAACAGTAACAGTGTATCCAGTTTGTTCTGTGGGTAGAGCAAACATAATCTCATCCACAATGCCAGGATCTCTAACACAATGAAGTCACGTATGAAGTTTTCCTCTGAATTCTTCCTCATATGGTGGGATGCATTGTTGGACTTTGTCACAAGGGACAGATATTTACAGTTAGGCAACAAATGCCCTTTCCTGCAAAATGGACTGGCAGCAAGTCTGCTTACTGATTTTGGAGCTAATCTTCAGATGATCCCAAGCTCTCCTAACACTTTGGAACAGGTTAAATGCTGGTCATCTGAAGGAGTCTGAGCCTGTTCAAGGTTGACAGCTCTTCTCTCAGCAATTTTTGTTTCTTATCTTTTCCATACAAAGCCACCTCAGCCTAATTTTAAACTCCCTCTCTTTTTCTGTCTTCTTCTGTCATCTCACAACATCTGTGTAAACAGTCACATCTGCCCTTTAAACTTGACAGGAGAGTTCTTACGTAATGTTTAGATTAGTCTGCAATGAGTCTTCTCTCAGTGTAATGCAATCCAGGATCTGTCCCTCCCATAACTTTTAAAACTCAGACTGCACCTTCATATTTTTCTGCTCTGCTACCGCGCTCTCTTTATATCCCCCAGCCCCTATATCCATTTTGTGGTTGTCTCCTCAACTTGCCAAAACTGTGAAAGATATATTGTGGACAGACTTTGGGTTTTTGCAGTGAAATGAAGTCTGTCAGGAGATGTGCCAGATATTAATTTGAGGCACTTGCCAGAAGCGGCTCCAGCAGGATGCTGGTTACACTGGAGGCACAATGCTGGGATGGTGGCTCACAGAAAAAAACACCAGCGAGTACTTTCTCCTCTTGATTTCACTGGTGAGACAGCTTGATGAATGACAAAGCTATTAGTCTGAGGCTACATTCACAATGATAAGGTTTCGTTTCAAAATGCATAATTTCAACCATATTTGTGCCTCACATCCCCCAATCCAGCTTTCAAAGCCTGAAAACCCAGAACCCAGAAGCTGCTGCATCCTGAGTCAGTGTGCCGTGTGTGTGTGTGTGTGTGTGTGAGAGAGAGTGTGTGTGTGTGTATGTGTGAGAGTGGACTCTCTGGAGGTGCAAAACCACAGATGGCCCAATAGCTGTAGTTTGCATGTTATGTGGGTCTTTTCTAGACTGAAAACTAGTCAACACCAGCATTGACTATCAGAGGTGGATTAAGCATTGCTAACAGTTTACAGGTGTTAGGGACCGTGTTGTCTTTGCTAGCAGTAGTTTATTGAAGTTGCTCCAGAAGATTTTCAGGAAAACTTGTTAATGTTCCAATCAAAACACCACAACCACAGAGCGACAAATTTGATGGTTCCTGTGGATGCCAACAGTGTTTATCTTGCATCTAAATTACATCCAAAAATAGATGAAATAAAGCATCTCGTCATTATTTTCCATCAAACACACTGTAGACCACACTTTTTAATTACTGCATCCCTTCTGTGAGTGTTTGTCCTCCATTTCAGTGGCCATTACCTTCTCTTAGAGTCAATAATTTTCCTTCCATCATCCATCCATTTTCTACCGCTTATCCTGTTAAGGGTCGTGGGGGGACTGCAGCCTATCCCAGCCTGCTGGCGAGAGGCGGGGTTCACCCTGGACGGGTCACCAGTCCATCACAGGGCCAACACATAGAGACAGACAACCATTCACACTCACAGTCACACCTACTGTCAATTTAGAGTATTTAGTTAGCCTAGTCTCCATTTGCATGTCTTTGGACTGTGGGAGAGAACCTGCACAGAACAGGAAGAACATGCAAACTCCACACAGAAAGAGCCCATGCCCAAGCTGGGGCTCGAACCCGGAACCTTCTTGCTTTGAGGCAACAGTGCTAATCACTAGACCACCGTGCCGCCCTAATTTCCCTGTTAAGATAAAATATTTGGAAGTACTTATGCTCCAGGGCGGCAGGCGGTGCAGTGGTTAGCACTGTCACCTCACTGCAAGAAGGTTCCGTGTTCGAGTCCCAGCTGGGGCATGGGATCTTTCTGTGTGGAGTCTGCATGTTCTCCCCGTGCCTGCGTGGGTTCTCTCCAGGTACTCCGGCTTCCTCCCACAGTCCACAGTCTGTGCAGGTTCTCTCCCACAGTCCAAAGACATGCAAATGGGTCTCGGATAATTAGATACTCTAAATTGACTGTAGGCGTGGCTATGATTGTGAATGGTTGTCTGTCTATATGTGTTGGCCTTGCGATGGACTGGCAACCCGTCCAGGATGTACCTGGCCTCTCGCCCGAAAGCTGCTGGGATAGGCTCCAGCACCCCCCCCCCCCCCCACGCGACCCTTAACAGGATAAGCAGAAGAAAATGGATGGATGGATGGGTTGATGGATTTGTGCTCCAAGGTCTATCTGTCTGTTTCTGCTGCATTTAGTCACACTTCTACCTTTTTATTAGTCTGAGCAAACAAATTTGTTCTTACTTTTACATCAAATTTTTTTTCTGTAACTGTCCACAGAGTAGACACGCTGCTTCATTTGCATTTTATTATAGATTTAAATTCATTCTGTTATGGTATGCAGACTTTTGTGTGCATGGAGACCATGTTAGTTTTAAATGAATCCTCATTAGTGCGGATGTAGCCTGAATCCAGCCTCAGATATTCAGTGTGTACAGTCGCCTGTAATGACTAAGACAAAGCACAAACATTGATGTATTGAGAAAATGCCACAAACAAAAAAGTGAGAATTTTACAATTGAATCCTTAGCTGCTAAATGTGTCCATTTGCATGTTGGTGCTGAGCAGGTGGTGGACAGTCAGTTTGGGATATTTTTCAACCTTTTTCTCTGAGAAAATGTTTTCTTGCTACAGCCAAAAACAACACTAAAGGAGAGGTGAGAGTGAATCAACACAGTAAAGTTGCTTGCCAGATGGCTAAACAATAAGCTGGAACTCTCTATAAAGCTCCATAAAGCTGAGGGGAGCAGCAGCGTCGGTTGATGACTCTCTGTAGGTTCCTCACCACAAGAGAGGCTGTTGATTATACTGCATCGATTCAATACATAATTACAGGAAATATGATATTGATATTTGATATTTGGCCTGAATTTGTCTTGAGAAGGTCACTTTAATTGAGAATCCTCATGGTTTTACATGCTAGTATTCAAGAAAACAGTTGCTGGATGAAGGACTTGAATTGTACTCATTTTAAAAGTCCATATGGTAAAATGTGCAGATTTACCCCAAAGTAAACAACTTTCTCTCTGTCTGCATTTTTGTAAACTCTTGGCAGACAACAGTCATTGCAAAGCCAAAAGCAGTTGTAATGTTTTTTCCCCTCACACTTGAGCAAAAGGTTCATCTTTATATCCACAGCGCTTTTCAGGGCCAGCTAGACGGGGACTGCCAAACTGCATTGTGCAACCACTGTAATATGAGAGGCTGGGTGTCCGGGGAGGAGAGAGGCAGGCGCAGGCGTGGGTCGTCTGGTCCAAATCGACACACTCCACACACGTACAGCGTGCCAAACCGACAAAGTCCCTTCCAGCATGCTAAACCAGATGTTGCCCGTGATTCATGCGAGGAGCCGGAACAGTGTGTTGCTAGGCAGAGTGGTTTGGATGTTTACATAGCAACGGGAGTCCCGTGTGTGTCTAATTACATGTGTGCTCTCCCCCATGGTGAGGTGTTTGTCTCAACAGCACTGTCAAGGGGATGGCAGCCACTCTGACCCCTGTCTATTTGTAGTTTTTGCTTCTTGGGTGAAGTTCACTGCAGTATCATCAAGTTTAATTAATAGCAGTGCGTACATTTGTTTTTGGGTGGAATAGAATCTGTTTGGCTATGGCAAAGATAAACATCTTAATGAGCCTTGTGTTCCAACTCACTTACTCTGTCTCAGTGACAAACACAAGTGGGAGCACCTGAATGAACCGTAGCCTGTAGAGATGTACTCATATCTTCTCCCATGTTTTCTTCATATCTTGTCAGCCTCCCATTAGGAGTTTGCTTACGCAAATGTGCAGGAGTAAACTGAATCCTATCCCTTTCCCCCTCTCTTTTTCTCTCCACAGTTCCAGTAAGGAGGCGTGTAAATAAATTCAGTCAAAGCCAGTAATGGGAGACAGCTGTGGTGATTGTGCGTTTTCCATTGTGTTTCACAGCCACTGGAGCTGGGGAGGGTTAGAGTAAGAGAGTAATGTGGAGTGTGACCTCATTGAGAGAGTAATAGTAAAATAAGGAGGATACCCACTGTCAGTATAAGTTTCAGAGGCAATGACAATAAAAAAAAAACTATGAATTTTTCTATCAGGAAAATTCAACCAAACTCCGAAGGTGTTTGAGTGGCTCGATCTGTACAGCAGACTGGATGCGAAATACTCGCTGAGGATTTCCAGGTGGCGTCTTTCATCAGACCAGCCCCTCCTGGGGCCTCACCTTCCTCACTCCATTTCCACCAGATGAGTCCTGCTGAAAGACCATGTCCCAATTTTGGAACAGTTCTCTGGAAACCAAGAGTGCTCATCCAAAAAATGACAGCGTGGCCCCTAATGAGTCCTGGATAACAGATTCTGAGATTGCAAACACTCTTCAACTTGAAGTCAGGGAGATCTGAGGTATTCTGTCAACACCACAGTCGTGGTCTTACTTACCACATATGATATATTTAAATATTGCAGAAGGCTCTTACAATAGCTGAGGGAGAGTCCCTACAGTCTGTTGAAGCATCAGCACAAATTCGTGAAAAATGCCAAAAATACATTTAATAATTATACACCACATTTTTTGGTCTTGAGTTAGTAGCTCCTCTGTTTGTAACTGTATCCGCAAAACTTTATACTTAGCTTCTGTATTGTCTAGAGACTGTTTTAACCAAACTATTACTCATCACATTTGCATTTCTTAACTATTCAGTACAGAGGCCCTTCAAACTTTTGTATGCATTCTAATGCCCAATTAGCACAGCATTAGACAAGCCACTCTTCTTTGGCGTCCTTCTTTTGAAGATGAAGAACTCCGGAGGAATGAAGTATCATACCGCTTATGTGCAAAGGTAGTCTGTCTCGCCCTTCTCACCTCTCTGGCTTCTTCACTCTGGACCCACTGATAGGCACAAAGACCCAGCATTGTTTGGCAACATGCTGATTCTCGAAGTCTCCTGTTATTACGTCTGGATGATTACGTTTTCTGGAAGAAAAAAGTCATAAGAAGCAAGACATTATCTTTGGCTATGTTTGATTGATTTTGCCTCGCAATGTATCAGTGCCCTAAGGGTGCGTTTCCACTGGCTCATTTCGGCCCGGGTTGGGTAGGGACGGCTCGGTATGGGTGTGTTTCTACTAGCATTGGGTATCACGTCAGCGTGGGTGGACTCACCGGCCGAGAGGTCCCCGGTGTAATTGTAACAACATGGAGGCAGTGTGACGCCTGTTGCTTGGTCAGTGGTTTTTGCTTAAATAGGCTTTACCAAGCGATGGCTAAGATGATATGAAGTAGACAACGTAAGTGGGTAAGTTACCCAATCTGCGCCCCGCTATGTGTTTACGTCACATGTTAGTCCCAGCTTGGCTTGCTTGGAACCCCAGCAGAGCAGGGACCAAAATGGTAATGGTTAGTACCAGTGTTGTGCTAGTTACTGAAAAACAGTAATTAGTTATAGTTACTAGTTACTGCAATTCAAAAGCAACTCAGTTACTAACTCAGATATTAAAACCAAACAGTAAAGCATTACTATGACAAGTAACTATTTAGTTACAAAAAAAAGTTCAGAACTGTCAACATTGTAAGCTCTGTACTACTTGACATGCATTTTCATCACTGAACTGAACTCTGCTAAGCAATGTGGTCTACATTCATACAAACACTAAGATGTTTCAAAGTGATTGATTAACTTTAGCCTGGCTAGCAGTAGCACTCCCTCATTGAAAAGAACAACTCAGGCGCTGTTGCTCAGGTGCACGGGGTGAGGTGACATCTGTGTCGGTATCTGTGCCGGTCCCTGACCCGCTAGCTTTAGCAACAAGTTTCATCGCCGTCGCGTGCTGCGTGCCTGGATGCTTTAATAGAGTAGAGCTGCTGTTTGCGGCCGCAGAGAGGCTCTTAGTTCTGAGACATAAGTTGCATTTAACAAAACATTTTTCTCCTTCTGCTCAACGAAGGAGAAGTAGTGAGTGTACTTCCACGTGAAGAAACTTGCCCTTGGTTCCACCATGATGTCTTGCACGTTCTTGCTGTTCTAAACAAACACGCCCCCACAGCGCAGCTCACTCTCCTCCTGTCTCTTGCACTTCTCCCAAGCCCCCCCGACACAGGAAGTAAACACAGTGGCTCAGCCGAGATAGTAAAATAACGTAAAATAAAGTAATAAACGGATCGTTTAGTAACTATAACTGAGTCATTGAATTTTAAAACTAATGCGTTTGATTATTAGTTACTGCCAAAGTTACTTTTTTGGCAGTAACTAACACGTTAGTCCCAACACTGGTTAGTACTGTGTTGAGGCCAGTAGAAACGGGGCCAAACCGAGCCGACCCGAGCCGAAGTGAGCCAGTGGAAACGCACCCTAAATGTGCACGGTGCTAGTATTATATCAGTGACATTTTACTTTCCTATTTCAAGTGGCTTGACTTTGAAGATGTCTTTTATGAATTCAACAAATGTCTTTCAAGATTTCTTTGGAACTTTTTCACTGTATACAAACTTTCATGATACAAAATGTCTTCAGCATAAGATATGTCAGTAAATACCCCAGGGTTCAGGTTTCTTAAAGACAGTGGTTGCTGAAAAGTGGTTTGACGAGATTGCAGAGGTTTCTGAGGACACTAAACATCATCATGATGTATTATTATTATAATTATTATTATTATTATTATTATTATTATTATTATTATTATTATTATTATTATTATTAAATGGGTTGTTAGTTTATATTTTTAATTTAAAATTATCTTGCTGTTTATGTGCAAGTCTCACAAACATTTATTTGCCACAGAGCTCATTCCCTTTTCCAAAATCCAGTGTAGAAGTCCTTTTGCTCTTTTGTAGAGGGAACTTCTGCGATGCCACCCTCCAAGCTGCCAAAAATATGTCTTCCCCTTGAGCTCTATTTATGGAGTCCTGCAATTCAGGCGTTTTAACAAAAATAAAACGAGGATAAAATCAAGTGAGACACTGAAGGTGATCCTGAGGTCACCTCTTGCAGGGTCTGAATATTACTGAGTAAAGATGAGGCAGCTGTTCCAGCTCCCTGCCAAGCTGCTGTCAAAGAATATGGCCTTTGCAAGCATCTATTATGGATGAATGACATGTTTTATGAGCTACAGGGTAGAAATCTCTGTCTATGGCCACTTTTAGCTAGCAGTTTGATCAGGTAAGTATTGTAAAGCACTATAGTGCTCGGTGGGCTTATGGAGTCCAGTTATGGTGGACTAGTGAAGTCTTGTGGCAGTTGAAAGCTTTCCAAAACACCGCTGAATAAATAATGCCTGTAAACTGTTGTTGCTTCTGAATAATTTTGCAGTCCTTACCACCCACGCCTTGTTTAGCTTGTTAGCTTGTTAGCTAAGCATGTGACACTATTTGCCTGGTTGCTGAAGGGTCCTTAGCAGAGAATCCTCAGACCAGTTTATGCAAGACGCTCTCAGCTGCTCTTATCAATTTACCACTTTTTAGATACCCGAACAGCCCGTTCTAGCTCTGAGACTGTGTTGACAACTTTTTTCGTGCTTTGATATTTAAGGTCCAGACAGCACATGTCAGCACCCATCAGAAAAGACATGCTGTGGTTGCACAGCCGGTAAAGTTTGTGTAGACATATGCACACATGCTTGGTTTCTCCCAGCTGTCTCACTTTACACAGTGGCTCCTATGTTCCATTAAGAATTAGTCATGTCATGTATCTCTTCAAAGCCTTGAATTTATGTCTGAATGCAGAGGTAGTGAGAATAGGACCCTTCTCTATCCTCTCCACTTGCTTTTGCCTTCAAAATGTGCCTGCTCATGGTTTACCAAAAGTTTAAAAATCCCTTTCAGCACAAATAAAACGCTACACCAGTGATCGTGCTCTCAAAACTGTGCCCGTAGTATGAAATAGGAGACACCTCTGTCTCCTAAGTGGGCATTGTCACCGCTACCCAATCCTCCACCTTGTTCGTAAGTGATGTGAACATCACTTCAAATCATTGTTTTGGGTATAATCCCTTCAACTTCTTTATGCCATTGAAAAATATAGCTTCAAGCACGACAGTGATCCCACACTGACAGTCAAGCATCATGATGAAGGAAAGTGTTGCCAGAATTCAAGAAGGTCTTGATTGACTCTCACCTCTCTTTTTGAACAAGCTTTTTAAAATCTTTTTTAAAATGTGTCTGAAAAATGCAATTTTAGGAACAGAAATGTCAGAACATACATCTTGTGAAAACTGTTTACTTTGGTGGCTTTGCTCTCTTAAAGAGTCCACATATTGTTTATCATCTAGTGTAAATAGTTTGCTTAGATATTACATAAAAGTTGAGGTAAAAGGAATGGTTGCTAGATTTTTTTTTCAAAGGAGATGCATGCTAATGTTCATTTTTAGGAAAGTTGGATGGACTGCGCTCTCATATCTGCCTGCTATGTTGGCAATACAGCTAGCAGGGGCTATGGTTAGCTTAGCCTAAAATCTGCAAGCACTGGAAAAGTGATGGACAGATATTTGATGGTTTTTGAGAGCCTGCTGCAAGCTGCGACTTGGCCAGTTGGGAGAGAGCTCTTGCTGTATGTGTTCTTTTTACATCAAATGTATTAAACCCCCCCCCCCCCCCACACACACACACACACTTCCAGTACACACTGGCACCCCTAGTTTTGAGTGTGTCATACTAGGAAGATCATTGTTGAAGATATTATACAGGGCAGTAACTAACTCAACACTCTTTTTTGTAAGGCTAAAACAAACACACTCAGTAGGGCAGGCATGTATACTGTGTACACTGTGGGGTGTGCAATGGGGTTTTCATTATGACTGATTTACAATTATTTTCTAAACATTTTACCATACTTCATCACACTACAGCATAGAGCTGAAAGAAGCTTTGCCTGCATATCAGCTCATGATCCACAGCTCCCCTGAAACGACTGCCTCTCAACCGTTATGCCAATTAAATGGCAGCTGACAAGATTATGGTTGATGAACCTGTCGGTAAAAACAGTTTGGGTGATACAGGATAACAGTCTTCGGATTTCACACTTTGATGGAGGAGTTTATGACTTCCCTAATAGAGCTTGGGCGGCCTCCCTCCTCCCTTCATCTCATTCCAGTTTCCTTCTCTTATGCCTCTGATTTCACAGCCGACAGATAAACCCTTTTCAGAGGCAAGCCAATGAAGTGAACTTACACTACCCTTATGAAAGGCTTTATTCACTTCCTGTATTAGTGGCTCAAAGTTCAGGGGTGAGTGGGCTGGGCTTGTGTCAACACTGCAGAACTAGTGATGCTTTAGTCCAAAGCCCCTAAGGAAAACTAAAGCGGGCAGAATATTACGATCCCTAAACTAGTCTCTGTGGTTCCTGGTCCATGGGAATCATGCTTCGCAGAAGGAAAGAAAGGAGGCCAGATGATTCCTTTAATCCCGTGGTTCATATGGGAACTGAGCTGTCTGGTAGGAAAGAGATATATTGGAACAAAGAGGCCCCTTTGCACCACTTAATACATATTGTAATTAAATCAGCCTTATTTTAGCTTTGCATTATTAAATCTGTTCTTATGTGCCCTAAGGTGCATTATTTTCCTCATCTGTATAAATGTTCATTAAAGGGAAGCCTGTGTTGACAGTAGTGAAATTATCTGCACCACATTGTCATTCTTATGCATCTGAAGAAACAAAATCCGCCCACTTTCTTAAGGATACTGGGAACACGATGAGTGGAAGTACATACGCACAAAGGCACACGCACACACACACACACACACACACACACACACACACACACACACACACACACACACACACACACACACACACACAGGGGAAGGCTCTTGTTTGTTTATCTTCGGAAATGGCTTTGTGGGAATATCAGATTTGTCCCAAACTGGCACACTGACTGACATCACTTCCTGTGCCCATATCTTGGAAGAGAGCCACATTGTGGAAAGAAACAAAGTGCAGTGTGTGTCTCTTAGACAGCTGATGATTATATTGACTCATAAATGCTACCAGCATGTAGCGTCCTACTTCTGTAGTCTGCCGACTCATTAGTTTGAGTTGTCTTTGTCGGCGTAAAGAAACGAAATGTGAAAACACCCCGTAAGGCCAGTGATACTGAGCCTCACGATGACAAGACACACACCACACTAAGGACCCCCTCCATTGTGTGTTCCTCTGCTAGCTCACCAAAAACTGACACTCACAAGTGGCTCAGATGGAGGCATTTCAGTGTAACATTGCTACCAACACACAGCAGGTGGAAAGCTTTAATATATACCTGAAAAGTACCCTATATTCCCCCAATATCCCCTATCTTTTTTAAGATGTGCATTTTAAAAAGGCAGAAAAATGTATTGACAGTGGCCATTTTTGGACGTCTCCCCAGCTCACTGCCTTCACTTAATCACGTGTCATATTAGTGAATGTTGGAGTTGAATTCTGTTAGATTACAGCAACATACGTATGATGGATTGAGTAGTGCTTAATGCCCCAAGGTGGTGGTCTGGACCTCATTTTTTAGGTGTGTTGCCTTTTAGAGTATTTAGAGTTTCTTGAGTTTTGGGTTTACTGTTAACCTGGAGTTGCACCTTTAAAAATATCCCTGTCAAGCTCAAATGCATTTCACACCAGTTATAATAATAAAAGGGTATAATTTTTATATTCTTCATCTCAAAATTAATTCTTGATGTTGTAATGCCATTTCCATCACTGTTATTTGAACTGTCAGTCCATGTTTGATGCTAATTTCCCAAAATACATCTTGAAGAATTACTTGAGATGGAGAAGAAAAAGGAAGTAGGGAAAGGTAAACGCCAACTTACTTAAGATTATCATGGTCAGTTTTACTGCTTTCATTATCAACTTCAAACACAACAGCTTTTTCTTGTCCTGCTCCACAACAATAAATACATAGCTGCGACATAGTCATACTTAATAATACACAATAGACCTTCAAACTGAAGATTTAACCTGGACCTTTAAACTCAACTCTCAATTTTTGTTGTTTAAAAATGTTTTGGGAATATTTTCACAAGTATTAGGGAAAAAAGAGGGAACACCCAGACATGTCTTGACTGGCACACCACAGATGTGTAATACACACAGCATTTCTTTCAAGACCTTCTTCAAGCATATCATCATCTTGCATTACTACACAATATTTTGGCCAAGATGTTAACACACATAGGGCAGTAGTGATTGAAATGGAGTATTTATAACTATGTGTGTTTTTTTTTTAATTCTACTTTTTATATATGTATGTTATTAACTAAAGTATCAGCGACATATAGTGTTCCTTCATAGTCGCCATCAGTTTGAAGAGTATCCCCAAAAAAGGCCAAGTGGACTTTAAGGCATACTAATCGAACCTTATTGTCCTGATGAAAGTCCATGCTTGAAATGAATAAAGCAGAAAAAAGGGAGTGCAGAAGTATTTTATTCATTCTTAATTATGAAACTAATGTATAATAATGCCTACTGTGTCCTGAATCTAATGAAGATATTTCCGATGATTTATGAATGCAAGGGTAAGTGACAACATCATGAATATATGAGGTATGCCAGCTGCCAGAAAATAACCCACTGAGCTTTGTTACAACAAAGAAACATCAGCTTTGAGTGAATACAGCACAAAATTCTTCAGATGGACAGTTAATCATACCTCTGAGTTTCAAGACAGATGAGTTAAAGTTTATTTAAACTATTTAACTTTTTTCCAGTGTCACCTCTTTCCCCCCATAAAACAGTTCTATAAAGCCCAACATGCAATTTGTGTTAAAACTCCTCTGACACTTTAGTTTAATCACATTTATACTGTACATTTATACATTTCTTTACATTATATAATTCAAAAGGAGATAATCTGCACTTGATTTAAGTATTTCACATCCTATTTTATGTAGACTAGTCTTCCAGACGGAGTGAACAGCAGCTTCTCTCATCCCTCTTCTGTAGGCGTTTGGCCTGCCCAGTGAAAAGGCACGATAGCAGCAAGACAGGATGTACTCTCTCCTCCATCTATGGCTGAGAAAAGAAGAATGGCTTGAGAGGAAGGGAGACAGAGGCGGGGGAGAAAGTAGACAGACACGGTGACAAAAGACACCTGTGATAAGGGCAAAGTTTTAGTTTGTCTGTCCCTGGAGGTTGATGATGATGATTGCTAAAGCAGGGGATTACAACTTAGTTCATCATGATAGAAATCAGTAGTGAATGACTGATAAAGATCTATTATCAATGGATATATTGAAGATCCTAAGGATGTTTTTTTTTCATAGATTTTTATAATTATCTCAAGTATTGTGGTTCTACAGAGTAGTCCTGGTGTTAGAATCATACTCGCCATGCATGCTTCTCTGTGTGGAGTGACCCGCTGAATTTGCTTTCAAATGGCAAAGATTTTGGGTTGTCAATCGCTTTGTTACTGTTATGGCCAGACTGTGGCGCTAGACCCAAATGCAGGGACAAGAGCAAGCAGAACTTGATGCAACTTGCCATTTATTAATCAAAACAAAACAAAAACTAAACTGAGAAACTTAACAGAGGAACACTCCAAAGTCTGGGAGGCAAACCGGCAAGATCACCAGACAATGACAGAGCTTTAACACAAACTCTATTGATGACGCCAAAAAACAAAAAAACAACAACAACAAAAAAAAGCTAATTACAAAAGAAACAGGTGGAAGAGCACAAAGTCAAGGAAGCGCAGATTGGGCAAGAAACCTGAGGGCTGATTAACTGACAAGACACAGACAAGACTGTAAAAAGGCGAGAAACAGACAAAGACAGAAAATGTAAAGCTCATGAAGACAGGAGGGAAGAGCTTCAAAATAAAAAAGGAAGTGACTAGACTAATACTCTTTTCACACTGAAAAATGCATGTCAACGCGGGTTTTTGGACCTGCGTTTGCTCGGCATTAGGGTGCATTCAAGCCTCCAGAAGACCTGGGTCTGAACTGTGTTTTTGTCTCTCGTACGTCATCACGCTGACAACATCATCATTTCACATAAACGTGCACCGGAACACTGAGATGTAAACAAACGACAACATGGATGTCGCCGAGTCGAACGTTAGCGTTGTCGTTGCGTGCATTGCAGTGTTGTCTCTTTTGCAAAGCATACAAACTCGGTGCAGATTGGAAAATGTCCGAGGAGTTTTTGGCGAGTCTGGAAGGGAGCCGAAGAAGCTACAGTACAGGCGAAACCTGACAGGTGGCACAATGACAAAATCAGGATGCAACAGGAAGGTCGCATGAAACTTGAGACAACGCGGGTTGCCTTTTTCACACCGCAGGCGAGCTGAGCCTGTTTTTGGTACAGTGTGAAAGGGGTATAATCAACATCAAAGTATAAACAAGTAACAGAAGAAACACAAACTAAAAAAACAGTAACAAAACCATGAAATATCACCAAGACCAGAACTGCAAGATCAAACAGTCAGTACTACAAACTAAAACAAAAAAACAAAGCAAGAAGTTCATAACTAAAAGTGGGCAGGGGCCATATGTGAGCATGACAGTTCCATTCTCATGAACACAACATGTCAGGGTATCTCTTCAAACTTTCTCCAGACACACACATGCACGCATTCACACACGCGCGCACACACACACACACACATACACACTCATATGCTAATCTCAGCTGTTTTTGGCATTGAATGTTTTGATCAGTTTGCGTAAACTAGCCTCGCAATTTAGCTAGCTTTCGTATGCCATTGAGCAGCTAAAACTGGACAGATGGGCCTAAATCTCTGGATCTGCCTTATTTTTTCTGACGGGAAAAAAAACTGTCCTAACAGTGGTTAATCAAAATGAAACCAGGAGTATTGTGTTCCCTCTGAAAGTGACAACCATGATAATGATGTAATCGTAAATGTTTGCATGTTACATAGGATGTCCCTGTTCTAGAAATAATCAAGCAGCGCATCTTAGGGCTAGCTCTTTTATTGCTTTTGACCAATCTTGCCTTCTTAGTAGAAGCATGCTCCCAATAAGCATTCCAATGATCTTCCTGGGCTCGGAGTGAACTCAAGAGCAACAGGAGACAGCACAAAGTTCAGGCTGAGACGTCTGTAATAAGTTAAGGATTGTTTGTTGAGGGACAAATATGGTAATAATAAATCATCAGTGTTTTTCTCACAACAATGAGAGGGGAGTTATGCCATGCAGGATTTCTGGCTTTATGCTGATCTACCATAGGATAACATAATAACATAAGGATAACATAACATTTGCACAGCGAGGAAAGAAAACAATAGCTTTGTGTTCCGAGCAACAGAGAAAAGAAAAAAAACCTTTTCCCCCTTACTGTACCCCGTTGCTGAGGCACTGTTTTCTGATTCATTTTGGGGGGAATTTAACATTGAAATCTAACTGTCTTTCACCTAAATTATTTCCAAATGTTCCATCCGAATGCTATTGGCAGCCCTTGCATGTTTAGTATGATGTGTTTGAAATGTGAGTGGGCCTGGGCTGGCACAAGGCTGTAGGCTAAAACACAAGGTCAGACCCCTGAGAAGAAAAAAAAACCTGGCCACAGACATTCGCATAGTATACAAAACTTTCTAATGGGAAAGAGCTGTTTGGAACCCCTCTCAAACCTCAGCGCTGTGCCCCCTGACTTTTGTGCATTTTTGTGTATATACAGGTTACGCCCTAAATGTGGTTAAGTGGGTCATACATATGTAACATCTTAGGAAAATTTGCAGTAAAAGATGATCTCAGGCTGTCATGTAGCTTATGAACCACCTCAGAGGCTTGAGGCTGATGAAAAGGATGTGTCATGTTGTTCAAGAGCAAATGCCAAAGTTAAGTACAATCCTGTAAACATAAATGAATCTGCAAAGTCAAGTAGGCCAGATATCCACAGATCACTAAGCTGTTACAGCTGACTGTGCAGTAGACAAAAGACAGAAAGACATATAAAAGGCTGGGCGTCAATGCATTTACACCCTGCTGAGTGCTGATCTGCTAGACCAACTGAATTCAGTCACTCAGTATGTTTACATGATGGTAGAAAATGTTGAATTATTGTTTTAACTCGACTAAATCTGGACTTTGTAAAAAATATTCGTTTGACTGAAATTGTACTTTTGGTCGTTGGCCTGACGCTTGCAGTTGAAATTGATCAACTGCTGTTGTAGTATTTAACCCAGAAGTCAATCAGAAAACAGTCAAGGGGTTTAAACCATGGTGAAATTATGGTGAGCACAACGCAAAAGAGAGTGGTCTAATTAGAGGTTAAAAGGAAACACCTCCACTTACAGTTGCCCTTTTTAGAACTCTTTGCAACCGTGTGTTGCTCATTTGTTCAGTTTTGTGACGTCTTGACAATAATCCTACCCCAGATGTTTTGACTGTTCATTGAGTCACCCTTTCCAGTGCAACATATAGAGGATTGGACAGTGAGCAGGATTCTCACTGGAGACTGCGGTGTTCAATTTTTCACTTCAAATTAGCAAGTAGCTTCTTACGTCCCCAAGGTAACAATGTGGACAAGGGTTGGTTCTCCTGATAAGTGATTCTAGGAGCTAACATTTGACATTCAAAGGAAATAATAGATGGTTAAAATTGCCTTAAGAATATAACCCTCTTACACATGGCTCAGCCTACAGAAGATCAGACCCAACCCATTGTTAGAAAGAGAGAGGACTAAAGTACAAAAGTACACATTTTTTCTTAGTTATTGTTTTTAGTTTTTAGGTGGTACATTTTCAACATTTTCCTCTCGTAAAATGATTTTCAATTATACATATTTAAAAAAAAAATCAGTGAGTGCCTAAATAAGGAGTATGCAATTAACAAATTGTTTTTTAATAAATGGAAGAATAGGGGTTTCTTTGTCTGCTGATACATCATTATGGCTGTTGATTTTTATTTTGTTTATTAAGTGCTCATATGTAATTTGTGTGAAAGCCACCATCATGTTTGACAGCATTTCAATCCTGCTCAGACTGAAGCATTTTTACTGAAATGTTAAATTTTCTTTACTGCAGGGCCATTATTTCGCAGCCCCTGTGAATTGCTGCCAGTGGGCACTGGACACCCAGTGCAGGCCATGTTGAAGAGCTTCACCGCCCTGTCAGGTTGTGCAAGCAGGGGCACCAGCAACCTCCCCCAGGAGGTCCACATCATCAATCTGAGAGGACACACCCCGGAGGGACCTGATCACAGCCCAGCAGAAGTGAGTCATGCCTACTAAATGAAACTAACTTGAGTTATATACTCTACAGTCGTAATTAACTGTGTAAATCTAGTCAGGTTTTGTGTTTGTACCCTAACAGTACCTCATCAATTATAAGAAGTAATTGAAGTCTCAATATTGCAGTATATGCTGACAGCTCAAATAGGTTTGTCAACATTTCCTTAGATGACATCCCTGTGATTGCTGATCAGCCTTGCATTCAGAGTTACAGATAACACATACTCCAGCACACGCATTTTTGGCCTGATTGTCTTATACCTTGCTGAAGCAGGAGTGCCCCCACCCCCCACTGTCCTGCACTGACATTGCTCTCGTCCTGGCACTGAACACGCTTATGTCATTACATGCTGTATGAGCCTGATATTTTGTCGGGAATCCTTTTGATCGGATTATGTATTTCATCACAGGAGCAGGAGTGGGACGTGCTAGGCTGTACTTAAAACACTGTGATCCCAGGGCTGTGAGTGACATGAGCATAGCAAGGGTTGTTGCAGTCAATTATCCCTGTAATCAACTGGAACGGCTACACTGACCACAATTGTTGCATGAGACAAGTGCATGACCGTGTGATGGATCTCAATTTTTTTGCTTTCGGCCCATTTTTCCTTCCTTGTCATGTGACAATGTGGCCCTCCAGGCATTATGAATGACAGACTCCATACTACTCAGCTTGTGCTGAACAAATGGTGCCTTTTTTGCAGCCCAAAAATCAATCTCCACCACAAAGGTTGACAAGTTTGTATACTAAACTGTATATGGGTCGTGTCATCAAACAGGAACATTGCTTGCTTTATATATACGGACAATTTACCATTGCATCTGATGGAGTGTGCTGCAACACACCTGGTGATTGTTGATGTTAGGTGCTTGTACTTGTGCCCTGCTGAAATCCGCCTCCTCCAACCAATCCAGGACCAGGGAAGCATGTCATGCTTGGACTGCTGTGACTGGTGACCAATAGGCCACATGATAGAGATCTAGGAAACATGTTAATATTAGTTGTGGACAGTCACAAAAGCATCTTTCTGTTCTCTTTGCTATTTACTTAGCATTTCCAACCACATTGTTTGTTTTGAGCAAATGTCTTGGTACTCTCATTTAAACTGTGGTGTCAGCACTCCTTGTCTTCAGGGGTCATGCTGCAAATTGAATGGCACGTCTCCTCAAAGTCAGCCATAGTTGTGGGATGAATCATAGGCCTATGGCCTTCAAAAACGCTGTGTCTGGATTTTAGACTGGCCCAAGATCCCATCCCCCTTAGACACACTGGAGTGAAACACATGTATGGACTTGCCATTGCAATTTTGCTGCCTAAACTGCCAAACACAGAAGAACACAGTGTGAGTTTGCTGCATCAGCAGGCAAATCAGGACAACTCAGGTTTCAGAGATTTGTGAACTTACAAAGGAGAAGGATTTAATCTGTCATGTACACACCACTTAATTAAATTTCAAGGATTTGAAGCTTCACACATTTATACATATTTGGGAGGATGTAATCTAGACTGTGCAATATTTTGTCTCTGACACTGATTCACACTTAGTCGGACAGTGTGAAGAGGTAAATTAGGACCTGTATGGAACAGTTTAAAAGTATTTCCCACTGCATGATAGAAATGATTTACAGCCAGAGTAGAGTATTCCAATGCCTCTGTGGCTGTAGGCATTATGTTTGTCTGTCCAACCATTCTTCCCATTTTTGTGTAAGCAACACCTTAGGCCTACCTTGCCTTGAGAAAGGGCTGCTGAATGAATGAAATATTTTTGAAATCGCAATAACGAGGCTGATTGATACTCTAAATTGACCGTAGGCGTGGCTGTGAGTGTGAATGGTTGTCTGTCTCTATGTGTTGGCCCTGTGATGGACTGGTGACCTGTCCAGGGTGAACCCTGCCTCTCACCTGAAGGCTGTTGGGATAGGCTCCACCCCCCCGTGACCCTTAACAGGATAAGTGGTAGAAAATTGATGGATGGATGGACGCAATATGGGTGAGTGCAGTATCCAAATGTGTAAGCTGTAATTTTTCATCAAGGTAAAATGTGTCACAACATACCATCTTAAATAGAGAACTGAGGTGCAGACAGTCCTATTCTCAGAACATTATTTTTTTAAGACCCCAGCACAACCCACATACTGTTTTGTTAAAAGTTTAGTTTGGCTTAGTTTATTTCATTTATTGACAAAAGAAAACATCCATCCATTTTCTTCCACTTATTCCTGTAAAGGGTCGCGGGGGGGCTGGAGCCTAGGGATGCCTGGAGGGATGCCTGCGGCGAAAGGCTTAGGGTTCACCCTGGACAGGTCACCAGTCCATCGCAGGGCCAACACATAGAGACAGACAACCATTCACACTCACATTCATACCTACGGTCAATTTAGAGTATCAATCAGCCTCGTTCCCTCTTGATGTCTTTGGACTGTGGAGGAAGCTGGAGTACCAGAGAGAACCCACACAGGAACAGGGAGAACATGGAGACTCAACACAGAAAGATCCTGAGCTGAGCCGGGGGTCGAACTCAGAACTTTCTTGCTGTGAGGGGACAGTGCTGACCACTGCACCACCGTGGCGCCTTCAAAAGAAAACAATGTAATATAAACAAAAGTTGCCAGATCATGAATGAAAGGGAGCAGAAAGAGGAAAAGTCGTGTTCTTATCTTATCTTGTTCCCCTTCATGAAATCAATTCACAATGAGCATAATATCAAACACAAAAATTCAAACATTATTATTGCCACTAAAATCACAAGTCACATTGCAATCACAACAAAATTATCACAATATAATCTTTGTTTCTTGTTTTTTGTTCGTGTGTGTTCAGGATGAACAAAATAGAGGTGAAATGTTACTTTTCTAATTCTTTAAATGTGCAATTTGTAACATCTGAAATGCTCCAGGCTTCATATTTCATAGTAAGGGGCATTTTATGACCAGAAAATTTGTGTATCCATCCCTTTTGTAAGAAACCAAGAAATGCTAACTTCCTTGGCATGAGCTGAGGGTGAAACTATGAACATTCTAACACTGGCCTACCTGGTCATGAGCTTTCAATAGTAATGACATTTTTTTTCTCCACATTTTCTTAATTTTCCTGCCATGGCAGAGTTTTCCAGAGAGATAGTTGACTTTTTCATGCTACAATGACAACAGCAAGGGGATGATTCTTGTTTCACCAGAATTCCATTGTATTTAACAACTGGATTTACACATTGTAATTAATATGGCGTCATACTGTAGTCAGTGTTTTTTTAATGGCTGCATGATGGAAGACCACACACGTTTACCGTTGAAATAATTGGTTAGGAAATGATGACAGGAAACAACGGTTATTGTTTTTAAAGGACTTTCTTCTTTTAAATTGAGACGAGGGGGATTAAGGGATTTTTTTTGCAACTGATAATTGCAAAAACCAAATTTCAAGCAAAGTTTGTGTAATGCTCCTAAAAGTTGAACTGTTTTTTGTCATATCACTAGAAAACCTTTGATGCATGGCTTCCATGTGGAGAATCTATCTTTACTTAATTCAAAACATGTGCTGCTCTTCATGCGCTGTACTCTTTGCTGACTACTGGAGTGTCCTCTGCAGTCAATCGTCCTCCCAAGTGAGAGGTGTTTTTTTGGTGCTTGATCTAGCCACAGATATATATGATTAAATACACACATATTCTCACAAAATGAAGGTAACTGGATTTTGTCCTCTCCTGCTGTCAGATAAGATGCTCTGCTTCGGATCAACTTGGTATCTTCGTGAAGGAAAGAGTATTTTTTACTTATTAGGACTTAAAGCAGAAAGATGGATGAATGGGATGTGGTGATGCGTCTCCTGTGTGACCAAGTGGGAACTTCTGCAGTGGAGGCATGCATCCAGTTGTGCTCTCAGCCTTGGCTGAACAAAAGTCACAGTTGTGATTTCGTGACCCTGTTGAGACTAAGTCTGTGACCGAGGTTACTGATTGTGATTAGATAAGATCTACTAGAGGGCACTTGGACACTCTGACCACATAGGCTCCGGCCATTCATGGGCTGGCCATCTGGGTCATGTGCTTAAGTTTAACCTTCAACAGAACTGTGTTGGTGGGCACACAGTGCTCCAGACTGTGGCCTCGTTGATACAATCTGTCCCAGATTTTTCGTGACTGGGAGATGTGATAATCCATGGGATATGCATACCACACGGCCCAGTGGAAAAAGGAATTACATGTTAATGGAGATCTTGAAGTGTTTGACTCTGAAAAGGCTAATACATCCACACTTGAAACTCATTCCCAATTATGAAACAAATTGAAAGTCAGCAAATTTAGAAGCAAATCAAAGCATGTTGTGTCTGTTCGAATTCCATGAAAGCAGGCTGTTTGAAACTCCACCACCCTTTCACCAAAGAAAAAGAGAAAAAAACAAAATTTGAAATTGACACCATCACCACCTTCAGACTTGCTCCTGTGTGGTGAACAGTAGAATTCCATAGTCACAGTACATTTGACTCCCATGACATGCATAGTTTAATGGTGAAATAAGAATCAAAACACCCACATAAACCTCTTAAGCTGTATAATCGATTTCTTCTCCGTCCACTTTAATAACCACAGTATGCAAAGCACTCATAGCTTTTCAAAAACATAGTACCGGTAATATATGCAGCTTCGCTGGTGTGTTTTGAGCCGTTAGGCTAGCTGATGTGTTTAGCTCAAGATTCTTGGCTTGGCACTGTCCTCATAACCAGCTGTTCATCACACATTGCTCCATGAGTCTGCATACATTTGTTGAAATGGTATTTGTGGTTGAAAACCTGTCACTTCCATTGTAAGTCTATAAATTTAAATAGGATGCTTTGGGGAAACGGGCCTTTAACCTATCAAGCGATGGTAAGTATATCAGTGAAGGTAATCAATGCAGACTTTAAGTTCAACTCAAGCCAGTGTTGGAGCCCCCTGGCTTGAACCCTCTTAGGTTGTCAGGTTTGGAAGATTGCAGATTGATTTCACTATAAGTAATTGGTCTTTTCCCCAATTTGTTTTGGCATGTATATACTTTGCTTGTTTTGCAAGTCAGCAGAGATGTGTCTGCTCCGTCTGTGATATGTGCACTTTTTGAACTCTCCTCTTCACCTCTCCTCATGGGGGAGTAAGTATGTCTGGGCCTTAGAACAGAGTGTGTATTTGCGTGTTTAGAGCGACAGCCTGCAGTACATAAGCTGCTGTGCTGGAAGGCTTGTCTGCTGGAGAGAACACAATGTGCCACAGTGATTCCTTTACCAGGTAGGGGAATACAGTTGCTACTGCACACTGTCTTCAGGACCTATTTCAGACAAGGGGGATTTATACACTCACAGCCACATAAACACATCCTGCAGCTGCAATGTGTGCGGCCTGCTTCACGTCGCATTCACATCCGTGTGACAGGGTCGTGGCTTGCAGTTTGTCCATATTTTCAGTGAAGACGTGAGAGCAATGAATTGTTTCCTGCCTGCACCAGGGAGCCCATTTGGTACGGGTATTAACTGAGGGGTATGAACTGCTATCCACGGTCAGAAATGCACAGCTGGACTTGACTCAGAATACACACTTTGGCTCCTGGCCAAACTCCACACCAAAGCTGACTTATTAACTGCAACAGAAAACCTCAGCAGTTTCGGCGCATGGTGCTTCGTCGAAGATTTACAGAGCTTGGAGTCACCGATGGAATAACTCACCAGAGGGCCAAAATATGCTCAACATGCATTCAAGAAGCCTAAAATACCTTCAATAATGTTCTGAAGTCATGTATAAGCCATGTGTTCAACCTGCTGTGATCACCGCTAAGCCTGGATCTCATTGGAGTAATAGAATAACATAATGATTGTTTATAACTTATACAGGTCTATTCATTTTAAGCCTACAATTAACCCCCCCTTCCCAAAATGTTGAAAATAGTAAAACCCGTGTTGCTCATATCCCTAGTATGCAAATGAACAAAGCTGAAGTCTCCTCCATGTTGTCTTCATGTCTCTTTTCCTCATGCTAAAACAAATCTGATCAGCCTGTCTCCCACGATGTGAAACAAAGCCAACAGACGACTGAGCATAGAGGAAGTGCAATAGCAACAGTGTTCTGTTACTAACTGGCCTTGGCGGGCAATGGGCCCAGTGCACTCTGGATATTGAAGGTTAATTGCCTTTTGAGCAAAAGGGCATACTACAGCCCTTTTGCTTGTGCCTGTCTACCGAATAGACTGTCCAGTTCTATGAAAAGACCATCATTCCAGCGGTGAAATACTCTTTGAAAGTTTAAGATTTATTTTAGTGCCGTTTCAAAGGGTTACTTGCTGACTCATATTTTTTAGGTTTGATGACAGTCAAATGACAGATTTTAACAGAGATATGTTGTAAGACAAACTGAAGTTTTTAATCTGGGAAATATCCATCAAGAATTGATGGACCTCTTTTCTGGACTCATATATTGGTAGTTAGAGGAAATGTGACGTTTCCAGATGATAAGTTATTCTTTGTCTGGTTATTTTGAACAAGAGTTCACAATAAGCAAGGGACATTGGTTGACCAGAAAATGGTGCAATGTAGTCTCTTTTACAACCAGAAATTATGTATATCCCAGCAAAATGCTCTTAAAATATCATATTGCAAAACTTATCATTCTTTGGTCTATGAGTTTTGCAGTGGACTGTTTGTTTCACTCTCTTTTTCTCTTTCTATAAAATGACCAACTGTCTCGTCTGAACAATATCTTTTTTCCTCACAAATGCTATTCACATTTGTCTGAAATGAAGGGTGATGATTTCTTCAGCTTCAGTAGTCCTGATCAAAGTAACAGAAGCCCCTTTCCTCTGTAATACCCTCGTGTGTCTTTAGAGGAGAGAACAGCCAGACTGTAAGGGCTGCATCCTGGAGTAGGACTAGTAAAGTGTTTGGCAAGTCATTGGTTGGTCTGTCCGTGTTGCGCTGGGCCAAAATATGTCAGAGGGCAATGATTTCTTCAGAATAATAATTTCACATTTAATCAAATTTTGACAAAATTCAACATCGCTTTAAGAGGCAGATCTAATCTCGCCGAGTAAGAGCACAAATGAGAAAAACAGGCAAGTCTGGCTGATCACATTTCACCCGAGCGGAATATCTTTTCATGTGTTGACTGCTGACCTGAAGGTGTTTTGCCACTTTTACCTTTACCAAAACAATGTCGTCACCCCTAAGTTGTTATTTCTGTTACTCCTCCAGTGGTAAGATTGCAAAGGTATCAGGTTTTCACGATTATTCATACGCTCCCTCTGTTACACGCCAATCCACATTTGTGTTGTCGTACAGCCTAGCAATATGGAAACCTCCTGCAAAAATGCATTGCACAAAACAAAAAACACCAAAAAGGGGCTTGCCTGGGCATACCGCTGTGGAGAAAATAAACAAAAATGGCTGGTGATATCACAAGTCAGCCATCTTTGTCTAATCAGTTTATGAGCAGCAAACATCAAACCTCCGGCCACTGGCTCTGAATCAGCGTGAGGCAGAGCAGATGATTGTTTAATCAGCTGGAATTTGTTGATATCTTTTACTTTGTGTGTGTGTGTGTGTGTGTGTGTGTGTGTGTGTGTGTGTGTGTGTGTGTGTGTGTGTGTGTGTGTGGCTGAAGGAGCAAACAGAGTACAAACAGCTGGCGAGAGCTCTGTATCAGTTATAAGTCAAGCTCACACCCACAAGATAATCTGCTCACACAAAGCCAGCAACGTTTTGGTTTTAACTTTGCTCTGGAACTTTTGCATGTCATTGTACCACTTTATAATGTCATGCAGTTTTTGCAGTTCACTTCATGCATCACTAGCTCACATAACCTGTCCCATTTCCGTTGATTGTGGGGATAATAAAAGTAGATCATTTTGAGACTCTCAGAAACAGGTAGTCCAGTTAGTTTGCGTTGCTACTGGCTGTTGGTGGATAGTCCATCCAAACCCTACATTTCACATGTTTCTCACTTGTGCATCAACACCAGTCTTTGCTCCCTCTGGTAGTCACTCAATCATTTGTTTTTTTAGTACCTCTATTTTGGTCGCTCAGAGTTGAGTTATTAGTTTAACTTTGTACCTGCCCACTTCAACTTGTAAGCGATTATTTTGACTGTCATCACTGCTACTTTCTTCTTGTATGTCAGCTTTATACAACACATTGACAAAGTTGAACATCTAGATACACGGGCTAACACGGTCCCTAGCTTATAGCCAATACGGATTTTAAATAAATATAAAGGAAAAGACTCTGAGCAAACAATTAGGGTACATTTCTTCTTTTTTGATGTGTAGCCCCCTAGCCTGCTTGGCTGTTCTAAGTACAAGTGTACAAGTTGTATTCCGCTCACTTTAATCTCGGTTCATTCTCATGACCCTCTCCTGCGTGTCCTGCCATTCTGCCCTATCACTCAAAAGATGGCTATCCAGAGGTTCCGCCTCGCTTGAGGTCTTTTTAGTCTGTTCTTATTTTGTTTTGTGTTTTGGCAGTTGTGATGTGTTGAGGGGAGTGCAGACTGATTACAATCAGGCACCAGGTAGCATCCCCATCAAGCTCAAATATGTGGGTGGTGCTGATAAGAGCGGTCACCAGGTTTTGTTCTTTCCCCTTCCTCACCACTGAGCTCCTTAGCCCCAGCTCCCTCTCCTCCGTACACCCTCAGTGATCCAGAAAGAACCAAGATCCAGACAGACAAGACACACGCACAAACACACACACATCAGATAGCAAAGTATGAGTGGTTCCAGGCAGTGCGCCTTTTTTGAAAAAAAATTCCTGCAGCCTTTGTTTTCAACTTAAAAGACAGACATTTGCAGCAGTTTGCCCAATTTAGAATTTTTTGTTGTTGTTTAAAGGTCCCATGTATTGGAAAGTACATAATTTGAGTTTTTTTTTTAGTTTTTAATACTGCATCCCTTTGTTAATTATGAATTTAATTCATGTTTAACCTCTGCAGGAGATATCTGAGCCATTGGGGAATTTCTGCATTGTTTGCCAATGAGGGGCTGTTTTTGACAGAAGTGCTAACCACAGCTAGCATGCTGGCAATTCGCCTTACCAGCCGGGCCTCTCTGCTCACCTCTTCTTACATTGGTGAATCATGTTGAGGTTATGGCTGGCTGGAATGTCTAAAGTGGTTATACATCACATGTGAGATCCTGCGAGCTGGGTGTAGTTTTTTTATTGTTTATATCACAGTTCTTCAACTATCCCCTAATTGGTTCATGCTAGCTGACCAGTATCACTCGAGAGTGACATCAAATGCTGTGATTGGGTACAAATGAGGACTCCCTGCTCAGCAACGCCTGTCATGGGAAATAGCTGCAATAGGAACCTGAACTGAATAAGGTATAGTGACACTAAGTACAATTCAGTTTGTGAGGTTACAGTCTGTGCTACCAGTTGATGTAGACACCACTCAATTTCCTTTGTTGGGGATTGCGAGTTCAGATCCGAGCCAGATAAAGTACCTGAACCCATACATTGGCTTATTCTTTCAAAAGAGATAAACCGGAATCATCCCATAGAGAAGACTAACTTCGGAGTGCTATTGTTCGTCTTTTGTAACCGTTGTTTCCTTGTTATCAGATTTTACCAAGTGTTTGTCAGACACAATGGTGACAATCAAATCTTAATCAATCATCTTCCTTTATAGCGGTGTCAGGAACTCCCAGGATGTCACCGTTTTTGGGAGATATGGTTCTGTAATGGAATGGGCTTTTTGTTTTAGGAAAGGATTCAGGTTTCTCCCCCTCTACTGGTGTGAGCCTGTTGTCGATTTGTCGGGCCTGTTCCTGCCACCATTACAATTCAACGTTGTTCAGTTCAGGCTACATGCTAAATGAAACATAGTGTCTTAACTTGATTGCTTTACACACTTGACAGTTTTTGGAGGACAACTACATGCAGACGGAATCTAATTGACATTACAACTAAGTGCATTTTATACATATGGCCCAACAGAGTACATTTATTAAAGCCATAATGATAAATATGTGATGATCCAGCATTTGATTTTTCCACACACCTCTGTAATAATAGCATTACCATGGCTTTACTGAAAACACAATCCTCCCACAGTCCCTCCCTAACGTAGTGTTTCTACTGGATACATGTAGACATAAAGAACAACATTATTGTTATTGAGGCACTGCACGGTATTTTTTATATCATGGAATACATTGTTTTTCATGTTGATTATTATTTCCTGGGAGGGAGAGAGTGTTCCAGCAGTACATTAGCCTGTTTTTTGGCTAATTAAAGGATGTTTTGGGTTTTCTCTGAATCATCAGGCACTTAATTAGCTCTGTCAATAAAGGAAACTCCCTTTTCCTGCAGGGACTCTGAATCACGGTGAACAATATTTGACTGTAAAAGTATCATGTTACAGTATTAACGGACAGTGTTTTGAAGCACACAAAAGTAGTTTAAGTGGACTGAATGATCATGAAATTACAACCACATGTTAAGACAGGACAAACAAATAGCCATTACAATAACAGTGTCAAAGGCTTCAGTTGTCTCTGAATCTAGCCGTGTGGTGTAGGACAACAAAGGCTGGTGTATGACTTATCACTTGTGTTTGTACTCAGTTGGAGGCTGTTTGTTTTTGCAGCTCATTTAGGGTTCTTGAGTTGAAGCCGTATTTTTTACCATTTCAGTTGTGTACACATGCCACCACCACTAATGGTATGCTGTGCTCAGTGACTAGCATAGCTTCTACTGCTTACAGCTGTCGTCCCTTGTGGAGAATTCAATTTCAGTAATGTGATAGGTCTAGACAAGGCTCCATCCCTGGCTGCTGGTAAATGCTTCCCCTAACTGCAATGGACTCTGGACTGCCAAATCCTAGTACCAGCTTCCCGATAACCATTTGGGTGTGGCTCTTTCTGAAGGTGGCTGCATCAGGGACAAGTCAGTGCCACTTGATCCTTGTGAACACCATTTGAGATACTTTGATTCCTGGTCCTTCTGTACCTCTTCTTTCCACACCCTGGCAGTGTGACAAGCTCTGTTGCAATGTGCATCAGTCTTGGCTAACGATGGCAGCTCCAGTGGAATAAGAAGCAAGCCAGCTGCCGATGAGTCCTCAAGCAACCCATCTCTGGTTAATCCTGACTTAGATGAGTTTACTTGCTAAATCTTGAATAACAGCAGATAATTACAGCAGATAATTACCACCATTTTCCCCCTTTTTGCTTCTCAGTGCCTCTTGGCACTTTGATTCCTTCGTGCTTTGCTCATGCCTGTTTTCAGGTGACTCACGTCTTCTGGAAATGTTTCTGTCTGGATTTCAAATCCCTAGTATTTTACAACTCTCTCCCTTATTCTCCATTTTCCAAAGCCTAGCCAGGTATGATTCTATCTTGGTTGTTTTTTTCGATGCACAGGTTTTTTCCAGAATCCAAGTCTGGACTGAGGGGGGAAGCAAATATGTAAAAAGAGAGACGGAGACAGTTGCGAGTGTCTGATCTGTTTGTTTGGATCACCATACAGTTTGCATCATCTATGCGTGTTGAGTAATTTATTCCATTTTCATCTCTCCAAGGGACTTTTTAATGATTATTGCAGCACTTTCATGGACCACATCACTAAACACTCTCATTTGCGTTCCTTTCCTTTAGGGCCTACATCTATGGAGGATGGATAATTAGGCTTTGATCCTTCATGCTCATTCTGTATACGCTGACACTGTCGCTTTCTAATTACATGGTTTTATTTAGTATCACAGTGACAAGTCTTTCAGCTGAAAGCATTTGTCAAAAGACAAAAACATCACAGGTTCCATTAATGTCAAGGAAGAAAGAAGTTTGAGGGATCTTCTCGCCTATTAAGTGTTAAATATTTTTAAGATTTAAAACTTTTGAGACCAGTACTATGTTTCCAATAACAATGTATGGTGTCCATTTGTTAAGGGGCTTAAAATGCACATTTCCAGAAAGTTGCGGCATCTGCCTGTGCGTCCTTTTTTGCCATAATCTCATTTGGCATTGCACATGTTGCTCTCATTCACATATTATCCAGAATTCACCATCTGTCATATTGTGTTTCCATTATAAGCTTTAATGGAATACAATAGCTGTATTTATTGTGAAAAGCTAAGTTCAACATTTGTATGAGCTGTGACTGATTAAGTAACTGTGGGGGTCTTTATATCATATTATGTGAGTTCTTGTGGGTTGAATTAGTAATTTACAGGCTTTTTCCAATAACCCACTGGAAGGGGCTAATATGATTAGTCTGGAAATACAAAGAGGAGGAAGTGTAAAGACAACCAACATGTCCACTAAAGCAGTGGTTCTCAAATTCTTTTATTGAAAGACCAAGTTTTATAAAACATCATACCTAACAAACAGCTGTCACAGCTGGCAGAGAGGCAGAGCTGGGCATTTTTATTGCTATCCATGGATTTATCAACATCCAGAGAAATGCACTTTGTATTTTTTGTATCATGTGCCATCTGCGTCACCAGTAATTCAGTTCTCCTGGTTGCAATGGAGTTGGTTAAGAGAATCTGCTCAAATTTCTCAGACGTCTCCTGTTTCCCCTTAGAAGTACTCACTCTCCAACAAGGCTTAGTTACTTCATGCACTCCATCACCTCTTCAGCATCACTAAAAGGCCTTTTGTATCTCCCTAAAGCCCAGACCTCTTTCAGCGAGGCTTCGTTTTCTCGCTTGGGCTGTCGCAGATCTGACAAACAGTTGGTTTTTGGATTGAAATGAAGATTTCAAGTGAAAATGCTTTGCTGGCCTCTCTTCTGAGTTGTTCGTGTGAGGCACAAGCTACACCAATCAGAGTGGGGTTTCATATTTTTTGCTGTTAGTGATGCTTCTGTTTCAGTGCAAATCAAGCACATTGGTTCAGTGCTGGACGATGGTAGAATAAATGCATATTTCTCCGTCAATTCACGTTTCATTTGATATGTTGAAAAACTTTCAGAACAACATGATGCTATGTTATCTGGCTGATGGCTACCAACGCTGACATGTATGATGAGAAAAGTCACGTCACACAACATGTCAGACGAAGAAAAAAATTCCTAGATTAATTTTCATTAAATCTGACAGTGTCTGCTGTCTGGATTGATAGGCGGTGTGGTCCAGATTGGGACTTTGAGAAGCCCCGCACTGAGGTATCCATTCTAATTAAAGCTTGGGAGAACAAAATTAGATGACATGAGATGAAAATTAGATGTTTTACTTATTACAGTGTGCAATTTCAAAGCTTATTTTTAAAAAGGAGGATGGACAAGCTGATTATCGTCTGGGAAGAGTTTGGATTCAGAGGTGAACGGCCAGGCCATGAACCACGTAACTAGATTCGGTCCGAAGCATCCAGACTAGTCTACACCAGGAACAAGGCAACAACAGTTTTCAGAGTTTGTTTTCCTGCTTTCACTAACAGGCTGTGAAAATCTATTTTAATGAAAACCAAAGGCATAGTCGCATGTTGTGGAGATGTTAACAGAGAGCTGCCACTTACTATTTTTTTCTCTTTTAACAAAGACTCCACTGTGTGAAAGTTCAGATCCCACTGAGGCTACATATCAGAGCTGAGCAAGTGCCTTTTAGGGAAAACACAGCGTGCCGTCTTTGTGAGTTTATCAGCCAGCAGAGTGCATAAATAACTACATAGCTTGATAAAAAGAACAATCCTCAACATTATAGCACTGCAATTACAGCAGGATAGTACGGTTTACCGTTTGATATGTTCACTCATAATCGGTAAACAACAGAAAATCAAAGCTTTGACATTTGCACTCTGTGAAATGGGATCATGTGATGTACTGTGACTAATCTTTTTGAGTCTCTTACTTTGATCTCTTTTCTCAGTCACCAGTGTGTTGTTCCATTATGTGACCCCAATGTCTTCCTTTTTTTCCTCACCAGGTTGAGCTGCATCTGAAGCCCATTCAGTCTTTGCTGCGCCACCAGAAGCCCCTGGTCTTCGTGCTCAACTCCCCCCAACCACTGATCTGGAAGATCAAGGCAGAGAACCTGGCCATGGGCATCAAGCGCACCTTTCATGTGAGTCCAGTATCTCTAAATCCATTTAAATCATACTTCCTAAAACTGTGTATTCATTTCCTCTTAGGCTAAACTGTGTTCCTACTTCAGTGGACCTCTTCTCTGAGTAAAAATATTAAAAGTCATGTTAGTATGCAGGGAAAGTCTTTCCATACTCCAAACGGGAGTTCCTGTAATACTGGTTTGATTTGGACCACTCATTGTGTCATGGCGTTATTCTCTGCATTTGCAGTCATTGTATTGATATTATTTTAAATTCAAACCAATTCCTGACATACTGGTGTATTTATCTAAACTCCTTGACAACATAATGTTTTTCAGAGTTGTATGTTTAAAAAGCCCAGGGCCATTTACCCCCTACCCCCCTCCTTCCTCTAACAGGCCTGCTGATAGTTTGGCAGCTGTTCAAATCAGACAGGGTGTATCCATATATACCACAAAAAGTCTACCAAAGGGGGAATGTGTGGTTGCAAACCTCCATAGCTCTGCTCTTTGGTGAACTTGTGTGAATAGTTTAAAATACTTTGAATCATTAATTGTCCTATCTGAGATGGAATGAGATGGAAGTGACCTCAATTCCACTAAATCAAAAAGTCTTTGTCAGAATTTAGTTCTGGAGAAGTTTATGTAATTCGTACATTTTTTGAGAGGGAGAGAACATTTCTTTTAAGGATATGTCAGTTACTATGGAGTCAGGTCCCCTGGAGAGCCAACCATTTTTAGCAAAGGTACCAGAGGGCTTTGCTGGGAAATAAAAAACGTACTGCTTCAGTGCCATTGTTCAAAGGTTATGCATCACATGAGTAAATCATACCAAACTGTGACCCAGAAGACTCAGCTGTGGCTTAGCCATACTTGCTATGGCTAAGAAACCCCTTTTTGTCTCTATATGCTCTGAAGGCTCTTCTCCATCTTTGGCTTCCCAGAAGTAATCATCTTCAATTGTATAGTAGGTTAATGCCACAGCATTTTGCAAGAATGCAGTATCAGTACATAAATCATTTCCATATGTGGTGCTCTTTCTTCTGTCTTACTTCTCACACAAAATACATCTCCCCTATGGAAGCCATTGAGACAAGGAGAACATACAAAGTGGAGGAAAAGCTTGAATACCTAAGAGTAGAAAAATAGGGAATGCAGAACTGAGGGCTTACTGATGAGTGTGATAGTGATGCGAATCATACACTATTGCCTTCACACTCCCCTTATCCAGTTGTACAACTTTAGGAGATTCTGGGCCAATGTGTACGACTCTCCATCTCTATCATCAGAACACCAAATTATTGTAAAACACAGAGCACAGGCCTGTGCCAAGGCCAATAACCCACCCTCTTATTATATACAAGTCCACCACTGAAACCATAAATGTTTGAAATATTTCCAATATTGTAATATATCCTGAGGAATTCATGACTTGAACATTTTTGTGTTGCTTTTTTTCCGACTCAAGTCCTCAAATATACATTCAATATGAATAGTAGTATATAATAGTAGTATATAATAGTAGGAGTATATCTCAATATGTTGCAAAACTATTTTCTTCAATTTTATAGATAACAGGACGTCATAGATGAGCAGTACTGCAGTTATAGCTGAATCACTATATTGCTGTAATACTGTTACTGTGCACAAAATAGTGTGATTCTATCACATCAAATATAGTTCCATCCATCCATTCTCTTCCGCTTATTCCTATTAAGGGTCGCAGGGGGGCTGGAGCCTATCCCAGCATCTACGGGCGAGAGGCGGGGTTCACCCTGGATAGGTCGCCAGTCCATTGCAACACAGAGAGACAAACAACCATTCACACTCACGACGATTTAAAGTATCCAAGTAGCCTAAACCCCGATTGCACGTCTTTGAACTGTGGGAAGAAGCCAGAGCCAGGGAGAACATGCAGACTCCACACAGAAAGATCCCGTGCCCGAGCCGGGACTTCAACCTGGAACCTTCTTGCTTTGAGGCCACAGTGCTGACCACTGCACCACCGTGTAGCCTTCAAATATAGATGAGCTTTCAAAAAGTAAAACTAAAGCTAATGTACATCTAAATATGATAGAGAAAGAAACTGGTTCAGCAACACTGCCAGCTAACTTGCTTCATTTCTGCACTACTAAAATTCAAATTTAATGATGCAGCGTCATCAAACAAAATCTCTAGACACATCATTGAAAAAGGGCAACTGTGCTGGGATTTTATATGTAAAAAAACATTAAGCTGTGCTATATTTTTACATGAAAAATGATCACCCAAGAGAGCATTTGAAGTAATAGAATATCATCAAATGTGTAGTATATACTTATTTGTCAGCTGCCATGCAGTCTGCTTTACATCATTAAGCACAGTCAGTACAGACAGAGGTGTGTCTCCTATGCACGGGACAGCAGGCCACAGGCAACTATCTACTGTGGAAAGTCCCCTTTGTTTGTCGGAAAAAAAGTGAAAGATTTGGCAGTCTTGTTTTGATTGGGGGTGTCATGACAGTTTTTACAGTAAGCCTCTGGTGGGAGTTCCATTTGAGACTGGTTCCCTTTTGCACAACCCGAATGATAGATGGGCACTTGGGAGAGCAAAGACCCCCACCATTACTAAGAAAAAAAACCCAACATTTTTTTGTCATATCAAATGAATCTAACCCAAAATGCCATGAGTTCCTCCTTGGCTCAAGCTACATCCCAGCACCAATTCTGTGAAAATCAGCTTTGTTGTGTAATCTGCTTGCAGAAAAATGGCACTGAAAACACAACGTCCTTGAAGAAGATAATGAGGGAATATCTTTTGGAAAAACTGTGTTCATCCCTTCTACAAAGTTCAAGAAGCTTGTCCACAACATTGAGACATGAGACCCAAGTGCCAAATATCTACTTTAATTATGTCCTGTTCTTGTCTAGCAATGGAAATGTTCTCATGTCAAATGGAGCTGATGCATATAATGCGGATGGATGTGCATCTGACCTTCTTGTATTTTCTTAAGCAGTAATGATACATGGCCAGCAAGATGGGTGGATTTTTTCAGACCAGCAGGTCAGCATCATACTGAAACTCTTTCTGTCATTGGCAGACAGAACATGGCTGACAACCATCATTAAAATCGAGTACAGACAGAGCCGTGGCTGTGTTTAATGAGGATGGACTTTTGTAGAACAAGAAGTTGTAATGTCTCCAGTACCAAAAAGAGGGTTAGAATTTACTGTTCTAAATGATAAGATTCATCTGTGCATTATAAGAGTGTGTATCTTCAGATTGATTTACAGTAAACTGTAAAGTGCTGTAAAGTGCTAAACATGCAGGGAGATAATTTCTGACTGCAGCAGCTGTGTATTTTCTGAGACATAATAGAAATATTAGCTTTCTCTGTGGCTATTAGTCTCTCTGAGAATCTTAACATGGTGGAGGGGTTTGTGTGTCCTTGTTATCCTGGGAGCTTCTCTATGATCTCCCAAGGCAACGTGATTTGACATTAGGATCCTTGCTAATTCAGATATTTTGTTGTTGGGAGTGTTGAAATCTTGTGTGGGAAAGGAGAGACCAGGGCACACTCCTGGAGCCAGGCCTTGGAAGGGCTCTCACTGGCTAACGTCTGGTGGCTAGGCCTTGACCAATGGGGCCCAGTTGGGCACAACCCAAAAAGTGCCATGGAAGAAGAAGTTTCCAGGTTCGAGCACGGGATCTTTGTGTGTGGAGTCTGCATGTTCTCCCTGTGCCTGCGTGGGTTCTCTCTGGTACTCCGGCTTCCTCCCACAGTCCAAAGACATCAAGAGGGGACCAGGTTAATCCAGACTCTAAATTGACTGTAGGTGTGACTGGGAGAGCCAATGGTTGTCTGTCTCTATGTGTTTGCCCTGCCATGGACTGGTGACCTGTCCAGGGTGAACCCTGCCTCTCATTTGAAAGCTGTTGGGCCCCCGTGACCCTCAACTGGATAAGTGGTAGAAAATTGATGGATGGATGGATGGTAAATGAATGATCTCACAAAGACTGAAAATTGGAACTTAAATAAAATACAAACTGAACTAATCTACAACAAGAAACAGGTGAGAAAATACAAGTACAGAGAAGGATGAGACAGGACAAAAATGATGGGTCTAATGGTCAAATCAGGCACAGGTGGGCACACGAAAAGGAGGGAAACAGACAAAGAAAGGAAGTACAGACACAGGAGAGAGGTAACTTTCAAAATAAAAGAGGAACTAACTGGAAGATGGACGCGAAGGAAGACACTGAATAACACGAAGATCTCAACTGAATCCAAAATGATACAAACCGGAGTCCAAAGATTAAGTTTAAGTTGCAACGTGGTCCTGATGGACCGTGATAACGGGGGAAATACAGGTGTTTGGATGCTGAGGAATAGCCTGCCTCCTGTGAACCCAAGCTGCATTTTTCTGTTGGAACTCTGTGTTGGACAAAGCGAAAGACAAAAACTTCTGTATTTTTACCAGATGGTAATTCGTATAGAAGTCACAGGGATAAAGAAGCATTTTTTAGCACAGAAAAAGCAACTTTAAAAGGTCAGATGTGAAAAAAATGTAAGATAAAAATGTTTGGCTGCTTTGTAGTATATTTTTTCTTCTTGTGAGAGAAGTAGCTTTTAGGTTGAGGACTAATTGAAGTTTGAGGCAAATAAAACAGTATTCCTGGTAATGCTGGCTGAGGTTTTTGTCTTGTAAATTTGTCCAAATCCCATAAAGAACAGGACAGAGCTGCTAACATAAGCCTAAACTCTGACATCATCCACAACACGCTCCCGCGCAGTAGGACAATACAATTAATGTGCTTGTTCTATCATAAATCTGGTCTTTTTATGTAAATGTTAACCCAATAAACATTAAAAGGAAACTTTTTTCTTATGCAAATAGCACATTAGTTTGATCATTTCTGTTTTGGGTTTTTCACCCTCCAGACTTTTAAAATGTGGACTATTGCATTCATTCATAATGTTGGCAAATGGTCAGTTAACACCTCATACATGGCAAAATACTGGTGTTGTTGATGATGTTGCCAATAGCCACACTTTTCATGATCTTGGGTGGAATTGATGCTGGTGTGCTTTGAGCGTGTCCTTACACAGTCCAGAGGAACTGGTTTTTGAGACAGAATCCCACTGCCAGACCTCCCTGCCTCTGCCTTGTTTCCTGGGACTAATTGGGCTCTGAATCAGGGCTGCCAGTCCTTGTTTCCTGGTCCCTTTGCTTTGGGCTCAGCAGACACAGATGGGCTGCTTGGAAAGGCTTCAGAGTCGTTGACTACACTGTTTCTGTTGGCCAGTGGACCCTGTTGGCTTTTAAAATGTAAGATTTTTTTTGTTGTTGTAAAGCATGTTCTGCCCTATACTTCTTGACAATCAGCAGCAGGAAGAGTCATCATAGGTCCAAAATGACATGAAATATGAACATGGAACTCAAAATTTTATTTTGCTCAAGGATTCAAACACATGTGAGTGTGTTGACTTTGCAGATAAATCTATAGCATTCCTGTTGGGGTTTAGGAGAGGAGGGCGTTGTAGCATCTCTGCTTGAAAGGCTTGATCTGGAGCAAATGTTTTATGACTTGATGGAACAACTCAGTAAAGTTGTGCTTGTTGGCATGTCTTGACTATTGTTTGTTTGCCAAGCTGCGCCTTTTTGCTTTTGGATTTGTTTCATTAGTGAAGGCCTGTGTATGTTTCCTCTCACACGCTGCGGCACTCTCCTCAGCGTAGTTTTTAATGGAAACCATGGGTAGCCACTATTGGTTTTTTTATGTGGAGACAGAAATGGCAGACGAATGCTCCATAGTGGCGCTGAGACATATGGTATTGTTTTCTCCACAACAGAGCTTGCCAGTTCACAGGAACACACGCACATCTGCAGCAAGCTATTTGATATGCTCCTCATATCTCACCAAGAGAGAAAATCATATCAGCCAAAAAAACATTTTCCGTACTAATATCACCAGTTTTTGCGTGTTCATATTATCTGTCAACACAACATTTGAATCACTTCTTAATTTCCATCTTTTTGTGATTTTCCCAGACTCTGGGTGTTGTTCAGTGGGAAGCCACGAGGGGATTATTGCTCTTTCTTGTAACTGATGTCAAACATGTTGCATGACATAACCAAATATATATGACTACAATATGTTTTTGCTCACAGAAAATGCTGAAAATTTTCTTTAAAATGTTTTGAACCATGTGGGAAACTGGCAGAAAGTTCATCTTATTTTAAAAGTCGTTGGAGACATTTTGAAAGTAATGATCAGCCTCAGTAGGCTGTAATGTTCAGTCAACATTTGAGATGTCAAACATGAAGGCACGAGTGTCGCTCGCTCGCTTGGTCACCCAACTTCTCCTCCACGTTCTTACTTACAACTGTTAAATCTGTGGAATTCCTCCTTAAATCGAGTTTATATCAAGTTTTCATGTTCATTACTGCTTCTGAAAACATTACGGGCACATTTACTCCTGATTTGAATATAAAAAAATAATATGTTTTATTGCAATTGTTTTGTTCTAATATATGATGATTTGCTTTATCTGGTAGATTACTACCACGTGTAACACATTGAGTGGTGATAAGCTTTGTAAACAGCATCCAGTATTGTATATATATATATATATATATATATATATATATATATATATATATATTTAAACCTAAATGAACACACCACCCTCTTAGAAATATAAGAGAAGAGTCCTCCCCTTGTCTGTGCTTCAGTAGGGAGCCGAGACCCACAGAGACCAACTGAGTGCTAAGATGGCTAAGCACTATGAATGGTAGTGGTAGGGAAATGTTGACTTCTCTTAAAAGTTATTAGATATACTTTTCTCCAGTACAACCGTTGCTTCCTTTAATATAACTAGGTCCGTGACGAGCACTTGCAATGAACAAATAACAATTTAAAATGTGGAGACTGTAACTTTAGAATCAGACACGTAGTCAAAAGTAATTTGCTGACTGGGGGCAGTGATTTGATATCGCTACTCAAAACTTCAGCTAGGGCAGCACGGTGGTGCAGTGGTTAGCACTCTTGCCTCACAGCAAGAAAGTTCCGGGTTCGAGCCGAGTGGAGTTTACATGTTCTCCCTGTTCCTGCTGGGTTCTCTCTGGTACTCCAGCTTCCTCCACAGTCCAAAGACATCAAGAGGGGACGAGGCTGATTGATACTCTAAACTGACTGTAGGTATGAATGTGAGTGTGAATGGTTGTCTGTCTCTATGTGTTGGTCCTGCGATGGACTGGAGACCTGTCCAGGGTGAACCCCGCCTAATGCCCAAAGGCTGCTGGGATAGGCTCCACCCCCCCAGCAACCCTTAATAGGATAAATGGTAGAAAATGGATGGATGTCTGTGTAGGTTCTCATTCATCCAGGTCATCGTAGATCGAAGCGAAGAAAAATCTGGTCAACTGGACGTAAGTTTATCTTGAAGACGTTTCACCTCTCATCCGAGAGGCTTCTTCAGTTCTAGTGAAGAGTGTGGAAACTCCAGCTTATAAACCTATGTGGGAGTGGTCAGTGCTATTGTGGTGGAAACGACCCTCCCGAGACTCACCTGGCCTCCCCAAACGACAGTCGTTCCTTTCACCTATTTACAACCAAGTCCTTTCAAAGCTTCCCCAAAGAGCTCAGCTGAAAGACCCATGTGGAACGGCTGATGCCAGCACAGCCCATTATCTTCTGAGTGGTCGGTGAAACTCCCTAACGACCACCCCTGAAACTCCCTGACACCGCACAACGACTGTCGTTTGGGGAGGCCAGGTGAGTCTCGGGAGGGTCGTTTCCACCACAATAGCACTGACCACTCCCACATAGGTTTATAAGCTGGAGTTTCCACACTCTTCACTAGAACTGAAGAAGCCTCTCGGATGAGAGGTGAAACGTCTTCAAGATAAACTTACGTCCAGTTGACCAGATTTTACTTCGCTTCGATCTAAAATGGATGGATGGTAAATAAATGATCTGACAAAGGCTGCTGGGATGACTCCAGCTCCCCCGCGACCCTTGACAGGATAAGTGGTAGAAAATGGATGGAAATGGCGACTTTAGTTAGTGAAACAAAGTATTCTCACTGACAGACAAAGGTATGCTAACACTTCCCATCCATTGCTATTTATTGAGCTGAGCTGACTAAAGCAGGTCTCTTTATTGAGTCTCAGCTCCCAAATGCAGCTCAGAGGAAAGATCCCTCTACTTTTCTTGATCTGGATGGATTGAATTAAACATTTTCTCAACAAGTTGTTATGTTCCTTTAAATTCTATTTAAAAGGAAATACTTTTTGCTTTCTAGCGTTTTAGGTAGCTTTGGTCAATGAACTAGGCATAAGGTATACAGAGAGTTTGTTAAAGCCCAGTGTTCCCCTGCTTCCCTGTTTCAAATTCCTGAGGTTTTCAGCACTTTGGAAAGCCTGGAGCTGATTTGGCTTTCAGGCTTTCCCCTCTAATTCTTTGCGACTAATTACAGTCATATTCCTGCAATTAAACTGATAAACTCTTGTGAGCTTGGTTAACAACGCCCACCCCCTCCTCACTGGCTCAGGGTACCACCCCTCTCTCTCTCTCTCTCTCTCTCTCTCTCTCTTTTTCTTGCTGAAGTAAATGCACCAAAAATAAAATCGACCTGAATTCTTCGACAGAGTCTGCCTCCTAGGCAGCAGTATTTACTGCCTCTGGTGACAATGCCAGGAACGTCAGAGGAGTATCCAGAGGTCAGACAGATGTAGCACATGAGCAGATTTGATTTGAGTTGAGTCTGAAAAATTCTCAGAAGGGATATGATACTACTATCAAGAGAGAATGATTGGAATTTAGGAACAACTTGGTAGTGATGTAACAAATAAAAGGTATTTTCTGTCTGATTCAAAATGATTTTTTGGGGATTTCATGTTTTAATTGGACTTGCAGTGCCATGTCTCCTGAACACACACTGGATAACTTTTGAGTTAGGGAAGTAAGCATGGAAATAAAATGATGTAGGCTGTCTAGACTGTGTGCCTGGACTCATTTGGTTGTGCCTTTTTTTCAGCACATGTGAATGTTTATCGCTCTGAAATGAGGCATAGGGGCTGAGCTACATTAGGTACCAAAGGGGCGGTTCCTTCTCAGTAGTAACAGAAACAGTTTCCCTATTCGATTTCTTCTTTCAGTTCATATTTTTATAGCATCTCCCTCATTTTTATATATTTTTACATGACTGTTGATATTTTACAGTTGGATTCAGTAGAACAACTTAGTATTCATCACTGCAGTTTTCATCTTTAACAGTGCAGAAATGTGTAATATGATGCTGTAATGATGTTGAATGTGTTCTTCTCACCTGGCAAATGGCTGGATGTTTTCAAAAGATGTGTCCCTTCTTTCACAGTTTGTCCACCTACTTACCTCCTTCCTTGTTCATCTTCTCTGTGACTGATTGTGGCCATTTTGAAGCAGACCTACACATTTATGATGACGCATTTCAAGGCAGCATACTGTGTAAACATTGGAAACTAGACACCTTATTGTGTGTGGGGGCATGTGCAAAAATACACTGAGAATATTTGTAGAAGCTCTGACTAACAGTTGGGACGGAGTGTGAGAGATGGGTTTCACTAGTGTTTACAGAAGGAGTTTAATTTGGGAAAGTCAGTCTGACTGAAGGTTTTTCTTTTTACAATCTTACGTTTTTGTGTGTACTGTAAGGATGATTAGACTTTTGTGCAGATAAAAGATTTGACTTCTGGTCTGGAAAGACTTTTTAATCTAGAAAATGTAATTATATTCATAGCATGATTTCTTAAATTGCATCAGAAGTGCGTTAACTTATCACACTGCAGCAGCTCCTTTATGCTCTAACATACAGTGTTTTCTCCTCCTCCAGGTACCTGAGGGCTCAGAGGTCCACTTTCAGGCGGGAAACTTTTCCCTCTCTTGCCAGATCCAAAAGCAGACCCTTCCCCATGGCAACGAGCACCTCCTCAACTGGGCCCAGAAGATCTACAGGGCCGTCACCTCTTTCTCTGAGCTCAGGATGACCCAAGACATATACATCAAAGTTGGAGAAGGTGTGTAACAGAATTCCGAAATTCCCAAACATAGCTCAAGGCTTCATAGCCCACCTCCCAAGTCCCTGCTCGATTCGAAGAACTTTATTGAAGCTGTTAGAGCCCAGACTGGAGGTTCACACATCCACTGTTCAGGTTAAAGAATTCCCTTCCTTCAACAGACATTCACCTTTACCACATCAGGAATTTAAAGTACACAGCCAAACAAATACAAATGGTTTTACAGTACATTTTACAAGTATACATTTATACATTTTTAATGTGATTTAGTGATCCTTATGTTGTTTTTGGTGAATGGGCTGCAAGTATTATTTTTTAACTGATGAGCAACAACTACATATCTATCAATCCATCCTATGTCTAGATATCCGGTTTAGGTCACAGGAGGGCTGGGGCCTTCTGTGTGGGGTTTGCCTTTCTCCTGGTGCCAATGTGGGTTCATATTGGTTGTTCTTCCTCCCACATATCAAAAACCTGTGAGTTAGTTGAACTGGGGACTCTAAATGGCTCAGGAGTGGGATAATGAATGGTTGTCTGTCTATAAATGTAGGCTCTGTGATGGACTGGTGATCTGTCCAGGGTGTACCCTGCTTCTCGCCCAACGATAACAAATTAACAGTGACTAAAATGTTAGAATTTCATATTGTGCTGATTTAACATGATCATGTTTAGCATGTGGTCGCAACACCTCGACATCAAGATGCTGTTGATATTCGATGTTGGATTTTTGTCACTGAACAGCAGCGTTCTACATCGAGTTGGCACCAGACATTTTCCTGACAAATGGTCCTGAATTTTGGTCATCCAAAGTCTCAATCTTTATTCAACCAGGTATCAATACCACAATGATAGTCTGCATCAATGACATCTTTTTTTTTTTAAGTATATTTTTATTCAAGAAAGTACAAAGTAAGATGCATTTAAATACAATATCTGGAATTAGATTTTTTTCTTTTTAACAGACAAAACCCACCCACAACACCCATATACTGCTGCACAAACAAACAAACATAAGCATAGATAGCAAAGTTACATAAATGAAAGACATCATAAATTAAATAAACAAATAAAGAGGAAAACAATAATAATAATAATGATAATAGTAATAGTGGCAAGAATTAAAGTGTCTGTACAGTGGTGAAGTTGAAAATCAAAATAGAATAAAATAAAAAAAATTATTATAAAATATTAATGACAGACAATGAGGGCATTACAGGTTCAAGTACATGTCAATGATGAGGCAAGATCAGATATATATCTCAGGGCTCCATAGGTTCATGGAAGGGTCTTGAGATCTTTAAAGTACTCAATCAGAGGGTCCCACATCTTGTGAAATTGTTTCGTTGAACCTCTAGTTAAGTATTTCATTTTCTCTAATTTCAAGAAAAACATTAATTCAGCGAGCCAGACAGACACTTTGGGTGGTTCAGGAGATTTCCAATGTAAGACTATATTTCTACGGGCTACCAGAGATGCGAAGGCAAAAGCGTTCATCTTGTTAATGGGTAGCATGTGCTCATCAACCAACACTCCAAAGATGGCCATATCTGCAGACGGTTTGATTTTAGTGTTAAAAGCATCATTTAGTGTTTTACAGATAGATGACCAAAATTTTGTTAACTGAGGGCAATTCCAAAACATATGGGTCATATTTGCTGGAGCAGAATTGCGGCGCTCACACCTGTCATCAACATCGTCGTAAATTCTTGAAAGTTTAGATTTTGTATAGTAAATTCAATGAAAGACTTTGAATTGTATCAGGCTAAGCCGCGCACAGGATGATGTTCCGTTAATTCTTTTCTGAGCACGTTCCCAGAAGTATTCAGGAATTTCATAGCCGGGTTCGTCAGACCATGCAGTTCTAAGCCCATCTAATGATGTTTCCTGAAGAGAGGTAATTATATTTGAGATGTTTGCGATATGCCTCCCAAAATGCATAGGGTTACGCAAAATCTTTTCAAGTCCTGAGTCTGCTGGAAAAGCAGGAAACGTTGAACTCTGTTTTTGAATAAAATGACGGACCTGAAAGTATCTGAATAGGTCAGATTTTTGTCAATGACATCTTTTTAACTCAAAAATAAACTGCATACAGTCTCTTTTCACAAAAATGAGGTGCATACGGAGGTCTGAAAGCCAGCATAAGGATCCCCTTCACTCAGAGTGATTGAGCCTCTAAAAGAGTTTCTTAGTGCCTAACCCCCGCACTTCAAGCAGTTTGTAAGCAAAAATCTGGAACGGGCTTAGATTGTGTTGAGGTTTTTCTTTGTATTTACTTAGCAAAAGAACAGCAAGTCCTAAGTGTGCAGATGCAGGTCTGTGGAGGACAATGCTGTCAATTATGAGCAGCCATAGATTTTTCCTGTGCTTTGCCCTGATCTACAGAACTATGGAATTGTTCACAATCTTACACACACACACACACACACACACACACACACACACACACACACACACACACACACACACACTCTCTCTCTCTCTCTCTCTCTCTCTGTCTTATCGCTCCACACATCTGCAAGCAGACCTGTAGCTGCATCAGCATTTGCAGCAGTTATTCTGGGTTGCTAATGTCCTTTTAAATTCTTGGCAGACACTGTCAGGACTGATTATGGAACATTTAAGATCATGTCATGTTCATACACAGTACATACTGTATTGCTAACTTGTATTTATTACCGCATCCATCAGTCAAAAAAACAGCATGCAACCAGGGATAGGAATGTGTAGATATTGTATATGGCATTGCCTGCATGTTAGCATGTGTTAAACCACAAAAGTAAATGCAGTAAGATATTATTTTAAACTGATCAGTAGATGCAGCTCCCAATATATCCTCCCTAGATTCCTAGATCCTTTTCAATGCCTGTCACTTCTCTCCTTCATGAAATGCTGTTACTCCCATAGTTTTCACTAAGATGGTAAAACTATAATAAAAAGAATTGCTCAAAGGCATGTAGGGGTTGAACAAATCTTATTAGAACAAATAGCTTAAATGAATAAAGATTGCCTCTGTCCTTTTTGCTCGTAGTGTATAAAGTAAAGAAACACTGGAGAGAGTCTCAGGGGAATCTCTGATTTGTCTTCTTACATCTTGAGCCCTGGACCTGATTCCTCATTCAGTGCTCTTCAACAGACATCTGCCTTCATAATGTATCAACTTCCAGACAGCATAGAAATGTATCAAGAAATACTGGTTCATTTGCTGCCAGTGATGATTCTCTCTGTAAATAGTTGCTCACTGTCAAGCCTTTGTCATACAGGACTGTGGTTTGGCAAAAGCCCACATTATCATGTTGTATACTGTGAGCAAAGAATTGTATATTTCCTCTTCACCTCAACTGCCGCAGCATTTCGCTAAGATGGACAGATGCTCCCTTTGCTCCCAAACCAAGTGCCACATGGGTTCCAGAGAGGAAGATGCCAGCCTAAAGTTTACACTTTGTCCTAGGCTCTGTTTGCCAAATAAGGAAGCATCTGTCTTGTGTTTTCTCTGAGTGCAGAGAAGGGGTCTAACTTTTCATGTTCAGTGAAGGTGCTTTCTCAGCAGAATATTTTGACAGTTGTGATAGTGGAGGAAAAACAGTAGAGGGGTTTGGTTTAATTTGTTTATGAACCTTTTTGTCCTGTTATTGTGCAGAACTTCTGGCAAAATTTTGGTTTTAGCTTTCCCACGTAAACTGAAAAAAAGAAATGTCCCTGTTGATAGAAAGATGGGTCGTGCATGCCTCACATCCAAGCTTCTTAAATATCCGTGAACAGGAACACAAGGGCTGCTGCTCTGTAGCGGACTTTGGAATTTTACCTCTCTGGTGTAGGAGCAATAAAAAGTCCTCAAGAGTAGCAAAATGGCATCCGAGAAGAACCTCTGACCAGTAACTTCAACGTCTCTACATTTTCAGATCCAGTTTTTTCTGACACTTGCAAGATTGATAGCAAGTTCCTGTCTCTGAACTACCTGGGTGGCTATGTGGAGCCCCAGACATCAAAGGGGTGTGTCCTGTCTGGGCCAGACAAGGACCAAGAAGTCCACATCATCGAACTTCAAGCCCCCAACTCCAGCAGGTGAGCAACTAAGACAGCCAAAGCTAAGAAGAGGTATTGTCATAGTTTATTTTTCACATCAGGATGCTCTCAGTAATCCCTGTGGGGTTTATTTTGGGTTACGTGTTCCTTTTGAGAACTTATTTCAAAACTGCATCTTAACATCCAGGAAATTTCCTCATTCCCCCAGTGGAGTTATTGTTCCGTACAAATCTGGGAATGTGCTGGTGGCTGTTCTCTGTCTCACCCTAGCACAATCTGCAGTGCATAATGTCTGTTTATTTCTGGGAATAAATCCAGCTTTTTAATTATTTGGCCAGACACAGAAAGCATGATAACGCTACACAGAACAAGCTATCCAAAATTCTTTGTCTTTTTCTCTCTCTTTCTGTAGTGCATTCCAGGTAGATGTGATAGTGGATCTACGGCCGCTGGAGGATGGTGCCCCGCTCCATCGTGATGTGTTCTTGCTCCTCAAGTGTGCTAAGTCTGTAAACTGGGTCATCAAGTCCCACAATGTGATTGGCAAACTGAATGTCTTGGTAAGCTGCAGCATTTGTTGACCACTGAGATTTCTAGTCTTATCACACATCGCAGTGACTCACATATCACAGACAGAGCGATCATCACTTGTCATCGGTGAAGAATTTGTCACACCAGCGCAGTTGTTGAATTGGCACCTGGACCTCGCTGCTGGAGGGAGTGGGCGATAACATGTTGGGAGGAACTTTGAAATTTCGTTGCATGTCATTCTTTTGGGTTTGTAATAACTGAGTTGGAGGCAAGGGTGGTAGGGTCTTCGCATATTTTCAGAGGCAAGACCTCTGCAGAATTATAGCTTCACATAAAATCCAAGCTGCCTCCCATTAGAGTGTGACTGTGTGAATCGTGAGCAGCTTTCACCTTGGGCCCTTCCTGAAGCTGTTAGCTGTTAGGACGTATTTGCACAGAGGAGAAAAAAAACGAGCTGATGACTGCAGATTACTCAAAGATATGGCTTTCTACCTAGTACACATTACACAACATCAAATCTTCATCATCATCATTATTCACACCTCTCAGGCCTATTAGGAGCAATCAGAATATGACTCCCATTCTATGTACACTTTGGAAGAATAGTGTAAATATAGAGCATGTAAATTGGAATCCGTTCAACCACTTCTTGCTCCAGGGTTGGAAAAAAAAAACGGTGCTGTAGAATAAAGAGTAACTCAATAATATTGAGAATTTCTGCTGATATTCTGTTCTTACTGTGTATCGCTGTCATGGCTGCACCCCTCCGTACTGGTGTTAACTGATGCAGGGGTCTCTGGTTTTCCTCACTGTGTAATGCTGACACTCCTACAGGGCTGATGCAGCCATGACTCTGCATTTCTGCCAGACGATGTGTTTTTACAGCTGCCTGGTCACAGCTGTACAGTCAGTCAGCTTGTGTGAGTGTAACGTAATGTGAATACAGAGCTGTTTTTGCCTCATCTTGAGTTGGGATATACGGACAGATTTGTGAGCAAAGATAATGCATGTAGTAGATGTATTAAAAGGCTAGTTTAATTTAAAAATATATATATTTGGGCATTGCAAAAGCCGTTAGCCAATCATACGCTCAGGAATGTAACTACGCATGCCAAAGCTTGTTAAACTCACAGACCTAATAGGAGCACAAATGTTTGTAGACTGACTTATGACATTGATTATGTCAATGTACGTCTTGATGGATTAATGTCATTTGTTAAAGTTTAGTTCATTAGATGTTTAAATCTTTCTGCTGAAGGCCGAGATGAGGTCATCAAACAGTTTTTTTTCCCCCAATCACCAGTCCGAAACACAGTAACAAGAGACAATAACATTCTTGTTTGGAAAGGAAATAATTCTGTTTTTAGAGCAAGTATCAACTCTGAGTTTATCTAGCTATGCCTAAGTTTTAATTTGAAGTCTTTCATTTGTGACATTTAAATAGTTTAAGTGTTGGCATGAGTTAATAATTCCATTTTGCACTTAACCCCCTTGTAAAATAGTGTTTGATGATGATGAGGAGCCTGTGCCTATGAATAAATTTGAACTCTAGTGCAAGAATTAACAATTTGGAATGAATGGCAGCTTTTGAGGAACAATCAGTCATATCTAATTGGAGTTAAGTAGCTATACATATTTCAGCAGTATTGACATTCTCTTCATTTCACTGACATTCTGACAAGCAAGTTGACCCTTGACTTTTTGTTCGCTGTTGCTGAGTTCGTTTGGCAGTTGCACTTTATCATATTTTTTGCACAAACTTTAACATCTCTCGATTTGCTTCATATTTTTGTCAATTTTGTCAACAGAAAGGGAGGCCTTCATTTGGAAAATGCTTTTTGTTACTGTACCTGCCACTGCTACTCCTGCTACCCGCCCCATTATATCAAACATGGTCGAAGGTGGACCCCTTTTTGGTTTCTTTTGCTAACTTCCTGTGATCACAATGTCTCTTAAATGCCTCGATGGAATTTGTGGTGTGTGATAATTTAGCGGGGAAAGGTCGTCGAATAATAGTGTGAGGATGAGCACGCTATATTCTGTGGTTACATCTGGCAACTCACCATGAATAGTTGTGATGTATTGGGTTGTATCTACTTTGAATCTGTTTACGAGGTTTTATTTCCCAAAGCTCAGTGAGTGGCATACAGGATGCAGTGCTTGTGCAAAAAATGTTGGGAGGGTGTCAAGTATGTGATAGGATGTGTCGTGAAAGTGAAGCCTGAATTCAGATAGAAACAGGATTCATGTCAGAGTTGCTTAAGAGACTCAGATTTTGTGGGAAATGGCAGTGACAAAAGAGCACTCACTAAGGGAGGGTGGGATGTTAAAGACATGAAGTCTAGGATCAAGCTAACAAGTTGCTTTCCTAGCTTTGATCAAGCTGCTACACGCTCATTACCTCATCGTCACTCAACTGATTCACACTTGACTAAGCACAGGACTGTACTTGAAGCTGAATATCTGTGCTAATACCTGAATGATAAATCATGGTTTTTGTTTCTAAAGATCTGAACAGAGCTGCTGCTTGTGTATGATCCATTTGATTTGTTTGATGCAATAAGAGAAAAAACAAATGTTCTTTTCCACAGGCCTCTGATACTGTGAGTGTTAGTTCAGACACGGCGAGACTGATGCAAGTGTCCAAGATCCCTAAGCAGCACTTGCCATTAGGGTCTCAAGCCTTGATCAAGTGGGCTGAGGAGCACAACTATAGTCCAGTCACGACGTACACCAGCACTCCTGTGGCCAACCACTTCAACATCTGGCTTAGAGAACCAGGTAATTAGTAAAAACCTCATCGGAAGCAACTGAAAATGTACTTTAACAAGAAATACTTTTGTTGTATGTATATTGAAGTGAAATACCTACATAGAGCACAAATGACAAGGGTGATTTTGGGAAATGGTTTTACAGTGGAAGTCCTATGCATTTTCCATGTCTGTAAAAGCAGCCTCATGACTCTCATACCATATGTCACTTCCAGATGTGGTGGATCATCTGGAAAGCATGTTGCCTCCAGAGCTCTCTATCCTGCGTGACTCTAGTCCACCTCCAGGAAGGGGAACCACTTCCCGCCGCTCCAGTCTACCCTTTCCTTTCCCTCCACCTGTGTCTCCAGACCTGCCCCACTTGCAACTGCCCTCTCTGCTCGACGACCGGCCCTGGGAAAACAGGGAACCAGAAGAGCAGCAGGGCGTACTGAGCGTCGGCCTCAGTGTGCATTGTGAAGACACAAGGATGGTAGTCAGCATCAGCAAAGAGAGCCTGCAAGTGAGTGCACAATATTCTGAAGCTACTTGTTATTTTTGAAATAGTGAAGTGTAATTTTGTGGTTCCCATCTCCAAAAACCAACTTACACATCATGTATAGCGTATATCCTCAGAAACACACAATTAATCAAGCTGGACAGGCGAAGACCATAAAAAAAAGAAGCAGGGCTGCAGCTTTGCCAAACACTGCAGGACAGACATAGACGAAGAGCAGATGTGCAGAGGTTGACTGTAGATAAAATAAAAAGAGATTTAAACAAAAATATTGTACAGGCATTTCTTGAAAAGTGTAAGCTAGGTACAACTGAGCTGTACAAAAGGCACCGTAAGCCTGACAATTCAGTGTCCAGAGACCTAAGATTTAGAGGTTTATGTAATAGTCTGTATCCATCTCCTGTTAATGGATGTCTGCTGATTCCAAGACAGTTTTACTCATATTCCATTCTTACTAATACTTAAAAATTTTCTTTCATAGTCTGAACAGTGACAAATGGAACAGAAAATTAAAGAGTTTCAATCTTCTGGACCAGACTTCATTCATTATTGTCCCCAGACTTTTGGATACTTGGTTGTTATGCATCTCTGCTCATGCGATTCAGATGACGTAACAAACTGTGACAGGAGGAACAAAATGCAACAAACACTGTAGACATCCAGCAAAAGAATAATGATGTCTGGATCAATTAAGAGGCTGAATGAATCATATTTCCTTGGCTGAGCTGAGCTGAGGCCTTTATCGTCCCTCTCTCACTCCTAAACACATTGACAACTGAGCCCTCTGCAAATGAGCTCCAATCAAACTCATTCGTCTCCACATCCAAATATGATGGTTACGTATAGATTAATATTTGGTCTGTCAGCTTGAGAGCGCAGTTCTGCCTGCTGGCATGGTCTCATTTATTAAGATGAAGTGGTTCTAGTATGTTTCAGATCTACAAAAGTAAAACAAGAGGAAGAAATGACAAATTTCTTTTTCTGTTTAAATGTCAGCAGCAGCAGCAGCAGTGAACAGTATGGGGCTCAACATTTGGCCACATCACAGAATGGAAACTGGCATTGAGCGTAATTAGGAAAAGCTGGGGTTGGAGCTAAACCACCTTGTGGGTTTTGTTAATTCCTGGGAACTCAAAGTCCCACATAGCCACTTTAACTTTTCGTCTTTTTTTCACAATTATGAAAATAACCTAATAAAGGAAAAGGTTTTTATCTGTGTCCAATAGTGCCATTTATTTATGTTTCCACAGGCACATGGGTTTGTTCATGCAAACCTCACGCTTCAAGACCCAGAATGCAAAGCAACAGTCAATGCTACCCACTATACACTGGAAACTCCACTGACTGGCTGTCAGACCACCATATATCCCATGCAGAGCAGTTCCATGGCCCTCCACATCAACTCCGTGAGTACACTACCCTACAGCTTCATTGTAAGACAAGTTATTTGACCTGAGTTTTAGTGTTTCAGTGTCCCCACACTCATCTTCTCCAGCAGGCTTAAATTTTGGATTCCAACTGACAAAATAGGCACTGTAATGTGATGGGTGCATTTGCTCAGTAGATATTGACTTTGTGAAATTTACTTTTCAGCTCATGAATTGAATGTCTGGCACATGACAATTGAATTTAATTGTTTTATCAAATTTTGAAGCTTTGCTGCTTGATTACTAAAAATAATGTTGTTAAAGGACAAGAGAGTGATGACATGTTTTTATTTCAACAAAGGAAAGAAGAAAAAAACTCGTATTATAAAACATTTACATGGCAGTCGGTGACATGGCTGATGGGGGCTAATTTCAGACCTTGAGCGCTCATATCTGTGACTTGAGCTTTACCTCATCACTCAATCGTGCCACAGAGTGTATAACTTGACACAAGAAAGAGAAGCACTGAACTCAGACCCTCCCCCTTTCTGTTAACCTTATGAGGTCACAATGTCACAAGATCATGTGAGAAGCCATCTCCTCAGGCTTCAGGTTACATGTTTATCTCAGAAACAACAACCTTTTGACCAGCCAGATCCTTTGAGAGAATTAGGGCATGGTATGTGTTAAACAGCGGAAGGTGACTATCATACGGACTCTGAAAGAGGTTAGCATAAATGCTGCTATATCAAAAGTCACATTCTGATATGGATTGGAGAGTATTCCCTATTCGAAAGAAGACCAGAAAACACCACTGAAGGCTTTTCTACAAGGAAAAGACATTTTTGTTTTTCTACCGTCGGTTCATTGATTAGACTGGTGTAAGTTTGTCCTTAAGAGAGACACGGTTCAATCCCTTTTCAAGTTTTTTTGTAAAAGTGTCGAGCTACTTCTCTGGGAGACTTGTGAGATGGTTCGGTGAAATAAACCGTCAGCGTTGGCTGCGTACTAAATAGCTGTATTTGAGTATCAAAATAACTTAGTTTGCTTGATCTGAGGTTTGAAATGGTTGACAAGTATCTTACACCGCAAATGCTACAAAGAATACTACCACTACAAAAGAAATTACACCAACTTAGCCTACAGGGCTATAAGGTGTTCAAGTCAGCAGTGCACTGCTGGCCCTCAAGTGTAAGTCAGCCTTTGCCTGAAGAATAACCCACTCGAAGGCTTGCCTTTTCCAAAAATGTCTAAAAATCATCCATGATCATGATCTTTAAAAAAAATACATGAACAGTAGCTACCGTGTCATATTTTCTTTTTACTATGAGGGTACATTAATATCAGCTAGTAAGGCTAAGCTAACTGTTATAAATGGTGATTTAACTGTTAACTAATGTGTTTGTTAATCATTAGCTAATGGTCTCCGCATAAGGCAGTAGGGTGAGGTGTTACTCAGGGGATGCATGTTGTGGTGAGGGTGGCAGAGGGCACGAATAAATGTTAATGCTCTCGTAATGTTTATTTAACACTCTTATATGTAACTAAGCATTAACTAACTGTAAATCAATAACAAAATCATTGTGAAATGTTATAATGTTCTTGAATAAAATGTCAGAATTACAACTTCACTTTTTCAGTTAAAAGAAAGTACATATTCATATAACTGTGGGAGGGTTTGGGGGATGTAGGGCTCACACTGGACATCCCCAGTTATCTTTATGATTGTGGAATGCATTCAGCATGGTTGTTCAAGCAAACAAGGGTGAATGCTCCCAGGCCTTTTCAAATCTTCTTTGTGGGATATGTCTGACGACACACTCTCCAGCGCTTATTAAAAACCTGGGCGCATGTCCAAGCTCCTCTTTTGTGTGAGCACTTGGATGCAGGGATAACCTCTGACCTCTGGTCAAAAGAGATTAATTTTCGTAGTCTCCGCACATCAAAGATCATCACTTTTATCTGTTGTTTCTTCTGTCATGTCATGATGATTTAATTCAGCTGTGGCACCAGTGGCAGGTCAGCTCACATGTGGCTGCAGTCTTAAGAAAAACACTCTCAGCTCACTGAGATTGTCCTCTCACCTCGTTAAATCAGACATGACTTAAAGACGCGTAGACTTGTCTCAGAGCCCTGACACAAGCAATGAGACATATGCTTTATGTTTTTGTCCTGGGTCAGTCCCCCTGCAGAAGCCACGGGACATTCCCACATTTTGAATCCAGCTCATTGCTTGTTTTGCTGACCCTCTCGTGAACAGACATCTCAGTGCCTTTGGTTTTCGACCTAAATCCAGCGACTACATCTATTCATAACTGCATCTGCATTTCCTTCTCTTACTAACTGATGAAAATTTGATTGCATCAGTAACAGTTTCCTTTGTCGAATGCAGGTTTTGATAACTCATGCTGAGACTAAGGATGGGAGTGGTGGGCCACTGGATTATGAAGACCTGGAATCTGGAGAAGTGCTGTTCCCAAGGGAGCTGAAAAGGACTTTTAAGCAGCCCACAGAGCACCAGTCTGTCTTAGTGGTAAGAGAATGGACTCAGTGGTTCTGTGTCTGGGAGAGCAGCACATCATTACATATGAGATTCACATGAATGTAGCAGTAAACAACTGTGGAAGGACATGGTAGAGTAGTCGTGTCGTAAGCAGAGAATGAAGTCAGAGTCTGAGCTGGAGTCCCTCCCAGTGATGGCAAGATGGTGAACTGCACTTCAACAACTGCATTGAAGCCGACACACTTTCGTTACCTAAAACATGTTCAGGGCTCATATGTTCATGAAAAACCTGGGAAAGTCATGGAATCGAAATTTCCAGACATGGAAAAGTTATTGTAAAATCAATTTTGGAAAGTAATGGAAAATTACCTCACATTTACCCAAATATTAGAAATATATCACACACAAACGTGGGATGCTGTTGTTTACTATGACTTCTAGTGGCGGTGGATCTTTACTCATCGAAGCTTATCAGCCTTTAACAAAGTGAGACCACAGATCATTCACAACTCCATGTAAATCATGCAGTTGGAAGGAGCTGCGTTTCCCAGAGTCCCAGAGCTAGTGAAGACTCATCTGGCTCTTGCATTCTTGCCTTCTTTCCGTGATGTCTGTTTCATGAACTTTACATTTTCCATTTTGAATTTTCTCCACCATCGTTACCTCTGCTGACTTATTTTCCTTTGTCTCATCCAATCCTCCCCTCCTGCTTATTGTTCTCCTTCATACACCATCTCTTTTGTCTCTCTCCCCCCCCTCCCTATTTTCTGCTCCATCTTATTGTGAACAAAAAGCATGATAGTGTGTGTGAGTAATTGGATCTGATTTCAGGTCCCTGCTGTGCTGACATTTGTATTGGCTTTTTCTTATTCTCCCACCAGTTCAATTGTACATACCGACAGAACCGGGAAACCCACGAAACACTTCCCAGGATTGTACCGGGCCCTGCGAGGCTGCCAGTCAGCAATATGACGTTCAACATGGAATTGCACAACACAATGTTGTTCAACAGCCCATCACGCCAGGCTTTCTACACTGTCTCACAAAATCAGCAAGTCTTTGTGGAGGTATGTTTTGCGTTGCTAATACATGTTTTTGTCTCTAAGTTAAAGCCTTCATAACAGCAGAGGAAGCTGCTGTTTGTACACTGTCTGGGATTTTAGCTCTTCCTGCTTTGATCTCTTAGTGTGGCATCCACAGGGTCAATCTGTCTCACATGGTCTAAAAACTAACACTAACTCACAGTCATTGTGTTGCCCCTCTACGTGTCCATGTATCCATTCCCCCGTTTGCCTCAAAATATTTGTTTCGCAACAGCAATTATGGGGGTCACGTAACCGATGGCAAAGACTTATGGGATGGATCCCTTTGAAGAGATGATTCATGATGATATCAGCAGGAGATGCTGCACTGACAGCGTGGACCCCGAGCCAGCAGGTTACAAAGACTTGTCTGTGAGAGAGACTTTGGCGTTCCCCTCTCTTCAAAACTCACACTGTGCTGAGACCTGACCTGAGGCTTCGGCCAAAAGGTGTACAGACAAAGACTGGCCTCATTGATTACATAAAAGATAGAATCTCACTGTATAGATGTCCAACTTTCACCTCTTTAATCTGGACATGCATAAATGATACAGGTTGTATCAGTTCATAATTTCTCCTTTAACTACTAGCACTGATACTAGTACGTCAAAATTTTTTTTTTTTCTGGCAGTGACCTTTTTGATGAGGATACCATTAGACATAATAACTCAGTGGACTGTCTTGTGGTTACGGGCAGAGAAATGTTCCTGCTATCAAAACGCTATGTTCCTTCAAGGAAGATGCTCAAGGCTGTCTCCTAAATACTAATCAATGAGAAGAGTCAACCAAGTTTTAATTTGTCAGTGGGGAACAGAGGAAAAAAATCAAACTACAAAAATAGTCAGTCACAGAAAGACTGTGGCTCAGGAGTGTGTGTGTGTGTGTGTGTGGGGGGGGGGGGGTGTCTGTGTCCAGCAGTCCTCATTCCACATGATATCTTCTTTTTACCATTTGTTTTTGTTCAGATTTACTTTAAAAAGGAGCATCTTTCTTTATGTATATTCCTAACCTTCTTGATTTTTTTAATGACAAACCAAGTTGTGGTAAACTATCGCTCCCCATTTTAACTTCAGGCTAATGTTTAAGCTGCAGTATGTAGTGTGTCTGCAGGTCATTGCCAATAATAATGCTAAGTTTATTGACAATTATAATGATAATTAGTTAATTTCCAATAATAATGATAATGCGAATAAAATGTATTTATATAGCAACTTTCGTACCGGAATTGTAGGTCAAGGTGATTCACAACAAAGAGAGAAAAACAAAAAACATGTTAAAAACAACCACCTTAAAGGAGAATTTTGAAAAGAGTCAAAACCAGAATGCATTTCATAAGATGGACATCAAAATCTAAGTACAATGAAAACAAAAAATTGTGAAATTCGTAAAGATACACAGAGCCTTAAAGAAGTGCGGCAGACGGCATTGCAGATTATGTAAATGCTAAAATAGAGAAATACGTTTCAAGCTTTCTTTTGAAAGAATCTCAGCTGGCTGCCCTGATCTCTGCTGGTACTGTGTGTCACAGATGTGGCATATTGACAGAAACTGCATCATTCATCTCAATAACAATGATGATCAATAATCCAGCAGCAGGTGATGGCAGTGTTCTCGGGGACACGCAGCCAATTTAGGAGTTCGCAAGTTTGCTCGGTCCTTGCCCAATATGGGCTTTGTATGTGAGGAGGAGGAGCCTTAAAATCTTTTCTAAATGCCACAGGAAACTGAACTTTATGTTAAATTCTTTCTAAAGTTGCATAGAATGCCAATAATCTGTCAGTGCAAGAGCAGAGAGGGTTTTGATCAACATTCAAACCCAGATCAAACAATGCTGCAAAAGACTGGGATATTTATCCACTTTACAGGATTGGGATCAACACAAAAGTCAGTGAACAGGGTGAACAATGCCCACTTTTGTTGTTGTTGATGCTTTGACTCCGACAGCAGCCCTCCAACATCTTTCAGTCAACATTGAGTGTAAAAAATTGACACATTGAATAGTGATCACGACAAGTCTGTCACTTCCCTCCATCCTGATTCTACTATTCTGCTTGTTCACCCAGTTTTCCTTTACATCCTTGGCAGTAAATTTATTGTACCAAAAAACAAAAAAACAAAAAACCAAAACAGAAAAGCATCTCATCTACCTTGGTATGTGCAATGGAAAGAGTATGTAAGTCTTACTCAGTTTCACTTGCATGAAAAGGCTTGTCGAGAAAAATGATGATCAATACGTTTCATGAATAAATGTTTTTTCTTTCTCTCGCATACACCAGATCACATCAACCGCATCCGATGCGGACTTGGGGTTTACGATCATATCCTGCTTCATTTCTCCCAACTCCAACCCCAGCGTGGCCTCTCAATACACTCTCATTGAGACGGTGTGCCCCACAGACGACTCCGTGAAGTACTATCCTCAGAGGGACTTCTCTTCCCCGCATGCCCAGATAAATAAGAAAAGCTTCAGCTTCACCTTCAACTCAGAGTTCAACATGTCCCTTCTTTTCCTGCACTGTGAGATGTCTCTGTGCACCAAAAGACCACAGAAGAACCAAAGACTACCACCGGTATGCAGTCCAACCATTGTGTGTGTAATGAGTTTTACTGTACAAGCCATCCGGGCTGTTTTAGTCTCTCCAGAGCTGCATAGTATTAGCAGTGTTTGTTTGAAAGGATTTCAAGGCTGTTTTCTCTTACTGTGTCATCTGTCCAACTTTTACAGTTTCCTCAAATGTTTTGATGTTAATCGTTCTGATTATCATCTGAGTGACGCTGAGGTACACGAATGTAATTGCGTCTCTATCGCATTAGAAACGTTTGAAAAAGGGAAACAGAATGTGGAAAAACTACTAAGAATGCTTTTACATTTGTTGGGTGGTTTTCCCTTTTATGCCAAACTGGAGGTGGAGCTTTTTCAAAAAAACTCTGACATAAGGAAACCTAACTTACGTGACTGACCAGCTTTTTCTGACGCAGTCATGAATACTCCCATACATCTTCATCAGCATACTAGCTTGTATTGAAGAACAGTGACTACTTATCACAACAGATGTAATTCTAAAAACATCTCTCCATTTTGCACTGGTAGATGGCTGCTTCTTTTCTCTTTGTTACAGTCATGGGTAACATTGCCTCTACCGCCCATTCTGACGCTTTTGCTTAGCTTTTTAAAAAAAAACAACAGAAACTCACTTAATACATGTTTCCTTTTTTTAAACCTTTTCACAGTTCTTTTAAATTTGTTTGACAATCGGCAACAGGTTTTGTCAGGTATGACCAAAAACAATTTATTTGAGTCTGGAAAAAATGTTTTTTTTTTTTTTTTAATTACTCTGAAAAAAATGCAGCAAATGCTTTTCTGAGCATAACATGGTCATAATGTCTCATTTCTAACCCCACAGTGTTTACAACCCAGCAAGAACTGCGATTCTCTTTCTCTGGACACCATCCTGGCGATGATGATGAACACCAAGGCCTCTACCAAGCCACTGGTTGTAGTGGATGGATCTCATCAGCCAGGCATAACGGGTTAGCCATGTTTTAAAACATTCTCATTTTAAACCTACTTGTATATAGAACTCCGCCAAAGTGAGTCATAAGAAGACTTGTCACTTGTTCATTGCTGTTTTTGTCATAGTTACACCTTAAGAGTAAAGCTCTGGCCCAGTCAGTATTTTGTGATAAGGCAGTAAAGAGAGCGAGAGAGAGAGATTGAAAGAGAAAGAGAGAGAGAGAGAGAGAGAGAGAGCTCAGTCTGATTCTTGGAGATCAGACCAAACCACAAAACACTGAGCATCACTTGCCTGCATCTGGTCATCATTAACAGCGTGCGTGTGTATGTGTGTGTGCTCATCTGTCTGTTTACATGAACCGCCTGTACACAAGTGTGTGTTCAGGCATGAGTGCATATTAGCATGTGGTCGACTACAGTAGAGGGGGTGTACTAGCACTGAGGCCCAGTTTTTGTTGCTCTGGACTGGTCTGGGATGAGGGAGAGGTGGAAAAAGTGGAGTCATACAGAACTAAGTTCCAGTTGTTTTCACTTAGGACCTTTACTGTTACCTCCCCTTTCCACTAGAATGAGGTTGAGGGGAGGTGTATGTGTGTGCGCGTGCGTGGGGGGGGGGGTAAGGTCCTCTAGTTGGACCATCACTCATTTTGTCTCATTAGTCAGTGGCTGTGTCTTGACCTTGCAGGGGCTGTTAGTGTAATCAGAGGGAGCTGTGAGCTCACCACCTTCATTTTTGACTGTTTATGACCTGAACTACAAGATGGGGTGATATCATTAATACCAGAGAGTTTCAAACCCGCATCCCCCTGAGCCATGATATTAACAAGAGACCTGTGGTCAGGTTGAGTCAACTTCACTGACTCATGGGTTTAGAATGAATCATGCCATTCCATCGGTGTGAGCTAGAACCTGACTGATACATCCGAATCAAACAACGTCTTAAGCCTGTATAAGATTTACTGTCAAGGGACAGAACATGGCGCACCCACTGGTTTCCCACAAGCCCATTCCAACGTTGTGCTAATGACCTGCTACATATTCAAACTTAACTGATATTAAACGGTGTAGCAGTAGTTGTGGTTCTATCATTCCAAGCCTCTATGTTTCAGCTTGACGACCGCATTTGTGTAAAATTTCATTCACATACAGGAAAGTATTAGTTAAACCAAGGCGGTGAAGTTTTCAATGCTCTTTGTCTGACTTTTAGCTGGATTGCACAAAAACTCTTGAACGGATTTATTTAAACTTGTTGGGAGGATGACAGATGCTCCAAGGAGGAACACATTCGTTTTCTGAAGAGATCTGAACAAAAAGGACAAGCCAAGATTTTTTAAATCTTTTTGTAACATTTTTAGTTTGGACAATTTTTTTTTCCATCGGTTTCTTGGAAGCTACCAGAAATATCATTATGAAAAAATGCAGGCATGTGTATTACAAGAAGCGCAATTAAAATGTTCATTTTGGTACACATCCAGGATTTCTTTTTTTTTTAATGGAATTTGTAGATGAAAAGAATTGTGTGTACAAGATATGCAGTATGTCTGCTTATTTGGAACCTGTGTCATTACTGGCTTGCAGATCCAGTAAAATTGAATGAGGTGACAGTTTCTAACACCCTTGAAAAAATTCACCTCTCACAAATTCACTGAAATGTCTCTGGTTGTGTATAAGCACAGCTGGAGTGGATGATATTATGTGTTAAAAAATTGCAAACCTGGTGATAAATGTGGATGACACAACAATTTATGCTTCTAAATATAACACTGAGCAAGGTAACATATCCCTCCAACAAAAGTTAATGCTGGTTTCTAAGGAATTACAGAAACTAATATCTCAAAAAGGAAAATTTTGATACTGGTCGTTAAACGGGCACAAAGGTCAGATCATTAACTCTCCCTGCCACAGGTGCTGCTGTTGAGAAGGTTAAAGATGTCAAATTGTTAGGTGTCACAGTTGATGAAGTGCCATCCTGGTCAACTCTTCAAATAGTTGGATTGTTGGAATGAGCAGCAGCATCAGAGTGATTGCTCATTTTTTAACAGACACTATAAGGACTCAAGTTATGCCAGCACTCGTCAACTGGCCAATAATCTAGTGTGTCAAATCAGAACGTTAAGTTGGAAATACATTCACAGATCCCAGTTTCTCTCGTCAGTAAATCATGATTCAAACAGTGTGTAAACACAAGTGATGCATCTTTCCAGCTGTGGTAAAATAAACAATGAGCTTTAATTTATTGTTCATCCAAATGAGCCGTCCTCTGCGCAGCTGGCTGTGAGATAAGCACACAGAGACTGTCTGCTACACTGAAAAGACAAATATTTAATAATTTCACTCTTGTACAGTGTAGTGTTCCCAAAATCTCTCAATACATCAGTGGTGCAGCGTTGGTTGAAGTTTAAATTCTATTTTGCATAATGTCATGTTAACAATTTTCTAGATCAATAAATCCAGAAGGCGGCACGGTGGTGCAGTGGTCAGCACTGTTGCCTCACAGCAAGATGGTTCTGTTGTTCAAGCCCCTGCACGAGCACCAGATCTTTCTGTGTGAGTCTCCATGTTCTCCCTGTTCCTGTGTGGGTTCTCTCTGGTACTCCAGCTTCCTCCCACAGTCCAAAGACATCAAGAGGGGACGAGGCTGATTGATACTCTAAATTGACCGTAGGTGTGAATGTGAGTGTGAATGGTTGTCTGTCTCTATGTGTTGGCCCTGCGATGGACTGGTGACCTGTCCAGGGTGAACCCTGCCTCTCACCCAAAGGCTGCTGGGATAGGCTCCACCCCCCCAGCGACCCTTAACAGGATAAGAGGTAGAAAATGGATGGATGGATGGATATCCAGAGAACAACGGTCATATTAATTAATGTTGAAAATAGTTAGATACTCAGTGTCAGTGTTGATCACATTTCTTTTTATGGATCAGAATTTTCTTTCTTCACATATTTTGATTCTCTTCAAATTGTGCTTGTGCCAAAAAAGGCGAGCCCTAACAGATACCAGTTTATGATTTTTTAAATCTGAATATTGACTTTGGTGCCAGTCTGGGTCTGGTTAAAGTGGGAGTAGAAGGAAAGAGCCGAAGAGAAGTGGGTGGAATTATGACATTTGATGAAACCCTCCTAACACTTGAGTTTTACTGCTGTGTAGATGTCAGATGAAGTGCTGATGTTGATGTTAGAGGAGTTGCTGGAGATACTTCTGCAGTCGGTGAGTGAGTGAGCTCGTAAGAGTAAGCCCTGCCCACACTTCTGTGCCAGTGCTGCTGGGTTATTTTCCATGGAACACATTGAATAAACACAAAAATACAGTAAACAGAGTTTTAAAACACAGAAAGGCATCTCTTATCCTAGCATGGCAAACAAAACAAGCAAACTTTTCAGGGGCCACAGTGGTCTATTGGACAGCGTCCCAAAGAATTGAATTTGAATTTGACCTTCAAATCAAAGAGGAGTTCTTGTGGCAACTTAAAAATACATAAAAGCTTCCATCAAACATATTCAAAGCTATACTTTCACTAGAGCAGCTAAAACCTTCGATTAATATGTTGACTTTTCAGATTGTTTCTCACTGAAACCCTGTCCTGTGAGTGTTTTGTTCTCCACACGGGCTTCTGTATTCACTGGCCACGTGTCAAGAAGTTTCCTTCATCATGGAACCTCAAACTTATCATAGAAAATGATGTTTCTACTTGTGTGCCAAATATTATTCATGCTATTTAGATAGTATAAATCTATGAATAATAAACACCTTTACCTGTTCTGATATCATTTATGTGTGTTGTTATCTAGAGTGAAATAAGTTCGCATTGTTGAAGATCTACTTCCCTCCTATCAAAGTCAGTGAGTTTAAAGTTGTTAGTTAGAGTTGTACTTCTATATGCATCTTTATGCATTGCATTTACACTTTAAAAATCATGAAGGTATTGTTTATTTGTCGTGCTGAACAAATTATGTTATGTTGCCACTGCAAAAATTCCATTGCAATAGGCAGAGGGAACCAATGGCGAGTCATTCCTGCAGCATTCTGTGGTCTCGTGGACCAAGAACTGTCAAGTTGTACTGTTGGCTTTTTAAGTATGGACCCCCAGTGTCAAGAGACATGCAGAGGGAGGCAACATCAGGGGTTTCTGCACTCCCCAAGGAAAGGTCAGAGTTGAACAAAAACAAGGCCCTATGTAGGAGGGCTCTTTCATTCCTCAACAAGCAGAAATATCCAAACAAATGACGTTCTTTGAGATATAACTTTTTGGGGCTGGAAATATAAAGCTTCAGACTTTATGCATGCTATCAGGGTCTGTTCAAGTTCTAAACACAAATCAATCAATTCTATCAGAATTGTTCCACGTAGACACTGAGAAGTTGTTTGAAAGGTACACAGACATTCAGTAACCATGTCAGTTCTGTAAGAGTCCTATAAAGTGTGTTGTTGCTCTCCAGTGTGCTGAATGGTCACTGTCTGCATTCTTAGCATAACAAGTCCCATGGGACAGATAACGCTGGAGAGATGGGACGGCGGCGGAGGGTGTCAGTGTGGACGTCCTCTGGACATCATCCCCGCTGAAATTAAAGTGTTCCCTGACGACCTGTCATCATCCATTTCACAAGATGAAAACTCAAAGGTGTTCTTTCTAAGAATAGCCCCCATTGTGCCAGAGTCTTGGATATGGACCAGACTGGCTCTTGACTTTGCCGTACACAAGAGCCTTTGTGTTGTTTGTTAAGACATCATTAGAGCTAATTTAGCTTTTGAAAGCGTTCCAGATGGCTGGAATCAGTGGCTCAGCAGAGCTTCTTGGAGTCACTAGGTTCATCCTTTACGACGCTGTCAGCTTACAGAATAGCTGCTCTTTCACCATTTCCTGCTTCAGGTCGCTGTATCACATTCCTCAGAGAACTGCTTATCAACACACTGCAATATCAGCAATCTGCCCAGCCTCTGGCTAGTGGCCGACCAACAGCGAGCAGTGGGCTGCTATTTTTCAATGTATTACGTTCATAATATAGCAGTGTTCATTATATTCAGTTTAAAATTTGTATTTTTTTTTCAGATATACCCAACCGCAAAATACCAGAGGGCACAAAGGCGCCTGTTAGTGAAAGTAAGTCATCTTACTGAAGTGTCAGATGTGTACTTTGTATTTTATTTGACTGCTCCTCTTTCCATTTTTGTATTCAGGCATTATTTTTTAATTAATTTATTTTTTTTCATATTTGCTTCAAGGACACTTTCATTTCATGGCACATTTCATTTCACAACATCACTTCATGATACTGATGTTATCACCACTCCCCACCACCGATCACATGCCCCCCCTTCTCACCACACATCTATACTGTTGCTCCTCGGAGTTCCATTTAGTCTCTGAGGAACATCTGAAATAAACAACTATCCGTTTACACCGTTGCTAGACTCACGGGTCAGTCGGGTCTAAATACTTAGAGACTGACATTCCCATTCAAGCCTCAGATTCACATTCTCTGAGGTTTAGTTGCTACTAGTGGGTGGAACAAATTAGAGATTTACAGAAGAAGCAGTTGCTTTGCAGAACAAATTCAAAGTCTGTGACAGACATGCAGCAGTTGTGTACTGTTAAACACTGTCCTCCCAACAACATAAGCAAGTATGATGTCACATTGGCAGCAAACCTTTGGTAACACTTTACAGTGAGTTTACTTTAGTAACACCGAGTTAACAGATAATGATAACCAATGTGTTTACGAATCACTCACTGGTGGTGTTCGTGTTAACTTTGTGCGGATTGAAAATGGATGGAAAAACTGGGGGAGGCTGGAGTGAGGTTGGGGGTCAGAGTGAACTGTTTCTTCAGGGATGGATGTTCCCCACTTTACAAGAAGGGTCACACAGAGCATTAGCAGGGAAGGGTTAATTATGCTGAAATATTGATAATATAGTGGTCATACATCACAAAGCATCAACCAACTAATAACTCCTACTTTATAGTGTTGCTATGTCACTAAGGAAAGGAAGTGCCACAGGTTCATCAGTGGCTGTTCCAGCACCTTCTGAACAACAATCTGGCAGTCAGAGCTCCACTGATACACACTGTTTACCATCACGTAAAGGGGTACTGCTGTAACATAAGCCTGTCAAATAAGCTTAGTATTCGAAAAGCGTCTGTACCGGCATGACAGTTTTATTTAGATCCCAAATATGAGCCACATGGAACCAGGTTTAGTCCAGATCTGCGATGTTTTCCGGTCCTTGTCTTGTGTCTAAAGTTTCTCTGGTTTTTGGCTATCAAATTATGGGAAAAAGTCATCATAAAAAACATGTAATGACGTTGACTATATTGCATTTTTTTTGTCAAGTTACTGGTTGATTTCTGCATTTTCCAAAATTCCTATGTGATGTACTTTGTAGTAGATGATTTTACTTTTTCTACTTGATTTCATTATGTCTGATTTTTCCATCTATTTTTGTTCATTTTGGGACTCCATTAATTTGTGTTGTGTTGTATCCTCCAGTATGAACTGTGTGCTGTTTTATTTTCTAGCTACCATGTACGTGCTGGCCACTCCAACGTTGGTGGGCATCGCATTTGCAGCCTTTGTGATCGGGGCTCTGTTGACCGGAGCCCTGTGGTTTATCTACTCACACACAGGTAGGTCGTTTACCTGCTGCTCCAAGGTCCCACCTCACTACAGATAAGATTTAAAGGAATGTCCAAGGGACTTACTGCCAAAAATGTGCCGCTGGGATTGCCAAACATCCTGCTGCTGACAGAGGCCAGTTCACAATAACATTTTGGCCCCTCTACTGTAAATATATCCTGTTGGTCAGCAGCGAGAGCTCTTCTCTTTCCTGCCTTTGAATGTTTTGAGGGACTGCGGGGTGGTCAGCAAATATTCTCAGCACAATGGCTGGGGACGAGCTGGAAATTCCCCTTGTTGGGTTTAGCTGGCGCTCACAGGAAAAGACACACAATCTCTCCGTTAGTTGCCAAGACCCTTCCCCATCATCCCCAGCCCGCTGACCCTGGCTGACCCCTGAGAGGAAGTACGCTCCCAGCAGTCCACGGAGTTCACCTTTACATAGAGCTGCCCTGTTCTCCTCAGCCTGTTTGACCTGTTACCCCATGCTGATGTGTTCTCTCTGGACGTCTTACATAAACGGGCGCTGGATGTTTAAGTCTTGAGTCAGGGCTTGAGTTTTTGTAGGTTTTTAGGAGCTGGATTAAAAAAATCTCCTCTACACCGTAGTTCAAGACAATACTGGCATTTTTCTAAAAACTTGCAGTTTTACAAACTAATCAAACTGCAGTTATAATCAGTCACATCTACAAGTGTGCACTGAGTAGAATTTCTTTGAGCAGGAAAGATCAGCTGTCAGTTTTAGCAGGCTTATCTTTATCACAATATTGGTACTGGCAACTCTTTAGAAAGCCACTTTATTGGAGCTTTACGACCTTCCTAGAGTGACTAATAAACAAAGACCAGCCTTGAGAGTATCTGCTTTTCCAATTTGATTTTGCTGGTTTTCACATTTCCTGGTCAATATGAACATACACAAAGAACAGGTTTAAGGATATTAGTTATGAAATCACATGACCAGACCAGCCTTGTGAGGCTACAGCCATAGGATCCTGCTGACGTTATTAACGGCCTTTGTGCAGGGTCACTGGACCGTCCGGCTCAAAATGACCTTACATGGCAACATTGGCGGCTCCTTTTAAACCCCAAGAATGCAGTTCCCCCAAAACAACCAATAAAAATACAAACTTATTTTAAAACTGTAAAATGAGATGAAACATGAAAATAGAGCTTCGTCTTTCCCCTCAGGGTCTGAGTACAATATTCTTGCTCTCATGAGGGAGAACGTTTCCCTTCTTTCTGGACGTGTATTCAATTCGATTGTATTTGTTTTTAATCCATTACAACTCAACTCCTTATAAGGCCTTCAGAAGTACGAAAGCTTCATAAAACACCTCCGCAGTTCATTATTTGACATTTTGCTCATTGTCTCAGTGTACACGAGAGGTCTACATCCTGACAGAACTGCCAAGAGATCAACTCTCCTCCTCTGAGATGCTTCACTATCAAGCAAATAAAAATAGGGACTAGTTATTACAACCGAGCAGAGTCACAGGAGGATACATTTGACAAATTATCTGCTTTAAAATCAGCAACTCAGAAATATTTTTTTGGAGCTCACTTTCTAGAAAAAAAAATCCTTGCTGAGGCTGCTGCCCCCGCGACCCAGATAAGCGGAGGATGACGAAGACAAAGACAAAGCTTTCTTTCCCTCTCATTTTGGTTTACAAGGAAGGATTGAAGAATCAATTCATTACAGATAATTGAAGATCAATCTGCCTCCAGAACACTAGATGGCAGTACGTAGCTGGTCGCTGTCAGACTTTCTTCCTGTTTCGCTGTCAAGACTTTCTTCCTGTTGACATTTTCCTTCATAGCAGACAAGTTGTTCAGGGCACAACTGTCTTAAATTCAAAGGTTGAAGAAGTACAGACAGCACCTAAGGCTGAGAGACTGGTGCTTCCAATCTCAGACCCACTCACGAAGAGTGGTCAGGGCACAGCTATTAGCAATATACATGGAGGAATGAAATCGTGTAACTTCTGCTGGAAACTTCTTCGCTTTTTGTCATCTCAGGCAGAAATTCAACCCATCCGTGTTCAAGCGCTTGTTGCTCTAATGTGGTTCTGAGGTTTAAGTTTGAAGAACGGACTGGAGCAAATTTACAACAGAAACATCGTCACTGTCCTGCTTACTGCTTGTACTACAGCTACCGTTACTCTGTGCTTCGCTAACACCATTCACTTCTTTCTGGTGTGGTGACGTTGAACGTGAGGGACTTTAAAAACAACCCCCAAAAACAAAGGAAAAGCAACTCCTTGTCTCCTCACAATGGGAACATTATCAGTTGGCTTTGAAAGTGGGTTGTGAAACAGAAAATGATGTTACAGCCCTTGAAGGTAAACAGATTAAAAAAAAAATTAAAAAAAATATACTGCATTCCCCATAATGCACCTCTCTGTAGTTTTGTGTTGAGATTTCCTGTTGGGTAAATCCATCTTACAAAACACTACACCTTACCATTATTTATTGATCTCCTCCTGTCCTCCAGGCAGACATCTATCACAGCAGCTGTTTTTTTAAATTTGTTTTGTTTTTTGACACACATCTAGTTTTCCCACACACTATATTTCATTGGCAGACAAGCAGTCTTTGTTTCTCTGGAATCATCCAGAAAGATAGTATTGAACCTGGAGATCAGTGTTTCTCCAGATAGATGAGGTGAATATGAGTCCCTTTGTTTAGTAGAGCTCATGGCCCAGTGAGGGAACCGGTTCTGGCTCTGATAAACATTAGCAGATGAAGGGGGCCTGAAGAGGGAGTGAGACGCCGAGGACACATATGCATGCCATATATGCAAGCACATAAACACACACACAAATCAGTATAACACACAAATTACAGATAGGAGCGTCTTTATCTGGGAGGGAATGTTTTATTGTGTATTAGAGCCAAAACTTTAAATTAAACCCAGACTTGGCAGAAGGCCAAACGCTGTTCTTTGTCTGTTTTATAAACAAATAAGCAGTTTCATTAACATGTTGGATCCCACGAGTGTAGGAGATGAATTGTACCCTTTGACGTCGAACAATAAACCCGTCAGCGGTTTGAGATCCAGGCACAAGGTCCTGTCTTGTGTGTACTCTCCTTGATCTTCTAAATACAGTCCAATTGATTCCAGATAACAAAAGAAATGAAAACATAATAAATGAAAATAAGTATCATCTGCCTGTTTGGATGTGGCCGGCTGCTTCACAGCTTTCTGAGGGGACTTTTATTTTTTGGATTATAGCACTTAAAAACACTCAGTAAATCTGTCATTAAAAATAGAGTAATGACGTGTTCATCCATACAAGTCTGTGCACAAAACACCAGAATCAAGACAAACTGATGGATACAAATCATATTTTAACTCTTGGCCAGAATTAGGTTTATTTCAGGAAGCGATGTCACAGTAGGAGATGAGACAGTGCATTTTGCACAGAGTAGAGTACACTATGGTGCTAAGATGAAATCAATTTCTTATGTTCTCTCTATTTTGTTCAACCCTCCTCCCTCCTTCCTTACCCCTCCCCGGCCCTTGTCTAGGTGAGACAGCTGGCACACAGCAGGTCCAGAAGTCACAGCCCGCCTCAGAAAACAGCAGTGCCGCTCACAGTATCGGCAGCACGCAAAGCACCCCCTGTTCCAGCAGCAGCACGGCATAGCCCAGGGCGACACAGGCCGCCCAGCCCTGGCACACGAGGGCCTGCACTGCTCACAGGGACCAGGATGTGGACCAGAGCGTTTCTTTCAATGAAAGGACTTATTTTGGGGTTGTGGTAGGAAGGATTTTTTTAAAGAAGAAATCGCTCATATCAGCTTCACTTCATGTGTAAATTGTATCCAAGCATGAGCCAAACATACAGTCCTGATGTGATTGGTCTGTAATAGCAGTGTGACCCAACTCAGCAGCATGACCTCATATCCAACACCTTACCAAACTGCAAGAAACAAATATGTTTCTTTCTACTCCCACAATGCAGCCTTTTGTTTTGACCTTAAATGGTTTGATTTGGGCTTTTTGTGAGAAACAGATATACTCCAAGAGCAAGGAAAAGCAAAGTCGGTGATGGTAGTGTTAATGAGACGCCGAAGGCTGGATTGTAACAAAGGCAGCAAAGCCTTCATGTAGATCTACCGAGACCTGGCTGACTGAAAATATTCACTCATGTATAAGCAAAACAACCACTATTAACATTCAGTCAAGAGAGTAGCATGATAGCGGTGCTTTCTCCCCACACACTCGCCGTGAGAAAGACCTTTAAAAGAGATGTAATTGAATGTATGCAGAAGTTTAAATGCCAAACAATGTGAAAGAAAAATGTGAAAACATACTGATAACAAGCCACGTTCTATCCTTCACTAATTTGTTCCCTCAGAATGGATTTTTTTTTGCACCGTATGTTGCCTTCCACACAGTAGTTAGACTCTAACTGTTAGAGTGATGCATGTCAGTAGATCTAGATCAAAGCTAAGGTTTCAGCTTCACAGGGGCATCGTGGGTCCCTATTACTTGATGAACACTTGTTCATGAATGCTTCTGCATTTTGGTAAAAACACTCAGAGAAGGTTGATACCATCTCACGTCTGTATTTTTGGTTCAGAGCTTCCAACAGAAAATGAATAGCCTAGCTTAGCACAGAGACTGGGACAAAACCTGTTTTAACGTTAGCACTTCATATGTAGCACAGAACCTTGTGTGTCAGAATCAAGGCAAAGCTAACTTCCTTAGCATTAGCTTCAGAAAACTTTATTTATTCCTGTGGGAGACAATTAAGGGCTTTGCTGAGGGCAAAACTCAATTTACATTATTTAGATTTAAACTCACCTATGAAGACTAGCTTTGGAAAGCTGGTATTCAATGTTGTTCCCCCATGCTGCTAAGGTGTCACTGTCATTTGGTGAAGAGACCATGAATATACTTCAGTCCCTATGGTGCAGCTGTGGCTCTGAAATTAGTTTAATTTATTCACTTCAACTTGCAAAAAAAAAAAAAGAATTATGCAGAATGTACAGTTTGAGGTAAAATTGAAATGGGCATAGATATTATGTACAACATCAAAAAAACATGATTAAAATCCCCAGTCCTAATTTAGAGTAAATACTGTATGAATTATTTATACTACAGGTTATTAAATAGCCTGATACCACATGAGATGGTGGAGGTCTCCCAATAAAGTTTCATCAGGATAAAAAATAAAATGATGAAATCATAACGACACTTGAATTCTCCCCAGTAACTTGTAGCGAGGTTACTATCAAAAACCTTGCAGTACTAATTTAAATGTATCATTATGGATTTGTTGGCCCTGTGATGAACAGGAGGTGTGTCCAGGGTGACCCCACCTCTTGCCCAATGACAGCTGGGATAGTCTCAGCTCTCCCATCCCCCTATCATCCCAAACAAGACATGCGGAATAGAATCAAATCTCTCAAGAACAAACAGTTCAAAAAGAGTTAAGCAGAGGGCAGCACTCCTTCCAAGAGGCAAGAAGAAAACGTGACAGCACAAAAATCATCCAGAAAACCAAACCATCACTTTACACATAACCAGAGATCATTTTTCCTCCAATTTTGATTAATTATTGGCTTTTAGAGTCATTCAGTAATGCTAGGCAAGATGTTTTCCCCCTGCCCTTCATGCCTTATGACTTATGCTAAGCTAGGCTTCCCACCCTCTGGCCCCTTTCTCCAAAACACAGATCGAAGTGTGGTATCAGTCTCTAGCTCACTTTCAGAAAAAAATCGAATGAGCTTTTCTCCCAAATTGTCAAACTACTCTTTCAAAGCATGTATATTTTGTAAATATTGTAAATACTCAAAATTCTTATGAGTGTGTGCAAATGCTGTTGGATTTGCTCGTCTGTCTAAGGACAGGTTCAACAGAGGGATGTTAAAGCTATTTCTATTTTTTCTTTTTAAGTGATTTGAACCACATTGCTGAACTAGCAAATCAAGTGTGACTGTAAAATAATGGTTTAGTATGGTAAATATTTCTTTATTAAATCATCTGAGTACTTTTTAGTTGAAAAAAATGTCAGACTATTATGAAAAGATCCAAGCCAGATCTTTTTAACAAGTTGCAGAGGAACACATTTTTAACAGTGAAAACCAGCACGTCTTCAAGTTTTTAAAGCTGTAAACAGTGACATATGAATAATTGTAGAACTACTTATCACATTCAGCTGTTTGAATTCAGGTTTTTCTTACATACAAGCCACATATACAGTAAAATGTATTGATTTTCCTCTTCCAGCTACTTTTGTATAAATATCAGAACTGACAGAGTATTGTTTTTAAAGAATAAGCTGAAGCTAACGGACATATATTTACCTGTTCTGCCAGTGTATCGCGGCGACTACCCCACCGTCTCAGAATTATATGAATGTTCGCTCTAGTGCCTTCCTTTAGCCTCTGTGTGTGTTTTTTTGTTTGTATGTTTATTTTTTCACCTGACTGTGTGGGACAAACTGGGGCCTTAGAAATTGAGAAGGGAAACTTCCCTGTAACCGTGTCTCTAAGGAGTCACAGGAAACACAGAAGTTTATCTCAAAATGTATTTTCTTATGTAAACATGTATAAAGCTTTCTACAGAGTGAACAGAGTATAAATACATATATATATATATATATAAATATATATATGTATAAATTATATTTAGGAATGTATTTACCAAGAGAAATTATTGTCCTTATTGAAGTACTGTGAATTGTTGATGTGCGCATACATAACACGTGTTACTTTGGTTTATCACTTTGGTTCATGAAAGCTTTTGACATGTTTTATGACACATTCACTGATAGAAATGAAATATTATTAATACACCATTTATTACAGAATGACATTGTGAGTCCGCTCGACAAAGAAACCAAATCAACAGTACATATTTTCCTGGCTGCATCGATACTGAATGACCTAATTCAGAGGGCGCCTGAGTATGCTTCTCCTTATATTGTGTCATATATCACAATGACGGATGTTCATAGTAAACATGGCCAAAGTTTTTAACAATGAGGTAAATGTATGTACAAGAAACCTCAGGCCTTGACTGCTCTGAACACTTCAAATATTTTTTCTACCTGCGTGTCAAACCCAGACGTCCGCTCATGTAATGGTCATTTCCTCCAGGACGCTGCCCCTCGGCAGGCTTCCAGAAGTTGGCCTATCAGAGGAGCTGAAACAGATTTTTTTCAGACAGAGGGAACAGAAGGCTGCAGAAAGAGCCAGCATTAGATAACGCATGTCTTTACTTATTATTCTAATTAAAAGAATAAGAAGATATACATATATATATTTATATATAAAAGAGAGACAGAGACCAATATAAAGCAGGAAATGACCATAACTGCCCCCTTTAATAGAAATTAGCATTAAAGCTGAATGAATCATATTTAAAAAATAGTTTCGAGTGATAATGTTTATTTACCTTCCAAACTTTTATATGTCATATCTTATTTATCCAGGCAAAACTTTACCGCATGTCCTATCATGTAAAATCAATATATATGTAAATGCTTTTTAAACAGTGATAAAAATGAATCTTTTTTTTTTTTAAGAATTCCCTTCTTGGCAAAAATGACTCATCAGTGACACTTTTGTTTTTGTTTTACAGATAATTACTAGCTTGTATTAATACTACTTTTACTTAGATAAGTTCTTATAAAGATAATAAATCAGATATTAAGTTGCCTTACAACAGATTATTTTACTACATTTTCCAGTTATTTATTTTTTGATGATTTTCATCATGGTATAAAACAATTGGCTTTAATTGCCACGTGAAATCAGTTTTCGGTCACAAAACCCAGCTCCTTCATTAACCAAATATACTCCACCAAACATAGACTTTAATTCCTTCAAAACAATTTTTTAAAAGAAGCAAACGACTGATGACAACATTTAAATTACATAATTATTGCCAGAAACTCAGATCAATAAACGCTGGAGAAATCATTTGATTGTGTTATATAGGTTCTCTCAGTTGTAGAGCAACATTGGATATTTGTTTGCATAATCAGTCCTCTTGCCAAAATGTGTCCACTGCCAAAGCCGAACCTTTAAACTGGCAGCATAAACGGTGATGGTATGGAGCAATGTTACTGAACACAACAGTGCTGCAAACACTCTCTCCCTCCATGCTTTAGTGAGTGGGAATGCACCACAGCCTATAATCATTGGTCATTGTGGGATAACAGATTTCGGACATTCTTGCAGTTGTGCGGTTTCTCTTATCGACTGCAGCGAATCGTGCTCACATCTGTAATTATCCCCCCTCTGCCCCTCATGTCACGCTGTTACGCTGCAGAGCCTCAAGTTCTGTTCTGGATGTAATCTTTTCATTCGAGACAATTTGGGGATTGGTTTTTCTTTTCTCTCCGACTGATGATATATTTTTTGAGAGTTGCTGCTCATTCCTTCTTTTAGCCCGGTGTATCCCCTCGTCATGATTACCTAACTAGATAGAAATGTTATTATCAATATGGAGAAACACTGTAAGAATAAGTATGTTGAGGGAACAAAAGAATTGGACTCAACGATAAATGCTGAAGACAGCTGTAGTCATTACCTAGTTATGGATTGTATGTTTTTTGTATTTGACTACCTCATGTTTGTCTATGAATGTCTCTTTTGTGTATAGTGTTTGTAAAAAAGTTTAAACCCCATCACCCAATGGAAAGTAAACATGAAGAGCCCCTCCTCCCATGTTACAATTGCCTTCTTTGGTCGTTGTTAATGTTTCCTTTTGTTTCTTGGCACTTTTTATACGCTGTAAATACGCATGATATTTGTATAACTATACATCCATTAAATTTTCATTATAATTGTAAAGGTTGTTGTGTGATTTTTCCCGGGGGGGCGGGGGGCTGTATGCATGTACAAAAAAGAACAATGAAGTATAATAATGATGTGATAGTGAGCTCTGCTGTGGTGAGGTCATGACTGGTGAGCTCATACAATGATGCGGACCATGGGGGGGATGGGAGTGGTGGGTGGGCACTTAAACAGGCGCAGTCCCCCATTCTAGCCTCACCACTCCATCTATGGTTTTCATTATGGCTCCGTGGAGACTGGCGATGGTAAGCTCAATGGTTGTGAGTGGATGATAAAGACCTTTCTGTGTGTGACCGCCCAGGTTTGATCCCCTTCAAGGCCTCAGTGATGTCACATATGCTCTCAGCAAAGCATCCCTCCTAAGGTGAGGCTCGTGTCCAGCTGATGACTAATTTACTGACCCACCACGTTGAGCTGGAGATTGTGATGCAATTGTTTTCATTTCCTGCATCCCCCCCCCTGAGTATCTTGGACACATATTTTGTTGTTTCATTGTTTGTAGCTAATACATTCAGCCAGTGATTGCATGTGGCTAATAGTGCAGAACAAATGCCAGCTCAGATACATGGTTTTTGGGGAGGCTGATCTAATTTAGACCAGACCTTTGGCTCTAAACGTGATCATTTTAATTCAGTGAGATGTTTTGGAACTTTTGTTCCAGGGGCCAACATCAGAGTGGGATGAGAGCAGATTAATTGTGTGTTAACTGTTTATATCCCACCCTCAGCCGATGCTATGGCAGCCTGCGAGGACATTCACACCACTGTCTCTCAGCTGCAGACGGCACATCCACAGTCCCTTATCATTATCTCTGGGGATTTCAACCATGCCTCGCTCTCCACTTCTCTCCCCAACTTCACCCAGTATGTTGCTTGCCGTACAAGGGACAGTAAAATCTTGGACTTGCTGTTTGCCTACACAAAGGAGACTTAAAGCTCATCACCGCTCCCCCCGCTTGGCCACTCAGATCACAACCTGGTCATCCTTCACCCCACCTACACCCCCATGGTGACCAAGAAGGAATAAGGATGTGGTCTCAGGACTGCAGTGAGGCCCTGAGAGACTGCTTTTGAATGCACAGACTGGCAGGAACTTTGCGGGCCCCATGGTGAGGACATCAACGCCCTCACCCACTGCATAATGGACTACATTAATTTCTGCATGGAGAACACTGTGCCAACCAAGAAGGTGCTGTGTTTCTCCCAAAATAAACCGTGGGTGACCCTGGAGCTGAAGGCCCTGCTGAATGAGAAGAAGAGGGCTTTCAGAGCCAGAAACAAAGAGGATCTGAGAAGGGTGCAAAAGGATCTTAAACATAAGATCCGGGGGTTGGGGGGGGGGGGGTGAGAGTTCCAGGAGGAAGATGGAGGAACAGCTCCAGCCCAGTCCGAGAAGTCTGGAAGAACATGAACAAAATCTCTGGCCACTTTGAGGACAACGGAGGAGCCACAGCTTCTGCTGACCGGGGTTGGGCTAACAACCTGAACCTGTTTTTAAACAGATTAGACTCTGGGCCTCTTAACACCTCCCCCACTCCCATCAACCACCCTTTGCATGCTGCCCTCCCTCCCCTCTCCTGGTGCAGTGCTATTGCTACCTGCACTCTCGTCACACCACCCTGTTTCACCCCTGACCACACATCCACACACATATCCACCCACAACAAAGCCAGCTACCTCACCTCCCCCAGCCCAGCTCAGCCTCTGCCTCACAGCTGATCAGGTGAGGAGTCAGCTCAGGAGGACGAAGACCAGGAAGGTGGGCCCGGACAGAATCAGCCCCAGACTGCTCAGGGACTGTGCAGACCAGCTCTGTTTGGTGGTCCTGCACATCTACAGTGAGTCTGGAGAGGGTTCCTGAACTGTGGAAGACTGGTTCCAGTGTCAAAGATCGCTCACCCCAGGGAGCCAAACCATTTCAGACCTGTGGCCCTGACTTCGCACTTGATGAAGGCCATGGAGAGGCTCATCATGCACCACCCCCGGCAACTAGTGAGCTCAGCCTCGGACCCCTGCAGTTTGCCTACCGGTCCGGCATCAAAGGTGTAGGATGCAGTCATCTATCTGCTACACCGCTCCCGCTCTCACCTGGAGCAGGTGGGGAGCACAGTGAGGGTCATGTTCTTTGATTTCTCCAGTGCCTTCAGTACCATCCAGCCTGCACTGCTGAGAGGGAAGCTGTAGGCAGCTGGAGTGGACAAGCAGTTGACTACATGGACCATTGACAATTTCACCGACAGACCACAGTACACGAGGCTCCAGAACTGTGTGTCTTATGTGGTAGTCTGAAGCACGGGGGTGCCGCAGAGCACAGTCCTCTCACCCTTTCTGTTCAGTCTGTACACTTCAGACTTCAGATACAACTCCAACCACTGCCACCTACTGAAGTTCTCGGATGATACGGCCATCATCAGATGCATATCGGACGAGAACGACCAAGAATACAGGGGGGTCATTAGGAACTTTGTCAACTGATGTGATGTCAATGCCCTGCTTCAGGTGGAAGTCACCCCCTACTACACTGGTGAACATCCAGGGAAAAGCTATCGAGACAGTGGACTCGTACAAGTACCTGGGCGTTCACCTCAATAACAACCTGTCATGTTCTGTTAGTGTTATATTCATTTATGTTATTTATGATGCTTCATGTTCTCAAGTTTTGTAATTTTTTTGCCTTTTTTATATATTTGTATTATAAATGCCCAACAAAGATACATGGAAAAAAAAGTAACCAGTGACTGCTTGTGCAATTGTGAGTTTTGTGTGAAACCTATGGGTTAACATAATTTTTTGGGGTCTAAAACAAGATGGTCTGGCCTCATGAAAACCTGAAAAATGTGTTGCTTGTTTGCTATCCATTGCTCTAAATCTAATACACACACTCACACTGACTGAATGGATTAACTGAATGCATGCAGGCCACTGACAACACTGTAAGAAAGCAAGGGCACCCCTAAACAGCTGATCCTCACCATTGGGAGAACGGCTAGAGGATCTATCAAAGAATTCCTGGAAAAAGCCCATGAAATTTGGAGCACTGGTAGTGGGAACTGAACTGTCCTAGAAGGAAATGAGTACCCTGTGATCACAGTGGCTCACACCATCTGTGTTGGTACAGTACAAACTATAAGAGCTGGAAGAGGTTTTTTGTTTATGTTATTATGGTTTCATCATTTATGGAGCTGTTGGATTTCTGTTTGTCAACATGCCAGGCGTGTTCCTTCATTTGCATTTATTGAGAGTTGTCAGGGAACTTTTTTATTCAACCAAATTAAAAATCTATTTTCAAGGCTCATTACCAGAAAATATAAACTGAAGCAGAAAATTTAGTTACATTGAAAAAAAAAAAAACTGTGTTAATTTTGAAAATTACTCCATTTAGGTTGGTGCAGGGCGGCACGGTAGTGCAGTGGTTAGCACTGTCGCTTCAAAGCAAGACGGTTCGGGGCTCAAGACCTGGCTCAGGCACAGGATCTTTCTGTGTGGAGTTTGCATGTTCTCCCTCTCTCTGGCTTCCTCCCACAGTTCAAAGACGTGCAATTGGGGACAAGGCTAATTGATACCCTAAATTGACCGTAGGTGTGACTGAGAGTGTGAATGGTTGTTTGTCTCTATGCGCTGCAATGGACTGGCGACCTGTCCAGGGTGAACCCCGCCTCTCAAAATCTGTCCCTGAAGGGACGGATGAAAAAAAATGGTGTGAATTTTGAAAATTACTGCATTTATGTTTGGTGCAGGGTGGCATGGTGGTGCAGTGGTTAGCACTGTTCTCTCACAGCAAGAAGGTTTCAGGTTTGAGCCTGGGATCTTTCTGTGTGGAGGTTGCATGTTCTCCCTGTGACTGCGTGGGTTCTCTCCAGGAACTCCATTTTCCTCCCACAGAAGGACAGTTTGTTTGTTCTAAACAGTGCGGACACTTCAGTGCTAATTGACTGTCACTGTGTCAACAACTGAACACCTGGTGCAAACCTACAGAATAATCTTTCTGGTCCAATCATTTTTCTTGGTCTGAAACCTTCATAAACCGAATGCAATTTTTAAAAAATGTATATTAAATAAATTATATGTTATGTATTTATAGATCCTGCAGTTACTGTATGTAACTAAAAAGTAACTAAAACTGTAACTAAAAGTTTTTCTCCAGATGATATTGAGTCACTGTGATGTGAGTGAGTGGCAGTCTGGGATAGCCACCTGATGCGCCAAACAGTTTCTACTAATAATTAGATGGCAGTAAAATACATTTATGCCATTTGAAATCCATCATTTCATAGAGGAAGAGGACTTCAGCGTAGACCATCAATAGCATCCAACTCTATGACGGCATTCAATGGCTGCTTCTGGTTTCACGAGCGTATGTCAGCATCCAAACATGAATCGTACAGCCCTTCTGTGCTGCTCACAATGGCTGCTTTAAAAAGTAGTCAAGTTCAAGAAGATCAGTAAAAATCCATCCATCCATTTTCTATACCCCTTATGGGTCGGACGTCCCCCCCAACTGGTCAAAGCAGATGGGAGTTCCCATTGAGCCTGGATCTGACAGATTACACGATCAGGACAATATTGATTGACAAAAGGTGCGGTAAAGGCAGAGCTATGCTGGGCAGTTGGCTGCGGGTTGCAAAATAGGCTATAATGTCCTTCACTCAGGTGGCAGAAAGTGTGACCGTCATGTTCTGACACATGCCTGAGCGTATGGGAACTGACCAGCACCAATCTTACATTATAACTGAATTCAAAGCCTGTAAAAACATCCTCGTCATAATGCTGCTTGACTCAACCTTTCACTCTTCTCTTGGTGTTGCTAATGAGAATAGCAATACTTAATAATTACTCCTCTGCCTTCTTTAGTGGTACTGATAAGTGTGTTAAATGTAGTTTGTTTAAAGCACTGGAGGGGAGGCTTAGTGAGGTTGAATTGGACCTGCAGCAACTCCACACTGCTGGATCCAAATAATTAGCCACTAGTGCTTACCAGCCCCCAACAGCTCTTCAGTAGCTTAGCCCTGACTAGCGTTCCCCTGGCAGATCCTGAGCAGCCGGCAAACCAATGTGACTGGGTCACTGTCTGAAGGAAGCATAGTCCTAAGCAGATGCCGACTGTAAGAGGCCTGGGGATAGTTGCTCCAGCTTGTTCAGGGCAGTTCTGATGTGGTTGGTAGCTGTGCTCTGAGGTGGATGTAGACCAGGACGAAGAAGAGTTGGGTTATTCCCTGGAGAGGTAGAATGGGTGGAGAGAGACTGCCAGGAGCTCAAAGTCCGGAGTGCACAGTTTCTCTCTCACATGGATGGTGAAACACCAGCGGGGTTCATGTAGAAACACACACCTCTGTCCTGTAGTTTCATAGTTAGTGCAATGTCACTGTCATGGTCCAGTCTGATGGGAGAGCCGAATCCATCAATGTGCATCGCACTGATGTCAACATCCTTGTTGAGCCAAGTCTCTGTGAATGCCAAGATGCACGCGCTCCTGTACTCATGCAGGTGGTTTACGTTTGCCTGGAATTCATCTGTTTTGTTCCACAGCAAGCGTACATTGGCAAGGATGACTATTGGGGGCGGCCAGTTTCCAGGTTTCACGCGTCAGTCTTGCCCTGATACCTCCCGTCTTCTTGCCGTCTGGTTCTCTTGATGCTCCTCTGCTTCATGGCTCTGTGGTCAGTTCCAGGTTTGTGTATTTCCATGGACAGCAAGTCGAGGGCAAGCAGAGCCAAGCTGAGGCAGATGCACTGCAGCATCTCTCATGTGTAGGTGATCCTTGCTGCCTCCAATGTAGAAGATCCCATGGCAGTGGTGGTAGTGTGGGGGTGTGTGCTCAGGTCTAGCCAGCCTTAGCAAATGAACTCCACAGGCTTCCTGGAGCTTGTGAGCTGACATGAGCCAGAAACAGAGAACACAAGCCGGAATAAAAAGCGGAGGGAAAAAAATAACATGTAAACAAACAAGATGGCGGCTCCACTGGCATGTTGGCCTAGTGTACAGGATGAATTAATGCTGCAAGCAGCGTTGTTAGGGCCTGAGCTTCCTCGCGCCTGCGACCGGGTGCCACAAGCCGGCCCAAATCCAACAGCGGAATTGGCAAATAGGCCTTGTAGTTTAGGAGTTACAAGCCTTAGTCTGCTGCAGTGTGAGAGCAGAGCTGAGAGCCGGCCCTTTAAGAACTCCTCCCTTCTCTGCTCTCTCTCTGCCATCTCTGTCAGAGTGGAGAGCAGAGGAGGATTTTGCCAGTTTTACTGTGAAAAACAGTTATAACGGACCGTATGTTGGTCAAAAGTGGAATGTAAAGCCATCATTCGGTAGAGTTTTTTGTCAGGAATTCAATGGTGGTTTTTTTTGAAGGTGTGGGTGTTGTAGTTTTCAAGCTTGAAGCGTTTGTTTGAGAGTATGTACCATGAAGTCAGAGACGCTTTTGGTTTCCATGACAACAGTAAACAAATCTCTGTCATCTGTGTTAGAGTGGAGAGCAGAGGACAATGTGACATTTTTAGAGTGTGAAAATCAAATAAGTCTGCATATGTTGCTTAAGAGTGCAATGTAACACCATATTTTTGTAGGGAAATTTCAGAGGAATCCATTGGTGTGTTTTGTGTTGCTGTGTTGTAGTGTAGACGTGTGAAGCGTTTGTTCGAGAGTATGTAGCATGAGAGGACACAGCCTCCCCATTGGTTTCCATTGTAACGTAAAATGTGTCTCCCCGACTTTGACGGCTTATAAAACGGAAACCGAGTAATTCATATAAAAACCTTTCTCAACTTTTAAAATTGGGAGAGTAATGTGATGCAAAGTTTGGAAGTGATACCATTAATGCCCTAGGAGGAGATGGATTTTGTTCGGGCAGTGAAAATTGTCCTGTTTTGAACAGTTTTGTTCAAATTGGGGATATTGTGTTGTAGAGAGGTGAGGGGTCAGAGTGTAGGGATTATTCGTCTTGATGAGACGAGTTCAACGATGTTTGTTCCCATGTCTGTGGGACATTCGTGCAAGCAGTTACAGCGCTCCAATTTTTTTTTTTTGTGTTTTTGCTCCCTAGGTGGCGCTATTGACTTAAAAAAAAATAATTTTAATATGAAATTTTTCGCGGACCGGACATGCGTGCCAAATTTCAGCGAATTTCATGCATGTCTAGGGGTTCAAATTAAGCGTCAAAGTAGCAGCGGAAGAAAGAAAGAATAATGAGCAAACATAATCGCACCTTCAGGCCCTAATAATAATATAATGTTACAATTTCAGATAAAATTTTTGCCAACATTGTTTTCTATGGGAGACCTCATCCCCCCAACCCCCCGAGTGCCCCTATGTGTTTTTTGGGGGGCTCGGATACTCCTAAGTGTGTGTTTTTAGTGCTCCTTCTGTGTTTCTCTGCCGTGCAAACATAAAAGGGTCTTCACCTGAAGTACCTTCTGGCTCAGGCCCGAATAAAAGGGAGTGAAGGTTGAGGGAAGTAGGTTCCAACAAGCTCACTTGAACTCCATGTTTCCAGGAGCTTGTGAGCTGACATGAGCCAGAAACAGAACACTCAAGCCAGAGTAAAAAGCGGGGAAGAAGCCCCGCCCCCCCCCCAAAAAAACAATTTAAACAAACAAGATGGTGGCTTTGCTGTTGTTTGTGTTAGCTGAGTGAATGGGATGAATAATTATAATAAAAAAAGTGGAGGTTTATGAATTAGGTTCCAACAAGCTCGCATGAACTCCATGTTTCCAGGAGCTTGTGATCTGACATGAGCTGGAAACTGAAACACACCAAGCCAGAATAACGGGAAAGGCCGACATAAACAAACAAGATGACGGCTCCATGGGTGTTAGCAGTAGCAGAGTGGATGGGAATGAAAAAGGAGTAAAAGTTGAAGTACGTAAGTTCCCATGGGCTCACATGAACCCCGCAAAATCTTATCCTGTCAAGGGCCGCAGGGGGCTGGAGCCTGTCGCAGTGGCTTTCAGGCAAGCGGCGGGGTACACCCTGGACAGGTCGCAGTCCATCGCAGGGCCAACATATATAGACAGACAACTATTCTTGTTTGTAATTGCCATATCTAATATTATATCCATATACAACAGTCAATACACTACCATGTTATTATATCTCACATCTCATCATACCCAAAGCCATATCAATATACCACATTTGTATAATACTAGATTTGTTTGTTTGTGTACTAATATACAAGAATCAGAATAATCAATAACATACTAAAATCAATACCATGTTTATATAATAACGCAGATAGGACTGCTTTACAGTACCCATGCTACCCCTCTTCCCTATATTTGGCCCAGATCGATAGCTTGTATTCATTTTTAAATTGGTTGATGGTTGGCCATTGTTTCATCTCCATGCTCAGGCTGTTCCATAGCTTCACTCCATAGGTAGTTATGCAATGTTTTTGATTGTGGTCCGGCAATTTTGTACCCTAAAGTTTAATGGCTCTCTCACTTCATAACCTCCTTCTCTATCGGGAAACCTTCTCTGTAGTTGTCTCAGCAATGAATCGTTTCTGGCTTTGTGCATGAATCGTGCTGTCATTAACTCTATGGTGTCGTGCAGTTTGATTATCTTTGACTTGATGAATAACAGATTGGTGTGTTCAATATAATTGACTTTATTAATAATTCTAATGGCTCTTTTTTGAAGGATGAACAATACCACACGGGTGTACCTGGGCTTCAGCCCAGGGGCCTTAACTCTGGAGAGATGTAAAGAGGAGATTAATGACATCTCTACAGAGTTAATTTGCTTGAGCGTGGATAACTGTGTTAACTAACTCAAACACTGAACACCATTTGAATCAGAATGTGTTAAAATAACACTTTGAGAGTGGAAATCAACTCTGATATGTTTAACCCTGAAATTTCAACACTCCAATTTTTGCTGTGTATACCTCAATTGTGAACCTTACTCCATGGACAATGTTGTTTGACTGAACCACTTTCCTTTAAATAAGAAAGGCTTTGATGTAGACACGTTTTGGTGGTCTTGTTGCACGTGGGTAACTTTCTGTTTTTTAACAGGTTTTTCTGATGAACTCAAATCAGGAAAAGGGTCTGACGGATTCAAGGCAATCAATGACTTTCAGCTTTCAGACGAAGAGGACAAAAATGGAAGAGTGAAAGGGCTTTCCTACCTGAAAACCCAAAAAAGGAGCTCTAATTCTGAATCGTTTGGAAAACGCAGCAGCTCCACTTACTCCTCTTCCTCACAACACTCAAGGAGAAGTAAAGAGCTAAACTTATGCAACAATGATGTAAGATCAACCTATCCTCAAATTATCAACTCAGATGATATAATGCTGGATCTGCCTTTGCCAGTCCTGTCTAAAAGTGGTGTGACAGTGTCGGGGTCTGTTTGTTTTCAAGGGTAAAGAAGAACAGAGGGGGGACGTAGTTCACGAAGAATGTCCCCGGATTTTACCAGGAACCGACCGAAAACAAGTGTCTGCATCAGGTGTTTTTCACTTTTATGATATAAATACAGTCTCATGGCACATTACTTGTTAGAACGCACATTTTTTTTTATAAACACATCTATAGACTAAAGCCTTGGAAATTTGAACAAGGTAGATGTTTCCAAAGTATCATGATTTTTGCTTATTTTAGCAGAAGAACGTCATTTCTGAGCTACTTGTTAAAGCTAATGATTGATTTCCGTCTCCCTCATTCTGGGAGGGCCTTTCTACACATCTTAAAGGATGCCATGTAGAACAGCCTCAGTGGTCATTTGGCAACAGTTACATATGTTTCAGACAAATCTATTATAGTATAATCGTTAGTTATAATAGAGTTAGTAATAATAGAGTCCAAAACTTATGAATTCCCCCTTTTTTTGTATATGGTAACTTTGAAGTTCTGTGAAACAGTAGTACGAGACTAGTTTGGCTTAATATACAAATAATGATCCTATAAAGGTGTCCAGAAGCTGAACCATTCCAAACATTGTCATGTTGCAATACAGAAATCAAAAAAATGATGGGAACTCTCACGGACAACTACTTTTTAAACCTTTTTCATGGTTTAGGTGTCAAAAGAAGAAAACGCTTGCGGAAAAGGAACTCCAGGAAAGGAAATGTAAAGCAGAGAAGGATCAACTAATGAAGGAAGCTCGGGCTAAGATGGCCTTAGAAACATATGAGCGTTGGCTGGTGTGTAATTAGATTGTGATTTATTTCTTTATGAGGCAGAATGGCCAGTTTGAATATTTGCTCATGTGCTCATGTTTTTGTTTTTTGGTAAAAGGATGAGAAAGATGCCAACAACGTGGGACAAAGAGAAGAGAGACAGAGGACAGCAATGATGCACAACAGTCGTCCACCGTGGTACCCTCCCAACAAAGTGATTCCTTTTCCCCGGATCTTACCAGGAGCCAACGTAAAACAAGTGTCTGCATTAGGTGCATAATGAATTCCAGTTATTAGTTGTTTTGTTAGTTATGCTGGCTGCTGTTGTGCGGTTAAATTCTGTATTTTATCCAGCAAGTGCTAACCTGTACATGAATGCCCATGGGAAACAAGATGTTATTTTTTTAAGTAGTAATTTTGGGGGGTTCAGCTTTCAATATCTGGCAGTTTTTTAACATTACTGTATGTGTGTTTTAATGTCAAATCACAATTACAGAGAAGACAAACACAAAATGGTGTGTTTGATCAGCAGAGTCTGGAGAGACATGTATTAAGTTTTGGAAGCGATACCATTAACATCCTAGGAGGAGATAGCATTTATTCGGGGCGCAAAATTGTCCAAATTTGGACATTCGTGTCCAAATTGTGGACATCCTGTTGGAGTAAGGTCAGGGGTGTTGTCAGAGTATGATTTATCCTGTCTTGATGGGACGAATAAAACGTAGTAAACGAAGCTCCGCATTCCTCATCCAACATTAAGTCCATGGACACCCACTTCTGGAGCTCCACCTCATTGTCTGCTAGCATCAAGGCCCTGTCCCTTGAAAACAACACACATATTCTGCACATACAACCTAAATGATATAACAAAAAAGAAGGGAACATGAATGAATAATATGGACAATGAAAAAGAAGTTAATAAAAGTCCACATGAATGATTTAAGCATGGCATTAGCATCACCTTGCAGTGACAGGGCAGCACCTGTACAGTGTGTGTGTTGAGGGCACTGTAAATAAATAATGTAGTGCAAGAAGGAGTTGCAGCAGGCCTTATCTGATGTTTAACAGTCAGATCCCAATCTGATGCTTCAAACATTTAATTAGCTGATTCTTTATTTCTTCCATTTTTGGTATCCGTTTTTCACATGAACGATGTTTTATTTAGTGTATTATGTCAGTGAATGACAAGCAGGTAGAAATCTCCTTTTAGAATCAGCTATTAGCTGCACGCCAGCATTAAACCAATGTGGCACAACGGATACACACCAGCAACTGACACAGACACATTTTTTGCTAATGACCAATGTCCATCAACAGGGTTGATATCGCATTGCATTTGCATTTATGTGACTGAGGAGCACTTTTGTGCATCTCCACGCCGCCTTTGTGCACTGTTTGCGCACTTTTGTCTTCTTCTTCCTCTTGAGCCCCGAGGCCTGATGGGATCGTTAAGCAATTATTTTGTAGAAACTATTTTAATATTAAATCAATCTATTAAACATTGCATCTTAATAAATTGATTTAGATGATAAAAATGTAAAATATGTAAAATGTATTTTTGAAGAATATTTCTTCAGTGCGTGTCCTTCGCGTTCTTGATGTCAGTCATTTGCGGTGAAGCGATTTCCCTTCTCCGAGAGAGACCAGACTTATCTACTAGACTTATCTATCAATACTTGCGTGGATCTCATTCTAAAAAACTGTGGTTGCAAGAATCGCAAAAGTTGCATACACACAAAAAAACCTGCTTTGCTCTCCACTCTGACACAGACAGCAGAGAGCAGCGGGGGAGGGGCTCTTAAAGGCACAGCTCTCAGCTTTGCACTCACACTTTCATCACACTGAGGCTTCTTTCTCCTAAACTAGAAGTCCCACTGCTCTCATACTTATACCGTTGGATTCGGGGAAATATGTGCTACCCAGACACGGGTGCCAGGAGGCTCAGGCCCTAACAACACTGCTTGCAGCTTTAATTAGGACCTGAGCCCAGAGGTACTTCAGGGCGAATACCCTATCAAGTTTCCTGGACACACTCAAACACTAAAACCTCAAATTGACACACTAAACACTATCCCACTCTAAAAAAAAAACACACATAGGGAGGGTTGGGGGGTTAGGGGGGTTGAGGTTTACCATTAAATACAATGGAAAAAGTGGGAGCAACTGATTTTGCTTTGTTTTTTTCTTATTCTTATTCTTTCTGGTTCCGCTACCACTTTAATGCTTCGTTTGACCCCCTAAACATGCTCAAAAATCCACCAAATACTGCATGCAGATCCGCTCTGGCGAAAAATGTGATAATGTAAAAAAAAAAAAAAAAAAGAGTTAAAACTCAATAGTGCCACCTACATCAAGTCCACTGCTGAATACTACTGTATCACAGTAATTACATGGACATGGCAACTGTGACCTTAGGGTAAGGTTTTGTAGTGTTATTGTAAACTACTGTGAAATAATTAAATTGCTGTAAAATATTTACAGCAAATTGCTGTGAAAGTAATGCAATTATTATCCAATTTTGTACTGTAAATTTACAGTGAAATTTCTTACAGTGTAGATTATTAGTGCCTAAATGCATTAGTAAGATGAAATAATTCATATTAATTCATATATTTCTGTGAACCTCCAGTGTGAGTCCCGGCTCAGGCACAGGAGTTTGCACACTCTCCCTGTGCCTGTGTGGGTTCTCTCTGGTACTCCAGCTTCCTCCACAGTCCAAAGACATCAAGAGGGACCAGGTTAATCCAGACTCTAAATTGACTGTAGGTGTGACTGTGAGTGTGAATGGTTGTCTGTCTCTATGTGTTGGCCCTGCCATGGACTGGTGACCTGTCCAGGGTGAACCCCACCTCTCGCCTGTAGCCACTGGGATGGGCCCCACTCACCCCTGCAACCCTTAATAGGACCTCCAACTCCAACCCTCCACCCATAATTGCAAACGTTCATATTTTGGTGTCTTGCATATAGTGTTTGTAACTCTGTATATAATGTTCCTCTTCTCTTTTTTTGATATATTTAAATTGCTGTTTCTTTCTTGCAATTCAGCTGCGGTGGGATCAATAAAGTTCTATCTATCTATCTAACAGACTGTTTTCAGTACACCTGACCCATCCCAGCCCCATTTCCTGTCCCATAGCAAACAACTGTAATGTGGCCAGGAGGAAACCATTGTGTCCTGAGCTGAGCTTGGACCAAATGCACTATGAGGATGTTTAACTCAACTTTTCACACAACCATCAGAAAGGAAAAACACAGTTTGCAGAAACTCTGGACTTTCCCCCTGTTGCTACATATCCCATACCGCTTATAAATGAGATAATAATAATTTGACCTTTTTAGTTTGTGCATTTGGAATTGACCAGAATTAAGTCATAGTATTCCCAATCCTGATTGTAAAATGAGTGAGAAATAAAGCCTTTGCGGCATTGAGTTCAGTTCAATGGCTTGAAATAGCAAAGTACCTCAACTCCACTGATTTAATGGCCACTTGGGGTGACTCTGACTTTGTAGAATAGAAGAAGAAGAAGAAACCACTGAGACACCTCTGTAGTTGGAGGCCATTCACTCCTGTCTGTTTTGAATTAGGACAAAATAAATCTCAGAATACATCTGTACATGTTGGCATACAAAAAAACTGCAAATCCCGAGGAACATTTTGAGTAAATATTTTGGCTGCAAGCGTGAGTCCACAATTAATATCCCTTTTAGTTCTGTTCTGGTCACCAGCATCTCCAGCTCTTCTCGACATCTAATATTTTTCTGACTGAAAAGCTAAATAGTGAAAAATTTAAAGGAATTTCCAGAGGTTTTCATGAGGATATAACATTGTGCTGTCTTTAGTCTAGAATGAGACATTTGCAGTGTAGCTACTGTAGAGGTTATTGGTTGTATTCAACAGAGCCTTCCATGTTGCATCAGGAGCAAAATTCATTTTTTATCCATCCATCTATTTTCTATACTGCTTATCTGTTAAGTGTCGTGGAGGAGGCTGGAGCCTATCCCAGCTGCCATTGGGTGATAAGCAGGATTCACCATGGACGGGTCACCAGTCCGTTGCAGGGCCATCAAGAGCAATGAGAGGCTCAGTATCTTGCTCGAGGATACTTGGACATGGTCACCGGGGGAGGTGAGGATCAAACCAGCGACCCTTCGGTTGCTCGACAGCCACTCTATCCTATTGGTCTCATTTTATGAATTTTGTCATACTTATTTATTTATGATATTCAAGATGTCCCCTCCCTAAACATATTCTTAGTCATTTCTGTAAAAGAAATGCTGTTAAAGTGACAGTATGGTTGTTTACATCAGCCACCACTGACCCTGTAGCAACAATGGCCTCAACACAGCTCTCAGATGGTTTGGATGGAAATAAATAACTATGAAAGCATAACTAATGAAATTGTAAGACTAATGGTGGAGAAGACATAATTACTGTGGGACTACAGGACTTCTTACCTCAGAGGTTCCTTCATGATCTCCAGGAACTTCAATCATGTGAAAATAATTATAATAATAATAATATGATTTCATCTACAAAACACTTTTTAAAAAAAAAAATGTTACAAACTTCTTAACAGACAATCCAGGTAAATAAAATCAAGACCATGTGATAAAAACAAGAACAATAATATCCAACAATAAAGAAAAAGCTAAAGGGTAAAAGTGAGTTTTAAAAAAAAAGATTGAGTAGAAGTTGACACAGACTTTGCCACAGTGGGATCTCCGGGAAGGGAGTTTCAGAGTGAATGATGATGTGCAGTATTTTCCTGCAGGGATCAACTGCATTTTTTTCTGATACTAAATGAGAAAACAGGTGCTTGCTGTTGCTGGCCAAAACTTCTTGTTGTGACAAGTTTTAGAATGCAGTTTTTGTATCTTAAGTGAATGTCACAGCAGGCCACCGTCGGTTCTCTAATGTTGGGGGGGGCATCCTCACTCAGTCTTACACAGTGGTGCTTTAACTCAGAGAGAGGTTGTTCTATGTAACATTTTGATTGGGTTTCACCCTACAAATGACACCACTCAGATTACTCAGTCATTTGAATCTATGTTAATACAGCAGTTGCAAACAAAGTGAAACATTCCTATATTTTCAGAGGGAAAATATGCCATCATTATTGGGCAATAGGAGTGTTTATCTGCAGCAGTTAGCTTTGCTGTGGTGGGAATTCCTCTGCTGTTCTGGCTGAGGTATGCTAACTTTAGCAGCACATCACAGCTGGTTCCTATGCTGCGTAAAAATATGACAGCGCTACATTTCATATTGCTGCCAGAATCCAAAAAAACATTTTGCTGAATTGCAAATTCTGCTTTGATTGTGCACATGGGCACAGCATGTGTTTGGGTTTCAGAGACTTCAGACCTTGTACTTAATGCTGGAGCATTTCCAAATGCAAGGGTGGAAAAAGTCGCCTAAAATTACATTGCTCATAATAACAAGAGACAATCGTCACGAATGTTACACAAAAAAACGTCCCCAGTAAATTTACATTAACGTCTTGAATTCAGGTTGACTGCTGGATTTGCGGTCTGTGCCACAAATCTGAACAAAAATATACAAAAAAAGAAAGGATAAAATGAGCCAGCAGTTACTCCTCAAGCTCATGCGTCTTTCTGTTTGGACAAACTCTAATGTCAGAGAGCTGCTCAGGGCTTTAGGCACCAAAATTTAAGTGATAGTTCATTTGCCTTTCAAGCGTGCACAAATAGTCATGTGCTAACTCCAGAGTGCAGAAATAGCCAGCCACATAGATCAAGCTTGAAGCAGATCGGGACCCTCTTGACTTCTTAAAACAGCTACGACTGAAAAAGCAAAACTGTCCAAAAATGTTCGCAAAATTCTAAAGTACATGCTCCATGATCCATTTCTTGATCCAGCTCTGTGCTGAGTGATCCACAAACACTTTGATTTGTGATAAATTTTCTAAAATGCATTTTGTAAACAGATATTTTTTTTGGAGAATTTTGCTGTTATTCGCCATCAGTCACTATTAACTTCAGGCTAAATGTATGTGGCTGCCTCTTTTTGCATTCAGTTGTCACAAAGTAGTCGTGCCTGAGTGGAAAAAAACATCTTTGTCAACTCAAAACACCTATTTGTGTGTACTTGAAAGCAAATTCACCATTAGTCTCATCTTATTTACATAAGCCTGATTTACCACTCAGCTCATGTATATGCAGGTCATATTTACACCTAGCCACATCCTGGTCTGACTGCACCCACACAGCAGTTTCCTGTGAAAATAACTTGTTCCATTTGAGGTGGTTGGAAGTTAATCTTTCAGCACTTTTTTAAGAGGAGTGCAATGGCGCACATGGCCTCAGCAGACACATGATTCATTTACACTCAACCAAGCTGTGGCTTCAACCCCAAAGTGTCACAAGCCACCTTAGGAGGTGGATTTTAATCAACAGTATATCATTTATCAGAATCCGGCAGAGTAATGTGTTTTGGTTGCACATTCATGGTTTCTGGCTGTGTGAGTGTAAATGATTTGTTGCCTTTTCGAAATTTTTTCTTAAACATTTAGAGAATTCCAAATTAATATTTCAGTGAGCTTTTGAGCATCCTGAGAGAGAGAGAGAGTTATGTGTCATAGAAAGTGGGGTAACTGCTGTTTATTTGTAGAAGGAAGAACTTTTACCATTCTTATTTGGCCTTGTGCCAAGACCAGCATATCATCTGTGCAGCAGATGACATCCATGCATCAGCCTGCGTGTGTGTGTGTGTGTGTGAGTGTGTGTGTTTGTATGTGTGTGCTGACTAGTTAAAAAAAACTACTTAACTGCCTTTTGGTTCCTCATTACCGTTGCCTCATTACCGTTGCCTCATTGGATGGTAATTATATCTTATTTTTTACCAATAGAAACCAGTTGTCTATTTAAACAGCCTTCGACCTGCGTTGAGTCTATTCCAGTCTGCACGGTGGGAGATGTGCAAATAATTGCAGCATTTTTAGTCTTCGTCCTCTTCAGCTTGTTTTCTTTTTTTTTAGCCATGGTTATGTTTTTAGTATTTAGTCATGTTATGATAGATTAAAGGCCTGAGCATTTTAGACTCATCTGCGTCAGTAAAAACTGTCATTATTTTGATCTTTTAGTCTGAAGGCTGCTGATAGTTTGGTCGATGAGAACTTGTAACATTATTCTTAGTTGGAGAAAATTGTCCATGTTTTAGTTTTAATCAATGGCAATTGTTGATGTTTTAGGCTTGCTTTGATTACTCTTGACACATTAGTCTAGTCGATGACTACCTTTGTCGTTTTAATCAATAAATCTTAATTTATTTAATCAATATTTTAGTTAAATTAAAGCCAGACCGACGTAGATATTTTAGTTTACTGTTAGTCAAACACGTTGAGGTTTTACTCCAGTTTGGTCGGTGATAAATTTTGACTTAGTAATCTAGTTTTAGCTGGTGAAAAATGTTTCAGTTTAATTTAGCTTAAGTCTATGACAGCTGTTGACATTTTGTCTAGTTTTTGTCAATAAAGCAGGTGAAACTTGGGTCATGGAACTGTTGATGTTTTAGTCTAGTTCCAAATTGATGGAGAGCCTTAATGTGTTTCCTCGATTTTTTGGGGGGCCAGCTGATTTAGTTATAGTCTTTTGAATAACATACATATGAGTTTCATATTCAGTCATTTATTTGTTCATTTTATTTTATTTTAGTCATTTAAAGTGCAAAGGCAGGTCCAGGCAGAATGAAAGGAAGAGGCTGCATCATCTTGTCAAATATCTGGAAAACCAAATGTATTTATCAAATGAAGATATTTGAAAGACTGGGATGGACGAGCTGCTGTGGAGCAGTGGTTTGACTGATTGGGTTAGGTATGTTTGCAGGATTGTGCCAAATGTATGCATGTTTCAAGAAAACATGACAAACTGATGCAGATATCCGTCTGCATTTAGAGCCTCGACAAAGCTGGGGTGTTTACACATGTGGAACTAATGTGTACACACATTAGTGACTATTAGTTACAGAGTAATAGAGACTTTCGAGCAGTAAACTGCTGCTGAGCTGATGTAGACTGAGTATAGTGTTAATAGATTTCAGCTGATCTCCAATAGCTTCAGAGACAGATCAGGGTGAAAATGGTTTTGGATACATAGAATTATTCTTATGGCACGTGCACACAATATGACATCATCTTTTTATTCCATGTGAGCCCCAAGATCAATCTTTATGAAGCATGAAAGCAATGTTCTGAAAATCTGAGTGAGGAGCATCTGATCTGCATCAGTTCTGCCATCATTCGTTTTCTGCTCTAGCTGAATAATCATCGGTGATATTAAGCTGATTTTGAATGGTCAAGGATGTTGAACATCACATCAGCTAAGTCCTCTGTGTGTTTTGCTAATGATATTTATTGGACACATTCATCCAGTGCCCTTCGCCATCTGTCTTATCTAATAGATGTATGAAGTGTTCCTTTGTTCTTAGCCTTGCTCGGTTAAAATGATGTTTAGTTCATATAATTAAACTGAGATTCAATTTATCCAATGGTGATACATGATTTTAACAGGAATGTATATATTCTGTACATAGGCAACAATGTTTCTCTGAGCACCTTTTCCATTTCACCACAGTGTTTTCTGGTAAATTTTCCTTCGACCTTCCCGATGAAAACACAGCCCTTCTTGCTGCCAGGGCCAACGAGTGTCTCTCAGGCACAAGTTGCAGGAGGGAAGCCAAGACCTCATTAAGATTTGTTTTTCCATCCAGGATCCTGCGCAGAGAGCTGCCTTGCCAGGCCTCTAGAGTTCAAATCTGCAACCAAACCAAATAAGCCAGGTCCAGGCACCCTGCTCTTAAACACATCCAGATGTCTGCCCTCAGCTAATAATCAGAGAAAATACACACCTTTAACATGATTGGGCCAGTGGAAGCCCCAGCTGATCAGTGAAAGCAGATGTGTGTGGAAATGAGTTGCAGCCTGAGGCAGCCCTGAAAGGTGAGTGGAGCAGAGGTGTAGTTAAAGATTACATAAAATATAGCTGTGCTGCAGCTATGCAGCTGATATTTACACTCAAGGAAGAGGAAGAGACGATTTTGGAGAAGCAGGAACATCCTGAATTCATGTCTTAGGGACTTGTTTATGTATAGGTACAAATTCATTTAGGCTCCCGAGTTAAAAAAAAAAACTGGGTGCTCTGTGAAACTACTTTTATTATCAGCACTTACTTTTGATGAGATGAATGGACAAAAATAAACAGTACAACAGATACATTTTCTTCCTGTCCTTCATTCCCAGAGCCAGACAACATGATGGATATCCATCTCTCATCTGTGCTCCCTTAGGGAGCTGAGACCCTTAGAGACCACCTGACCCCTTGTTTCTGTAGCTTAGCACAATGAATGGTGGTGGATGGGAAGTGTTAACATATGTCTGCCAAAAGAAAACAAATACACTGTTTTCCAAAAACATTTTTTGCCTGCACATAATATTTGCGATGAAATAACTATTTTAAATTGCGACATTGTCATCTTAAAATCAGATATGTAGTCAGAACTACTTTCCAGACTGGGTGCAGTGATTTGACACAGCACCTACAAAGATTTATTGGCAACTAGAGGAGAGACGGCAGCTTATCATGGCCAACTCTGTGAGAAAGGATGAGGAGGATTACTTCTGGGCAAACCAAGATCCCCAACCTGATCTGGTTGATGACTTCTGACAGAGATATGCAGAGCTGTTTCAAGGAATTTGGGGGCCCAAGCGAAATGAACTTGGGGGCACTCTCTTGACAGTTGACATTGTCAGAGGACTCTGGGCAACTACACTGGATATCACTTATCACCTAAACTGGTTCCTTGTGCCGTAGAGGGAGCATCAGTGCTGAGAAGTGGTGCAGACTCAATTTGTGTTGATGTTGAGGCCATGGCACCACTGGATGCAGTCTCGCCCATGTCTTCTTCCGCATGAATGTGAGATGAAGCTGATGGTGCAGCTGGGAAAATAATGAAATATATGTACTACATATTTTTCATGTAGAATGCATCATATAGCCATCAGGAGGGCCCCATATCCCAAAGTCTGAAATGTCCAGTGAAATGTACAGCGAAATATATGTGTTACCATTTTATAGCAATGTTTGCCTATTGAAAGAGATCACTAACAGCTCAGAGAGAGAATTCTACTCTACCTTCATCAGTGGATGCATCCTTAGGAGGAGGGCTTAGAAATTTAAGCAAAGCACCTTGAGGGAGAAAGAAAAGATATGGTATAACCTTATTTGTTTGTGATTTTGATATTTGGAAGGAATCCAGCTGCTTTCACAACTACCAATGCTTCAAAACACCCAAGGTAATGTTTATGTTTAGTACATGGATTTACTACTTAGCTTAACATAGCAGATTTCAACATTCTCCTCTCTGAGAATTAGACCTGATGCTTTTAAGACAGTGAAAAGCTGGTGAATGTTCCAGTCTGGTAATATGATGCACAGAATTATCGTAGGTTATTCCTACCTCCCATTTAGATTATAACGGTAGAATAGCTTGCATAGTGGACCTATGCCACCTATGTTAGGCTTTTGCAATGTCATGTCATTAAATACTGTCAAAAGTGAGTCAAGAACACATCTGCGTTTTCCTTATCCTATTACTATAACACATTACAGTCTGTAGCCATATTATCAGCCCGTTTGAAAAAAAGAGTTGCACTAGCTGTTCTAATTTGTTACTAGCATTAACTGCCAGGCAGGTAGTAAACATTAACTTTACCTTTATTTTTTTGCTAGCCTACCTGCTGCTTAATTACACCATTTGTACAAGATACGTAACATAGGACTAATTTATCCAATGTAAATTATCACTTACTGCTGTCTTGTTTTTTTTCTTTTCTTACTCTTCATTTCACTTCTTTCTTTTCTGACTTCTTGAATCTGGTGTATTTCGTCTAGATTGCTTTAGAAAAAAAAGGGGGGGGGGGCCCACTGCCGTCCCTTATAATGTTTATAGGTAGAAACGGCCCTGGAGATATGCTAATACTGCCAATCCACTACCATTCATTAGCCTAACTAGCATTCAACTGGTGTATGACAGAATTTGATGCTTTCTATACTAAAGTATTTTGAGTTCAAAGGAGTAGTGACTGAGTAAATGAGCAGCCTGATCTCCACACCCACATGCACACCTGCTCTTGATTTTCTTCCATCATATTTTCCAGTAGCCGCGCTCGCGCCGCAGCGCTGGCGGTTCCCCTGCTGTGCATCCTTCTCACAGGGTTCCAGCATTCTACAGGTGATCTCAAGGAATTGAATCAGGTCATTTAGATATAGTTAAATGTCTTGAAGACGTTTCGCCCTTGATCCAAGTGGCTTCATTGGTTCATGCTGTTCCCATAGACTAACAGCCCAGCCACCGGGGTCGGGGTCCTTGGGCTTTTAACGCCTTTTTTGTCCCTCCTCCCCAAAACAATTGAACTTCTTCTTACTGTTAAAACCTACCTGTGCTTTTCTCAAACTGACAAACAGCCAGTAAGTCAAGTTTGTTCACCTGGGGATGTGATTCACCTTAACGACAATAGCAGACTGCAAAACTACAGTAAGTTGGAAAAATACCACCAACTTAAAATATTTCAGCTTTTTATTAAAGTCATATGACGCTGACTGGAATTAACCAAACTGATTTCTTCCTAGCACCCCCACAACGCTGAAATTTCACAGCTTTCATACAAACAGTACTGAAATGAATTATTACTTAATTTAGAGCAGAAATTCATCCCAGAGGCAGATTTCTCAAAACTTGGCCAAACAAACCCAAAACAACCTGAAAGTTTAGTTTCACTTTTAAAAGAGGATTCTTTGTACACTTTTTTATAAACGGTTAAAAATATATACAGTATCTTGGGAGAACAGATCCTTTAAATGGAATCAGAATCAAGTCGGTTCATGTGGTTTCAGAGTGGGATTAGTCTATTGGCTGGATGTATGGAGCTACTATAAGAGCAGACGCAGGGTGCTGAGGATGTTGTCTGATTATTAGGGAAGGGTTTGTTAACTGTGGCTGTGATGAATGACTGTTTCACCATTTCACATAATCCTGCTCATATTTGCCATTCAAATGAGAACCAGTTGGACGAGCTATAGCAGCCAAAGCTTGCAAGTGCTACCAATCAGCTTGAGAGACTAGAACTGACGTCTGTTTTTGGGGTAGCTCAAGGACACGACGACAGCTACGGAACATTTTTCTAACATTGGTCACGTGGCTGGCAAAGACAAATATCTCAGTAAAATCATCAAGGTATCCCTTAAAGGGGCCCTCAGCGTTGGCTGGCGTAAGCTAAATTCCACAGTCTTCTCTATAGAGACTCCTGCGTTTTCATCTCTTCCTTGAATCTCAATAACAGACGCTTCCATGCAGCAGTTAGGTCAGGCCTGGCCACCATTTGTCTTTTCTTCTCTCCTCCTCCATTTGCTCAAACCCTCTCCCTCTCTTACATTTTCTAGCCAGCTTTTTCAATTTGCTGTTTTGGAACAACTCAAAGCATTCTTTCTTACGCTTCTATGAGTGTATACAGTCTGACAGCTGGGCTTGACTTGCTCTTAAGTTCCCCTGCAGATCATTAATGTCCTGCAGACAGCAATGATAGGATTACATAAACAGGCTCTCGTGATGAGGGGCCCTTACACTGGACACCCTTTTACACTCCCATATCTACGTCTTTCACTCTGGAAGCTGTCAGGCATAAGAGGGGCAGCAGGCATGCTAATTTATTAAAAGAAGCCCACTGACTCTTATAAAAGTCCTGCTGGCCAGGCCGCTCGTCTGTAAACAGCCCTGTCCCAGCACGGCTCGTCCAGCCGTGCTCCACTGCCCTGCTGAGAGTCTACACCCTATATGGTCTGCATAGTAAAAACACTCCGGCTTCCAACCCAAAACAGATTATTCACAGGGATCACTGTTTATGGAAGTGTCACATTTTTGTGTAGGTTCCTGTCCTCTGCTTGAGCCCAACTTTACAGAGTTTCACTGCCAGAACTGGTGACATATTAGAGTGAAACATTATCTGCAAGAAGCTTGTGCTGGCGTATTGCACATGTACATTGTGAGTTCTAGAGTAGCAGGATTTTTAGGGCCTGAGCCTGAAGGTGTACTTCAGGCGAAGACCCTATTATGTTTTTTTTATTTTCATTTTTTTTAGATGGCATAGGTAATTTTTTTTAGGCCACAGGTGATAATTTGTTTCCTCTTTTGGTATTTTGAGGCCCAAAAATAAAAGATCAAACATAAATCTAGTGCACATCACCCAAAGAGTCTCTTACAACATGCTCCCTACCCTAACCCTAAGATATAACTTGTTTGTTTCATTAATTTGAGCCCACAATATATAACTTGTTCCCTCAATTTAGTTATTTTGGTGTTTCTGAACAAGTTCTATTTGTGGCCATGAATTAATCAAATTGTGCAAACATGTTATATTTGTGGCTACAATTTAATCAAAATGTAGGAAAAAGTTATATTGTGTAGCTCAAAGCTACTTAATTTTGGGACAAGTTGTGTCTTGTGTCAGTTAATTAAAATGAGCAAACAAGTAATATTTTTTAGCCTCAAAACAACTAATTTGTGGGAACAACTTATATGTTGTAGCCTCAAAATAGCTAAAGGGTTAGGGTTAGGGTTAGTCATAATTAAGTCCATCCATCCATCGTCATCTACCACTTATTCCTTACTAGTAAGGGTCGCGGGGGGGGGGGGGGGGGGCTGGAGCCTATCCCAGCATCTATGGGCGAGAGGCGGGGTTCAACCTGGAGAGGTCACCAGTCCATCGCAGGGCCAACATACAGAGACAAACAACCATTCACACTCACAGTCACACCTACGGTCAATTTAGAGAATCAATCAGCCTCGTCCCCTCTTGATGTCTTTGGACTGTGGGAGGAAGCTGGAGTACCAGAGAGAACCCACACAGGAACAGGGAGAACATGGAGACTCCACACAGAAAGATCCCGTTCCCAAGCCGGGACTCGCACCCGGAACCTTCTTGCTGTGAGGCCACAGTGCTGACCACTGCACCACCGTGCAGCCCCATAATTAAGTCAAAAGTCAAAATATGTTGCAGTCTCAATATAACTAAATTGATAACAAGTTATGCTTTCTGGCTTCAAAATAATGAATCAAAGATAAGATTTGTCATAGCTTCAGAATAACTAAATTTTCAGAACAAGTTGTATTTTTTAGCCTCAGAATAACTAATTTGAGGGAACACGCTATATCTTACGGTTTTGTAATAAACTCTAGGGCTCTGTGGTATTCAGCGTGAAGAACACACAATAAAGTCAGACATTCCTTGTCATCACCACGTCACACAATTTGGATTCAAAATGTCACACATTCCTCAGCACCTGTGGACCCTCAGCAGATGTTTCTCCTCATCGGATGACATCAGCAGTTCAGTTTATTAAGAATGCAGATGTGTCTCATTTGTTCAGTTCAGTTTCCAATAACGAGGTCCATTTACTGGTGTGCTGACACCTCAGCACAGTGTAAATCAGACGTGCAGTTGATGCAGAGCAGAGAGTTTTGAGGTTGCAAGGCAAGAGCTTCTCGACGCACAGACGGTGCACAGACAGTGTTTGGACGGGCTTATTTGCTAATGTTTTACCCAGCTGCACCGCCCCTTCCCCACTGCGCTCTTATTATGCACAAGATCTGCTCTGGAAGCTCTGGAACCTTGGTCTGGGCTTACTGTCTGTTTTTATGGATTCGTTTTTGCAATTAAAATGCAGACATTTGTCCTGTTATAAACACAAGTCAAATCACATATGTAAGTGGCACAAGTGGGAAATGTGGATGCAGTTCACAGATGTTTTTGTCCCTTGCTTGGTTTGATTGTTTGAGTCGTTTTGATTTAAAGTGCAATGCTTTTTTTGCAACCATGGGCAACGACAACATAGACTGAAACAGCGGAAGAAATCAGGTTAATCATCAGCTAGTTTCCATCATCCAGATATTTGAGGATGGAGTGAATAAATTATGGTGCCCCAAAAGAACTCAGAAGATTTAATGAAATAAAAGGAAGATTGGTCATGTAACAGTCCCTTTTGGTGTGCTGTCTGTTGTATTATTATGGACCATTGTTTTGATGTAACCCTTTTTTACTTTGCCCTTTTCAGTTTTATTTTGAAATCATTGTCGAACGTTTCTTTTTGCCTTACTTCCTGTTAATGTTTCCCACCTTTTTTGAGTGATTCACTCATGTCTCCTCAGTCCTCATCATCTCTGTTTGAATTATTTCCTTTCCTGCCCTCCTCTTTTGAGTTTTTTGATAGGATCAGTTGGTATTTAAGTTTGGTTTTCTCCAAAACTTCATTGTTCATCTGTCAGTTTGTTATTTGTACGTTAAGTTTTTGTTTGCGTAAGTAAATAATCATTTTTCCAGATGATTCTGCATTAAGCATGTCAGGTCAGATAAAATGTTGAAGAACTGAAGCACGGCATGTAAGTCCAGTCAGTCTTTATTGTTAAGGTCTGGTCCATTGAATCTGCAACTGCTAACTTTACTCTCGTAAATCTGCCTGCAAAGGAAACCAACATTATCCACATTTAATGGAAAAACAGTAAAAACAGACAACTCCGTTCTTCCAACCAGGAATGTATAGGATCAGCAAACTTGACAAGACAGCCTTATCGGGAAGACTGCCATATTTCTGAGTGTAAGGCTGTAATATGTTCCAAATGAGCTCCATATTTGTCCCTCTGCTATTTGAAGCACCACACTTGTCAGCGTTGGCTCCTTAGTCTCTTCTAGCATCTTCTGTTAATTTGTCTAGTCACCATGAAAACACTGATGATTTGAACACCGACATCCTGTTACCCGATGATGAGCTCAAGACTTGTCCATCCCTTCCTGATTTCTCCATTATAGCTCATGATATCTGGGGGCAAACTACAGCAGCACCACATGTCAGAGACATGTCAGTCATTGCAGTTTGAACGTCATCTTGGAAGTCAGCGCTCCTGCACAATTGTATTGCCAAGTCAGTTCGATTTTCATTTAGAAAAATCTAAATTTTCTATTTCAAATTTCTATGTGGAGCATCTTGCAATTTTTCTACTTTTTCATCCATCCATCCATCCATCCATCCATTTGCTTCCACTTATCCAGGCTCCGGTCATGGGGGGCAGCAGCATAAGTAGAGAGACCTAGACTTCCCTCCCCCTGGCTACTTCGTCCAGCTCAACAAATGAGGCATAACATGAAGAAATGTCTCTTCTTTCAGCTCATGTTGTTGTGATCATGACAGGATTCAGAGTTTAGAATTTACTCTCTCGTTGACATTTTCTTTCGTGAAAATTCTCAATAATTTAAGGAAGGATTGCTATCATAAATGATCCAGATAGAAATTGCCCGTCAAGATGATTGTAATCGTCTGTTAACATCAGCATTTAGCACTAGATGTTTGCATGCTAAGTTTACATTGAGTTCAGTACCACTGAATGAAAAAGGAAATGTAAGAATTATATTTTTCCATGCAGCACGATGGTTTTCCTTTCATCCAGAGTCAAAAGAAAGATTCTAATGTGCATGTTGTTCAGAAAACTGAACAGAAAAAGCAGCCTTAAATAATCTCCTTAAATAATCTCTCAGGATTGAAAAGTGGGGTGTTTGTGTATTTTTTTTTGGGGGGGGGGCAGGTTAGCATAGTATTTGTGTGCACTTTGTGTTGTTTGCATGCCTGCAGGGTACTGAACTAAGAAGAGAACATAGCTGAAAGATATTATCTGTGTGAGGCGGTCAGATTGTAAAATAAATAGCCTTTTAGCTGATTAAGTTCAGTGGGGTGATAAAATGCTGATAAAATATATTTTCATGATGATTAACAGGATTGAGCATGAAACACATCTGCATTATAGTCTGAAGTCTGATTACAGCACGGGATCCACTGTGGTGCCCAGGAAATGTTGTGTCGCGTGTAAAAATGCAGACTTGCAGAGTTTTGGGGACCGTCTTTGCTCAAAACCGCATGGTTAATGATGGTGGCGTAGCGTGTGTGGTAGCTGGGCTGTTCTGAGGGGTAAAATCTAATCATGGGGCAATCGTTAAGATTCAAGCTCAGCTGTGATCAAACTGTGGCGACTTTTCCTGTAAAGCAGTTTTAGACCATTTGATTCGCCACAACTGACAATTAGACTGTTGGCTGGCTTTCCCAGACATTTTCCTAAGCCTGGTTCAAATGGTAAACAATCTTTGCACGAAGTGAGGAAGGGCCTGCCTTGTTAAAAAGTGTGATCTGTAGAGAATTAATCCATTCATCGAGTTCATAGTGCATATATTATTTTGTTTCTCAGCACGCTTGGGTTTAAATGTACAAGCGTATTTAGTATCTCATCTGTGCCAGATGTTTCCAGGTTGAAGCCGTTTTAGAGCACGAGTTGAAGGGTGTTAAGTAAAGGAAATTACATCAGCTGTCTTTAGTTTCGCAGACAGACTACTGTCACATGTATCCTCACATTCAGTCCTGTAAACAGGAAATGGCTTAAGGGAGTAACAGATCCTTTTAATGAGCTCCATCAGTTGCAGAAAATGAAACAAAGGTGTGTGTTTTTTTATGATTGCATGACTGTCTGTGAGCGATTCATGGTCTTTTAACAAATGTCCACAAGAAATTACTGTGTGAGTGTTTTTTTGGCTATGTCCTGTGGGTGTGTGATGTGATGTCTGGTACCTGTCGAAAATCCTTCAGAATTTTAAGAAAATACATGGCATTTCCCCAGGTTCCTCTGCGCGTTCTTTTCTTCACCCACCTGCTCGTCCACACCAAGCAGTAAAACATCTGTGACCTTGGCCTGCACCTTGGCTGCCTGTTGAGAGTCATAGGTGGGAGGTAGAGTAAAATACTACACAGATGTTGCTTTGCAGATTAACTTAAATAATTATGGCGCAATGTCAGGAGAGAACAGTTTAGTGATCAGATATGTAGATTTTATAAGGAAACTCCTGGCAGAGGTGTGGAGTCTGCCCTAGACAGGAGGGAGAGAAATAAGTCATCCTGGAAATAACACAGACACTTTTGCCTGCATTATTTTGGGCCACAGTGTTACTGTGGATATCTGGTGAGCAAATAAACAGAAGCTATTGTCCTCTCAATCTGTCTACCATAACTGTAAAACCATAAAAGATTAGAGGCACGTTAAGGAAAACCTTGATTCCAAGGGCATTTTTTTAAAAAAAATCCCCAAACCCATGTGCACAAGTGGAATACAATTGACACATGCTACTGCTTGTAGCAAGTCAAGCTGACCAGCTGAAACTGGAATAAAAGCATATAATCAAATACAAATTACAGGTTTAATTGCTTCAAGGATCCTTGAATATACTGTATTTGAGTGTTTAACTGGATATGGATACTCTATCAATACAATTTATCCAAGTAAGGGTTGTGGTGGTAAAAAAAAAAAAAAAAAAATTTCTTGTCAGTTGCTAGAAAGTCGTGCCACCGAGCATGAAGTGCATCACAACAACCCTAGTGGTAGTCAGCTTGGTAGAGGCCCCCCAAATTTTACTTAATGAAGCTATGCTCTCGTTTCTCTGCTCAATTCTTAATGATCTTGATGTTGTGAACCATAATTCTCGAACATTTCTTAATTTTTTTCTTGTAGTGTCTCAGGTAATGCTAAATGGCTGAAATACACAGGGATCATCCATGATAGAGAACACGAGGGTCACTAAAGGACTGTTTTTCTTCCAGAGGTTTATGTCCCTTTGCTGCATTACAACACGGAATCTCTAAGTACTGTGTAAAAATGAACCCAGTGTGAGAAATTGAGTGCCTCAATGTGTCAGAGGTAGAGGAGCAATGCTGTCTGTTTTTTTTTTTCCACAGCAAAATAGATAGATGTCTATAAATTCTTCCATTGTCAAAAATGATAAATATAGTACACTCAGGACAGCTGGCTTCAACAGTGCAGGTGTAGCAGGTAAAAAACCACAGCTGTGCCCTGCTGATGTCACATATTGTTGATGGCGCCAAGTGTGTTTTCAAGTGTTAAAGAAATACAACCTTTAGCTTCACGTCATCAGAATGGAGAGGGAACAACAGACCACAGTAACAAACACCTAATCATTATTGGCTAGTGCTGAAAAAAAAGAGAAAAAAGAAAAAGACCAAGCCTCATCAGCACATTCAAAGACAGCTATATCATTTATCATTGCAGCGGAGGGAGTTAAATGAGCACTATTTACCTTCAGATGCACTACAGCTCCGCCCCTCATTTGGTTCTACAGTTTGATCAAAAATACTTCTACATTTTTGGTACACCCGCCTTAAGGAAAGTTGGCTCAAATAAGGGCCTGCCCAACAGCAGGGTGAAGCTTACAGCTAAGAGTTCTGTTCCTAACAGGGCAACGTTACAGCAGCATGGGAGTTGCCTCAGAGGGCCAACAGCCTGGTGCATTCTGGTTGTGGAGCCATATTTGCTCTTTATATCTGCATAGATGACTCAGTTTTGATGTAAAAGTGACCATTATTCTCTGTTCTTTATTAAAGCCTCAGTTATCAAAGAAAAGCTTGTCGTGAAATGAGACATAGTAATGCACAGAGGCATGGTTAGGTAATGGTTGCCCTCTCACTGTGAACGGAACTCAGGTCTACGGGAAACATGGAACCCTACTAAATTGCCAACATTTCACAATTTTTTGATCACCGAACATGAGGCCCACAGTTTAACTCTCTTGAACAAGTTCCCTGCAGCTTCTTCCTGCATTTCCTGCAGCCAGCTGGGAGATGTAGTTGTTCATCTTTATCCTGGCACCATACCAAGGTTTCCAACCAGTCAGTTGTACTTGGTGCTCTTCCAAAAAGGAATAACGGCATCATTCAACATATCAAATGATCTAATGTATCTTAATAAGTCTACAGATGGTGATCACTTGTCAGCTATATAATGAAAGGCCAGAGATGAGTGTGACTCAGTTCCAACACAAACAAATGAAAGACCTGTTGATTGATCATTGAAATCTGCTTATTAAAGGAGGGCAGTGAAGCTCTAGCTTGCTCTTACTTGCTTACAGAAACCTCTCAAGGCTTACAGATGGCACAAAGTGCAGTTTCTACTGCTGCCTCAGATATGTCCATTGGCACTGTGGAGGTCTGTGGTAACACACTAGAGGCAGAAAAGGTTTATGTTGGATGAGGACCAGCTTGGAGGGTTGCACAACATGCTGAGCTCACCGTACATGGGATGGGGTGGGACCAGGGCAGCAGACTAACCAACACACTGAAACTCGGAGAGGAATTGAGCCATTTTCCCAGAGGATGACTGATCTAGATCTTCCTCTTATAAAAGATGATGGGTAGAGCCAAATGAAGACTTTGCCAAGGAGACAAGCAGAAGAGAAGATATACAGCTGAGAGGTGAAGATGAAGTCCTTTGCCATCATATTTCTATGTCAGGTTGATGTGCTGAGGTCACAACAGTTGCACTATGAATCACAAGGTTCAGGCAGTTTTTGCACACACCAATACATGACAATAAGGCATACATTTGTACACATTGAACAAAGACGTGTATACACTGATGCAGCAAGAATGCATACGCCGGCTACATGTAATACAAAACAAATGGTGTCATTGTTTGCCTCGTGCTACCAGGCTGCACTGGTTTATTCACTGGTGGAACGTGACTGAGTATATTTATTTCAGTACTCCCTTTAATTGAAATGTTGAGGTATCTATTTAAGCTGAGTATTTCTATTTCAGGACTTTAATTCCTCTACATGTCAAAAGAAAATATTGTACTTTTTCCCTCCACCACATTTATCTGAATCCATCAGTTCCTAGTTGATCTGAAGAGTCAAATTCAAGAGCTCAAGCTCTGAAATACACAAACATTATGTTAAAATTCCTATTTTGACTCTTTTGGTAAACTCAGTATCTTCCACTGTGGTAGAATTTTAAACGAGACTTTCTTTTACCACAGTAGTATTTTATCCCGATATTTCAACGTTTTTTGTAAATGAACCATATTCTTCTTCCACTACTGATGTTTTTCTCAGGTGACCCTGACAAGCAGAGGCGGTTAAATTGGGATGAATTTGCTCATCTGCAGCACCCCCTAGTGGGTAAAAATGGTACTAGCGCCTGGCTCTAACTGTCACTCAAGGACATATGCACCATAATCATTTAAGTGTGTGTTGAGGCAGTTAAAATCATTGGTTGGTAAAATATTGCTTAATAATACTTTCCTTTTTTAACATATCTATTAATGTGTTTCATTGATGCTGTCCTAACAGAATCTTATGTGTGAATATTTACAATGTAAGTCCATTCTATCCACGCTGGCGATTATGTGTTCGTCCCATCTGATTCCATCCAGTCAGTGGCATCATAATCCAGCTACTGAATTGAGAGTCCATGTGTCCAAATACTTTGCTGCCAACCAGATGTGACCTTGGGGGGGGGGGGGGGGGGGGGTTGCTGGAGACAACCGAAGATATTATGAAGGCTGTCACTTACATTCAAATTTCAGCAAGTCCGCATGTCATTTTCTCTCATCTGGACAGATATTTTCAGTTACACCTTCCATTCAGACTTACGTTTGATGACGAATGAGAGAACTGGCCACAAAAACGGATCAATAATAACAAGATAGGCTTGGTGTTGAACCTTCAGCCGGTAGACAAGCTAGAAAACATGCTTAGTGCTCACAATGCTAAAGAGCCAGGCTATGGCGGTCAATATGCATAGTCAGCGGTAGCGATGGCATTCCATCACATGTCATTTGGCAGAAAATTGGTCAATGTCACAGATATGTCGCATATATTTAATTTTTTATCTCATCAACATCTAAATAAAACCTTCTTTACTTTTGTTTCAGTGTTTTAATTTTATTGTTAGCTAGTTCACGTTTCCAACCTAGTTCAAAAGCTGTACTATGAATCATAAAGTTACAGTGTGTGCACACACTCCCTGGCTCCGAGCCAGGTCTTTGTAGTTGCTGCACACACACACACGTTACACAACAATAAGGCGAACATTTGTGCATCAATATGGTTCATTCAATAAAGAGATTTGAATACACTGCTGCAGTCAGGATACATTTGTTACAGGAATTCACCATAAATATAACATGGTATCACAATTTAATTCAAACTATAGGCTGCACTTTATTCAGTGGTGGAAAGAAATTCTGTTTACTTAAGTACTGCCCTGAAGTACAATGTTGAGGAAGCTGCACTATACTTAAGTATTTATATTTCAGGGCTCTTTGTACTTTAGCTCTACTCTATTTATCTAAACTTATCAATTGCTAGTTATTACTTGGAAGAAAAATACACTTTTAGGGTGAAATGTCATTTTAAGTACAACACTCGAGTATATGTGTGTGGTTACATCCCACCAGAGGAAAGCACAACTGGACAGTCTGTTTGTCTGTTTTAAAATTTGAAACAGGCTCATCACCTTCAACATTGTATTGCTAAAAGTTTGGACAAATGAAAAGTCTTGAGTCTGAGCTGCTTCCTTGCTATTAAAGTGTTCTATACACTTAGTTATCTACCTGAAATCCATATTAATATGAGTTTATTTTGGAAAGCTTAACTTGAAACCCTTTAGTATCAGCTGTGAGCAGGATGAGAGTGTGGTGGAGGAGTGCAGACTGCACGAGCTGTGGCCAAAGTCTGCATTCCACAGCAGCTGGCCTACAGAGCGGTCCGGAGTACTGTAGCACATTTATTACAGCAGATGGATGTACAGGAAACTGCTTGGCTCGTTGCATGCATTCATTGTGCCAAAGTGTTGTGAATAACTGGCCTGGGCCACTGTGCATGAAAAAAAAAAGAGAAATAAAGAGTACATCATATTCTGCCACACTCCCACAAAAAACTCTGTCAAACTCTGCTGTTTGGAAACCAAAAGAATTCATGTGATATTGAAATTGACCAACATATGTGTCAGACGGGATGCTTCAGAGGAATTTACAAAAAAAAAAGATCATTATGAAAAAGAATTGTGAGATCACAGTTGCAGAAAGACTTGGTGCACTGTGGATCTAACTTTTCTGGCTGGGGAATCATTAAAAGTGTCCTGCTGCTCAGTTTCCCCTATGGCAGTGTTGCCCTTATACCCAATTGTTTCTCAATTAAACATAAAACATGGCAGCATGCAAGTGCAACAGTAAATAATAGAGCTGCATGAAAGACTCAAAGACTGTCAATCAATTATCCCATTAGCGGGAAACTTTACTCCAACAGCTCTTGTTTGTCTTTGTCTTGCTAACTCAAGCAGACTGGTGGGCTCCAGAGGGCCACACTCCGTATCTAGTTCATTTGAGGGAGCGGTCCTGATAACAAGGCAGACACAGGGTCCCCACCGCAACCTCGTTGTTACCCAAACCAGCATCTGTTCTTCTTTGGTGCAAAAACATTAACTTAACAACAGAGCCAGGGTCATCCACAATTCTCTTTATAGAGCAATCACAAGAGGCAAAATGGGCTTATTGAAGTAATGAGCATGCATACACACATCTGACACCGGCTGTGGAAGAGAAAAAAAACCCTGCACGATTTCTCTCTCTAGCTTTGAAGAGAACAAACAAATCGGTGAAACTTTAAGCATTCTCTTTACTTCTCTTCCTCAGATATGCTGAGAAAAGAAAACAAATATCATGGCAGACTCTGAAGCTCGTGCCTCGTCTCCAGTGTACAAAACTAATCAGCCTGTGCTACTTGCCCAAGGTCTTCCCACTTTTCATTAGCAACACGCAGCCCCCAAAGTGAAGAGACATGAAAGAGAGCGCTCAAAAGATGGCTCCGCAATTTGTGTCAATCTCGCTTGCTTTAACGTGTTTTCAGAGAGATCAATTCCCAAACTCTGAGGTCCAACATTGTCAAAGATGAATAATTTAATCATGATAACCTTAAACTTTCTGCTTGTGTAATATTTTTTCTGATTATATTCCAGACAGACATGGCTGATATCAAAGTTGTGCTGCTTGTTTAATCACAGTGGTGACAAATAATTTTTTTTAATGACTTTATCTATTAGCAGCCAAGCTTTTGTCAGTGAGATCCTGATGAATCCACAGTAACACACCTTTGAAATGACTCTGCCGCATTTCATCATGAGGAAGAATTTTATCAAGTGGCTTTTCCTGGCCCTCTAATTAGCCCTTTAAATCAGCCTGCAGCACCGCTGAGGCCATCCCACCGCTACCACCACCACCACTGAGAAGCGTGCACGAGCATCAGGATGTGAATATCTGCAGCTCCACACGGCTCATCAATGAATCATAGCCCGCTGCTTTCTGAAAGATACCACTGTGTGAGATCTGCTTAGCTGATGAGAAATTACATCAACATCAAAGAAGTCCTCTTAAAAGAGCAAGTTTAGAAGAATTAATATTTGATAACGCTGAAACCCTGCATAAGTACACAGGCAGAGTGTCTGCTAATCTCTTAAGAATATTAGAAGCCTTAATACGGCATATTTACTGATATTAAGGATTAAAACAGCATATAATATGCGTTTAAAAAGCGTTTTGCATATCAAAATGCAATTTGTGAGCAATGAGTTAATGGTGTGTAATAACTCATTCAGAGGACACAGCTTCCTTCTGCCATCTTGTGGACAATTTGTCCTACTGCATAGAAGCATTCTGGACAAGACATATGCCTTGTTTGAGATACATGTGAGCCATGCATGTGTGTACGAGTGTGTTTGGGTGCGTGTGTCTGTGGTATTTTGTGTAGGTGCTGTCTCACATGTCAGTGGAGCATGCTGTTGATTTTACACCTGACAAACTCTTCATTTAATGAGACGGACAGTTGTTTTTTGTGGATCTGGAGGGATTTTGTCGTTGAGATTATTTCAATTCCAGCTTGAAACCATATGTTCATTAGAAATACATTTTATATGGCTCAGGGCCAGCAGTCTGGCTGTACTGGCTTGTGGTTCTCCTGTGGTGAGGGGTGGGAGCAGTTAGGGGTTCGGTGTCTTCGTATAGTAGACGCCAGAGGATATGAGGATTGAACCAGTGGCCCTTTTGTCACAGGATGACCACTCAGCCTCTGAGCCATGCCGGAAAAAGAGTCCGCATAAATGACATAAACAGATATGCAAACGGAATTTGTAGTGATTAACCTGCTCAATATCCTGATAGCAGAATTAATTAGAGACTTATTTTCAAGTCAAGTGGCAAATAAACAAATATTTTTTTGTGTTGAAGTTCTTCTGGAAATGTCTGCTCATGTCTTCAGCGTGACTGACTTACACATACTCATTTAAGACTCTCATTCCAGACATAATGATCAAGCCTGTGCTTTGTCAAGCTGTTTTGAAAACCTTACGACAAATATGTAAACGTTTTTATATTATGGTTTAGAAATAAACTTTATTAAAATGACAGCAGTTCACTCAAATAATGAACATAAATGGGAATTTAATCATAGTAAATTTCTCAAGCACCTTCATTTCAGAATTATATTCTGTAAGAAGAAATTCCTTCATATTGGCACATATTGAACAACAAACACTGTATGTTGATATGGATGCATGTAATAGACAGACCAACATCGGCCACACAGATACATCAGACAGGCTCTACCACAGTGCCTTGGCCTCTCCTCTGCAATAGCCACATCTTATGCTAATAGTGCAGCATCTGACATCCCTGCTGACTCTAAAGTCTTGTTGATGTACGATGAATGATAATTGGAAACATTCCTACTACGGCAAGTCAAAACATCTGCTGCATATGAAAAGCTGACAGGCACATAAAGTTTGCTTCATAAATTCTGCAAATATATGAAAACCTATAAAAAATGGAACTGAGAAGAAGTGACGACCAGCAGAGAGAAGACAGACAACCAGAGGCTAACAACTCATGAATTAAAGGTCGCTTGTGGTGCTCAGCAGATACAGATGGTGCTCATGTTTGGAGTGAAGCGTAATTCATAATAGAGCTATATGAATTCAAAGTAGCGAGGAGGGGTCAGGCTCTGTCCTTGAATGGAAACCGAGGTCTGACCCAGCCGTCATTAGCGAGCAGCTTCACCTGTGTGACTGGAGAGAGACACAGGCGATGAAACATGCATCTTCCTCCGTCTCATGCCCTGTGATTTAAACTGGTTCTCTGCCTCTCTTTGTTAACTAGCTTCAGTATAATGATGTAGTTTTCTGTGATGTTCCAACACCATGGCTGGAGGCAGGAGTTTAGTCAGCAGCGTGCAGGATCAAGAAAAAAAAAAGTGAGCCACTGAAAATGGAGAAAAATGGCTTGCAGTACCCCAAGGTAGAAAATAAATTGCAGACGATAACTAGTGATGTGAGGCACAAACAGCATAATAAATTGTTCAAGATTGTTGCTCTCATTTTGCAGAGCAAAATCAAACTTTGGAGTGCACGCTTGGCAGGCCATTAAAAGAATTACTTCATGTTCTGAAAACAGAGGGCTTGTGTCAATCCCTATATCTCACACAAAAGACAACGCATTCCCCGGGATTCGCTTTGTGTTTTCTACCATCTAGGTGGGTACAATGATAAGCTCAGATCACAGTCAGCCATGCACAAATACAGTAAGTTACTTGGAAATCGCTTTGAAAGAAACATATCTCTGTTGAATAAGGAGCTAAAACTAAAGGTAATACACACTGGCATGCTGTAGATAAATATTTATGCACAAATATTTATGTCTTACAGTTTCTCAATATATCAATATCAATGATTAATGATCTGTATTCTGCACTTTTAATAATTTAGCTTATATAAATAAGTCATATTTTGCCCACTCTATAAATATGCATCAGATTTGGGGGAAATTTCAGTTGTGTGCAGTCTATGTCTTGTTGATAATAGCAGGCATTGAAGCAATGTACAATCAAAGACTTGTTAGCTGTTTGCTTTATGCAATCAATATTTAATATGTTTATGAATATGAGAATTACCACTTCCATTAATCACTGCAGACACTAATTTTTTCCTCAGGACGCTGGTTAAATACAAACTCATGTTCCACACATGATAAACGTGACTTGCTTTTTTTCTTTGTGTACAGAGAAGAATAAAGAACCCTCCTGACAGTTTTGCATTATAGGTTTAGATGTTGAAGCACTCATTAAAAAAAAATCCAAATATGATAATATTGAGAGTGTAAGTAAGATTTTTGGTGAGATATAATTATATACAAGGCCAGCCATCTGTAAGAGCGTGGAAGAGGAATCATATTCAGCGAGGAAAATTAAAAACCAAATGCAACATTAAAAGAAATTCCAGTGAAGAAAACGTTTGGAAAACTCAGTGACGATTATTTTTCCCCTGACTCATGAGTGTGAAGAGCCTGATGGTTTTTGGGAACTATGGGAAGGAAAACCCATGCAACAATATTAATAATGCATTTTTCAGCATGAATTCCGTTGCTCTACAATTCAAATGAGGATTGAAGCTCATTGCAAGAGCAATCGAGCATTAACTATACAACAGTGTCATATTTTCCGACACTAAAACTGACATTATAGCCATTTTTTGTGATCAAATGTTTATTAGGATTTGAAGGACATCAATACATTCAACAGCACATAAATTAAATATGTCACATAGCATACACACACATATACACACATACATACATCCAACAACAACAACAATAATAATAATAATAATAATAATAATAATAATAACAAAAAGTAGTACTACAAGTAGTAAGTAAATGAAGATGGGACAAAGAAACAAAATGCCAATGATGTATAAACCTAGTTAAAGTTCTCAAAGTGTTACATGTTATCCACAAAGTACAAGTACACATACCAAAAGGTGTTTGACAGCCTCCACTCTTTGAGCCCAGCACATTGTCACAGCCTCCTTTGCCCCATGGAGGGGCAGTGGACAGTTCCAGAAGTGCAACATCTACGAAATTAAGCAGCCACTGTCGCCGGGTAAGTAAATGTGGAGGTTTCCACCTTGTGGCAACCATCATTTTAGCTGCAGTCAGGCCAGCCAGAAACACACTTTGGGGATTTTGGAAGTTTCACTTCTGAGAGATCATTTAAGATAAAAATTGATGAGGACAGGGGGATAGGAGAGGACATTAACAACAGTGCATAGTATAGCCATTTTCAAGTTCTTGGTCACATATTGCACAACTGTAACCCTTTCTGGTTATGTGACACTGGCCAACACATGCTGGGATTAGTTAGGCCTAAATGAGCTCAACAGAAAAGGCTGCATAGTTATAGCTAACACAAAGTAGTCAAGGCTAAGTTGGAGGAATAAGAAAACATGTACAATGGTCTGGATTAAGGATAAGTAGATCGAAAATGAGGATATATTAATTCACATAAGAACCTATTTGTAATCAGTTCTGTTGAAAAAAAGTTGAAAAGGAAACCTTTAAGAAAATCCATATGCGCACTTGTTGACTTTTTCATTCTGTTCCTATCATGTATTACTTGTTTATTATCTAAGATTAATGACCAATGTTATGGGATTTGCCCATATGTTCCTCTTTATGGTTTTTAAACCACATGACTATCTAACAATATTTGTATTATCAAAATTGTTACAAAGAGTACTGGAATCTTTTTGAATTTAAAATACTTTGGTATCAACCATCCCTAGTGTAAATCAACTAGAATGTAGCTTTTTATTTGGTTGTGTAAAAAGATGATCATGTAAAATGCTTTCATTTGCAGATAAGTTAAATCAATTAATTAGATATAAACACTGATTTTATTCTCAGTTATGTCATAATTTAGTGGGCTCATTCAAAACAAACAAATTTAAAAAAAAAAGAAAGGAAAAAAAAGTCATTTCTATTTTCAGTGCCTTTTCTTCAGACTGGCGGGAATTACAATAGTCATCAGACGTCAGTATGCACTTTAGGTGACGCTCTACCTCCACCATGAGCACCCCTCTCTCCCCTGACTGGACCGGAATGAAACCTCCGTATTTTTTTTTTTTATAAAGCAAAATGGCGCCTGATAGGAGGGAAGAAGAGCAACGGTGTCTAGAGCAAAGACGAACTTAATTTAAGGACAAGAATGGACGTCCTGAGGTAGGTTCTGATGTGCCGACCGATGCGCGCAGGGATACATTGCAGCCAGGTGCGCTCATTAGTGTGATGTGTCGCTATTGTGGGTGAAGGTGTGACAACACTGCAGTGGCTTAAAGAGAGGCTACTCAGTCTTTCCTTATCAAATACATACTCATTTTGGCAGTACTACTTTATGTCAAATAATTCGTTATTACAATTAACTTCACGTGGTTCAATAGCTGTAGGTGACTGTGGCATTGCCAGGAAGTCATAGTGGAACATAATCCTCCACTGTGGAACCAGAGTGGCCCACTTACAGTACAACTCAAACCTGCTATGCAGTGTTTTGGCAACCTTATTTTCAACCTGGAGGACAAGATAATGTAGATATTTTTATATTCAAAGTATTTGTGGCAAGATGTAAACTGACCACTGTAAATATGCAGTCCCTCTCTGACTTAAAAATCTGAATAATCAAATCTGAGACTCAAAATATGGAACAACTGAAATCATAAAACCTACAGTATTGCCAGGGCTTATGGAATGATCCTAAATAAATCAAGCTGAAACTGCTTTAATCAATATTTTTAATTATAAAAATGGATTGAAGGGCTGTGTGAAAGGCTTTGATTGACCATCAGATAGTTGTAATCATTTTCCTTTATCTCTATGGTGAATATATTTGCTCCTTAGGTCCTAGTTTTGGTTTAAAACCCCACAATGGATGCATGGTGTTGGTGTTTTTTTATGTCCATGGAGATCTGATACTCTACAAATAAATACTCGCTAATATTCATCTATGTTGATGATATCTGTACAAAAACATACTTATATCATATACACAATTTGTAAATATTGAAAAACATAAGAAAACATTGTGAATTTGAAAAAGTGCAATTTTAAAATACTTGGAAAGACCAATAAATAATATTTGTTGTTTTCAAGTGACTTTTGACTGGGTCAGCTTAATTATTGGCCCTCTGACCAATGTCAAGATGTCAAGATGTGTTTAATTTGTCACCAAGGGATGGAGCCCAAGGCCAAATGCCATTACACAACTCAAAGCCTGATCCAACGATCACAAGCGGTCACAGTTATTACAGATTGAAAGTAATAATGCCCTGCCTCTCACCCAGTATCAGTTGGGATAGGTTCCAGTCCCCCGTGACCCTCAATGGGAAAGATAGTATAGAAAATGGATGGATGGATGGATTCTGTCATTTAAAATATTGGCACATTGCCAACATTTTGATAGCATTAGCAGATGTGACAGCATCTAATGCTACATATCAATCAATTCTTCTTTAGCTTTTTTATAAGTACTTACCAATGGAAGCACAGCAGAACAGATAGTTATGCAGACAACAGAAGATGTCTTGAATATATGAAGAACAGTTAAATATCCAGTGATTGTGTGATAGTAATTTTGGATATAATAAATACCACCATACATTCTGACAGCAATAAACAAATGGTGCATTTGCTATATAGTGAAAATATCATTCACTGATTTTTATTCACGTCAGTATCACAATCTCTTTTGTAGGACAATTCTTTGTTTTTTCACTTTGGTTAGGAGTATTTGATAAGTTAGGGCAAATTCAGGGCCACAGTTTTGCTTACAAAAACATGTGAGACCTATATTTGCTGTCTTGTTCCTCAAAAGTATTTCATTTTGATTTAAGGATGATTAAATTTTAAGATTAACAGTCAATCCATTTTGCTAAATTGCTGCAGGCTTGATAAAAGTAAACTTTGATATTGAAAAAAAAATAGAATTTTGGTGAATTTGAGTGATGCTGTATCTGATGTCCTTGAAGCAAGAACGTAGTGATGTCTGGACTTTCAATCAGACATGGCATTCAAAACAGTGCTGTATCTGAGTACTACTACAACACTATTTTATCCAAAATGGGACTATTCTATGAACACAGACAGGATGTTGTTAGGTTTTACACCTCCACAACTGATACAGAGCAGAAATGATGATTATAATGACATAAGAAATGGTAAGCCACCTTTCCTCCTGATGCTAACTGTACTTGGCGGCACGGTGGTGCAGTGGTCAGAGCTGTCGCCTCACAGCAAGAAGGTTTTGGGTTCATGTCCCAGCTCGGGTATGGGATCTTTCTGTGTGGAGTCTCCATGTTCTCCCTGTGCCTGCGTGGGTTCTCTCTGGTACTCCGGCTTCCTCCCACAGTCCAAAGACATCAAGAGGGGACGAGGCTGATTGATACTCTAAACTGACTGTAGGTGTGACTGTGGGTGTGAATGGTTGTCTGTCCTACCCTACGATGGCCCTACTATGGGCTGGCGACCTGTGCAGGGTGTAACCCGCCTCACGGCCAAAAGCCACTGGGGACTGGCTCCAGGCCCCCTGCGACCCTTCACAGGATATGCGGAAGAAAATGGATGGTTGACTGTACTAGCTAACGTTAATGTCTGAAACTGTAGCAAGGGGTAATTTAGCAGACCATTGGATGATTTTATTAACCAGGATTTGACATGGTTAAGCTTTGCAGCCTGTGTAGGACATCCGTAACTATGTTTATGCTGATCATATTACCCCCCCCCCGCCATGAATGAGCCAACACCAAGATAACATAAGCAGACTCAACTCCAGCTTGTCCATGATGCTTTCATTTAGTTTTACAAGACTACGTTGTGAAAGTAGGAAGAGAGCTCAACGTTTGCTGTGTTCAGTTTTTGTGTGTGTTTTTATGGAGGCACGGAATGGAACACCAAGTTGTTTGATTTGATTTTGAGAAAAATGCTTTGTGTGTCTGATCTTTGTGTGACAGTAGATCGTGGACACATTGTAATTGTTTACAGTCTGTAGTCATCATGTGGCACACCCCTTAGTGGACTGTACAGTATAGTGAGCAGTGAATGATTTTCAACAGTCAGGGATAACTAAACTAACTCGAGAGCAGCAGGGTCTTGTGATGTGGTATCGAATCACAGAGGCCTAGTGTACATAGTTGCTGAATGAATGAATGACTTATGGTATAAGTTTGAATTTCAGGATGATTTGGAGACACAGGGGTGATACCACTGTGAGTGACAGCATTACCACTCTATGACTTCCGCACCTTTCCGGGTTCGAGTCCCGGATCGGGCGCGGGATCTTTCTGTGTGAGTCTCCATGTTCTCCCTGTTCCTGTGTGGGTTCTCTCTGGTACTCCAGCTTCCTCCACAGTCCAAAGACATCAAGAGGGGACGAGGCTGATTGATACTAATACTAATTGACAGTAGGTATGAATGTGAGTGTGAATGGTTGTTCGTCTTTGTATGTTGGCCCTGCGATGGACTGGTGACCTGTCCAGGGTGAACCCCGCCTCTCACCTGTTGACGCTGGGATAGATTCCTGCCCCCCCGCGACCCTTAATGTAGGAATAAGCGGAAGACAATGGATGGATGGATGGATGGACTTCCGCACATTAACTATAGTTTGGCAAATTGTAGGCTTCATCTAGATTCCACAACCACTGATTAAAGATTTAAAGATCTACATTCTGGTCTAAAAGATGCTTCAAATGTACATAAACAGTTGCACAACAACAGCAGCAGTATTCCTCCATCTCTCCATTAGAGAAGACTCATTGATTCCCATTCTTGAGGGGTGATAAACAATTCTGCAGCCAAACTCAAGCAAGGAATGGTAGGCTAGACTGAGCTTCTCAACTGTTGGACTTGAACAATCTCCTTTCTTATGATTTAACTCATCAAGTTTCAGGGGGCAGCACTATTTTTTTGGGTGTGTATTTTTGAATTGCAGGATTTTCTGGCAACCAACAATCATTTAATCCATGTATTTGCACCAGATAACAAGCATAGTGGTCAAATTAGGAGTCTCTATTTTTTTCTACTGTAGAGTTTGTGTCAGCTGCGTCAAATCAATGCGCCGACATACATAAGCAAGTTCATCCCTCCCTGTAGGTGTCTGGGGGTGGGGTGGAGGGGGCTTAGGTGGCTATAGGAAGAAGTCAGTAGCAGCTTAACAGCCGCGTGTAGGTTTTACTGCATCAGTATACCACTGAGAGTAGGGGAGTCAACTGCTCAACTAAATAAATCAGATGGTTGAGGTATGTTATCCACAAATTGATTATATGTCACTAACAAGGTCAAATATTTTAACCAAGATGCCTGAAGTCCCTGAATGCTCAGCATAGCAAACAGTTGTGTGTTCTGTGCTGGCCTGGCCGGCTGCTTACACAGCTTTAAATTGAGACACCTGGGACTGTTTAAATGGGAGTATGCTGGCCTGAATTAGCAACTCAGCAGAGGAACAGCTGCAGAGATGAGATATTTTAGTAATCAGGTGGCTTGAACCAGAACATCGAGGTCTGCAGAAATATGTTGTATAAGTGGAGAGGAAATAAGGGCAGCATGTTTTCATAGAGTCACATTGACTGACTCAGCCTTTGACCTCTCAAATTGAATACATGACATGAATAAGTGATATTGGAAGTGTAACAAACTGGAGCACTATTTACTAGATGCTCCTGTAACAAGAAAATGTCAGGAATGGCAGGTTGTTTTTTTTTATACGGTCCAATCTCAACGCTTCGCTTAATCCAAAATGATACATTTTGGGGTTGCGATTTCAAGTTAATTAATAGCTGCCATTTTGGATTATTTTCAGTGAATTGCTCATGAGATAAGGTCGCTGGTTTGATCCTCACCTTCCCCAGGTGACCATGTCAAAGTACCCTTGAGCAAGATACTGAGAGCCCCTAATTGCTCCTGTTGGCTCTGGGACGGACTGGCGACTGGTCCAAGGTGAACCCCGCCTCTCACCCAATGTCAGCTGGAATAGGCTCCAACCCTTAACAGGTAGGCTGTATAGAAAATGGATGGATGGAGGCTCATGAGATTATTTCAGTCCACAATCAAAAATATTAAATTTACGGTTACATAATGCGGACAATGTTCTTGTTTGACGAGCTGGAATCAGCATTTTTTGGACATCTATTCTTGATAAAGAATAACCAAAATGATGTTTTTGCTGGTTATTACATGTGGACAGTGCGCCTCTATCCTGGTTCATTCCACGGCAGATTCACAAGACAAGACATTACATCTTTCCAGACTTCAAGTTGTGTAATTATGTTCTCACCAAAAGTGGTGCAGTTAATCAGAATCCTTTGAGAAGGTAGGGACGTTGTTTAGCGGTGATGATAGCGAAACTGCTGGTTCAAAACCACAATGGCTCCTGAAGAGATTAGCGGAGATGCTCCCATAGAGTCAGTCTCATCAGAACTGGAGAGTATTTCTTCTTTGCCTTCTATATCACTTTGTTTATCTGATTGCTTGAAGTTTGCAGGTGGTAGACTGACAGATGATTTGTCCGATCACCTGCTGAGTGAAAGTGTCTGACGCTGTCCAAAATGTCTCTACTTAGGACACCCCAGATGGTTCTGTGTTGCAAACTATCTTGTGTGTCTCAGTCAGGGGTTAATTTGAGCCAGATCCTGCCGGAACAAGATCCGGCACCTCTGAATTTTGGCCTCCCTGTGTTCCGGTACTTATTTGGGCAGATCCGGTACCTCTTGTATTAAAAGAAAATATGAAAACGTTTTAAAAATGTTTAAAATACAACGATAGTGTGCAAAGATAAATTTACAGACCAAATCCTTAGAATTTCATGTTGTTTGTTAAGATTCAACGTCATTTGAAAGAGTCAGAGATCTGTTGATGCACCGACGCCAACAAACCACGCCCCTGACACAAACAGATAACCTTTCGAAATTCGCCGCCTCTGAGGAGCAAGCAGAGAGGAAATAAACAGTTCCTATTTCAACGCCAAAAGTCAAAAAGACAGTTAAATCTGCTGTTTTTCAAAAAGAAGGAAGAGTCGCATGACGCTTAAAACGAGTCAGAAAAGCCTCCTCAAGCGGCGTCGAGGGCAGCTGCAGCGGTCATGTTGACGATCAAAATCGGCTGCAGCAGGAGGCTGGCGCCACCACAGCAAGCCAGGTTCAGCTCCAGCTAGCCAGGTTCAGCTTCAGCTAGCCTGGTTCACCTCCAGCTAGCCAGGTTCAGCTCCAGCTAGCCTGGTTCACCTCCAGCTAGCCAGGTTCAGCTCCAGCTAGCCAGGTTCACCTCCAGCTAGCCAGGTTCAGCTCCAGCTAGCCAGGTTCAGCTTCAGCTAGCCTGGTTCACCTCCAGCGAGCCAGGTTCAGCTTCAGCTAGCCTGGTTCACCTCCAGCTAGCCAGGTTCAGCTCCAGCTAGCCTGGTTCACCTCCAGCTAGCCAGGTTCAGCTCCAGCTAGCCAGGTTCACCTCCAGCTAGCGAGGTTCAGCTCCAGCTAGCCAGGTTCAGCTTCAGCTAGCCTGGTTCACCTCCAGCTAGCCAGGTTCAGCTCCAGCTAGCCTGGTTCACCTCCAGCTAGCCAGGTTCAGCTCCAGCTAGCCAGGTTCACCTCCAGCCAGCCAGGTTCAGCTTCAGCTAGCCAGGTTCACCTCCAGCTAGCCAGGTTCAGCTTCAGCTAGCCTGGTTCACCTCCAGCTAGCCAGGTTCACCTCCAGCTAGCCAAGCTGGGTCTAACATGATGTGGGGTGTCTTAGACAACTAAATGGTGAGCAGACCGTCTAATAATAGGCCAATCTTTAAATACGGTAATAATAATAATGGAAGATTTGTGTGATTTGTTGTGAGCTGTTTTTTGTTTGTTTTCCAAGTTGGACCTGTTGAGAAACAAATTGCTGACTGTAGACTCTAAGTCCCACCTGTGGTGATGTGGGCATTCACCTGTGCTGCTCAGAGGAGGCTAAATAACTGAATTATCGTCATAACATTGATACCATGGATATTATTTGAAATGGAGGCTTGAAAGTCCCACATCATGGCGAGTGGGCATTTGTTTGTTTTTTTCTGTGTACGTTCCAGGACCTGTGCCCCTCTCTCACCCCTGAGCCGTCATATGTACTCAGCGTTCTGGCACCTTCTGATTTACAAATGAAGCAAGGGTTTTACATGTTGTTTTCCTGTGCGTTCCAGGACCTGTGTCCATCTGTCACCGCTGACAAGTCATATGTACTCAGCGTTCTGGCACCTTATGATTTACAAATGAAGCATTGGTTTTACATGTTGTTTTCCTGTGCGTTCCAGGACCTGTGTCCATCTCTCACCGCTGACAAGTCATATGTACTTAGCGTTCAGGTACCTTATGATTTACAAACTAAGCACTTGTCTCAGTCCCCCTGCATAAGAATGAAGCCAAAATGTATTTGTGGATTCTGCCATTTTATATTGGCATCTAGAACCTGATTGTGCAGAGTAGTGATATTTCACAACACTTCCTCTTGTGATACATTATGGATACAATCGCCGCTGTTATTGATGTTTTTTTTATGTAAACAGCTGGTGTTATAAACAGATTCCCTGATCATAATTTGGAAAATTATTTTTTTTAAGTGTGGCTGCACGGTGGTGCAGTGGTCAGCACTGTGGCCTCACAGCAAGAAGGTTCCGGGTTCGAGTCCTGGCTCGGGCGCAGGGTCTTTCTGTGTGAGTCTCCATGTTCTCCCTGTTCCTGTGTGGGTTCTCTCTGGTACTCCAGCTTCCTCCACAGTCCAAAGACATCAAGAGGGGACGAGGCTGATTGATACTCTAAATTGACTGTAGGTGTGACTGTGAGTGTGAATGGTTGTCCGTCTCTATGTGTTGGCCCTGCGATGGACTGGTGACCTGTCCAGGGTGAACCCTGCCTCTCGCCCGTAGACGCTGTGATAGGCTCCACCCCCCGCGATCCTTACTAGTAAGGAATAAGCGGAAGACGACGATGGATGGATTTTTTGTAAGTGTGTGCACATGGTTTGAATTACTTGTCCCAACAATTGCGGGACCATTTGCAAGGCTGATAGCAGGTTATCTGCCAAAATTATCCTATAGTGTGAGGGTTTTGCAGAAAAAGATCTTAATGTTCCCAACTGTTTAAAATTATCTTGACTCTTCAGTGTGGAACGAACAGGGATGGAATAGCCAATGAGAGCAGGCCGACCGGGGAGCATCTCCAACCTGATGTTGTGTATTCCTACTACATTCACATGATGTTTTGAAATCCGAGATCCCAAGCTGTGAAGAGTTTCTTCAACGTCAGTGTTTTCTTGCACTTTTACGTCATCATGTGGAAACACAGATGTTACAGTTTGAAGCTTTATGATAGGGATTTTCTCTCTGATTTATTGCTGTACCAGCACAATTCATAGCTGATTTAGGTCACAGAAATGAACTTAAACACCATATTACACGTTAGACATTTGTGCCAACAAATTATAAAACACTGACTTTCGTCCGCCATGTTTTTGCATATATGATATCAACTGGATGACTGATATTACAAAATCATGTCCGACTTGCAGGGTTGTTTTCCCGACATGAGGGGCCGTTCGTGGGAATTTTCCTAGTGGGAAACTCATCATTCCGTTTCGTCCAACATCACAGGTCACTTATTTGTGTACCAACCCATTTAAGACAAAGACTCTTTATTTGCAACTACCTCTAGCGGGTGCGGCTAAATATGTAAGCCATAGTCTGTCTGTCTTCAGACATGTCTTCATCCAGAATTTTCCTCTCAAGTCTTACATAAACAAAACACTGCGCAGTCTCGTACACCACTTTATGACCATTCCGCCAGTGTGAGGTCCTGCATGTTGATTGAACATGAACATCAGCAGGATGAGAACCACTTAAAGGTCAGAAACCATCTTTTGGAAAAATGTGTTTGACATGTACTTTGATTTTTTATTTTGTCTTAGGTCTCATCTGTTGTCATGGAGGGGGCCGCACTCATGACCTGTACTGCAGCCATCCACCAGGGGGAGATAAAGAGCTTATGGCTTCACTTGTGGTGAGCTTTCTTGGCTTCTATCTACATGTATGTAGAGTGCCAAAGGGATGATGGGAGGTTAGCAACGTTGCCTTAACCAAAATCCAAATAGGATTTTTAACATTGGATTTTTGATTATTTCTGAAAATTCGTTCTGTGGGAAACCAAAGATTATGAGACATGCAAGTTTTGTCTAGCAAGATCATTTTCTGAAATAAAAAGTACTTTTTTGACTTTTTTTAAAGCATAAATATGTAAAAATTTAGACAATGGAGGAATTACTTCATGGATACATGTCCCCAAAGTCACAACTTGCCTTGCACTTGTTCTGCTTTCAGCGTTATGATGTTTGACGTTCACGACAAACTGTGTTGTTTTTGCTGAAGATACGTAAATAGTTAAAAATTTGCGAGTGCATTATTTGTTAATAATTTTATGCCACAGAATGAAACCTTAAAATATGATAAGCTAATGTTAACCACAGAGTTCAGACTCTAAACAGAAACCCATTCACTTTAAGATGAGGGAAACAGACATTCAACAATGCTCACTTGTCTGTGGTTCCTGCAAAAACCTTTATCCTCGTCTTCAAGGAATCTGATTGTAAAATCAGATGAAACATTATTGACATCCACATGCATAAAAACTCACTTGCTCCAGCAGCTCAGGCTATGACCATGACGTCATCAGCAAGAGCTCCCACCAGCAGCGTGTGTGTGTGTGTGTGTGTGTGTGTGTGTGTGACCAAACATGGGAAATGAGTTGTGTAATTTGTTGCTAGTCATCATTTTAAATTTGAATTAATGGCCTATCCAAGTTTCTTTTAGTGGTAAATCTGTAAAAAATCTGGAAGTACTGAATTCACTGATTAGCACTCTGGTTGCATTATATCTGTTGATTTGAAATCATGATTTGATCACAGCAAACTGACAAACAATGAACCTTCAGTTCCTTTCAAATAATGAAATGAAATGAAATCCTACATCAGCAGGTGTGTGTGTTTTAAGAGAAACCTTTGAAAATGCGTGTTGTGTGTGGAGCCTTATATTCCTGTAAGCATTGTCATTTTTCTTATCAGAATACCGCATGAACCAATATGTGACCGTCGCTGAAGGCGTGTTGCCATTCAGAATCACAGTTAGTTTGTCTCCTTACCGGCTTAACACCTGAAACTGTAGCTGGGATGTGTGAAATGCTCTGAAACCATATCTGGGTGTGACTACCAGTCAAATTAAATCTGAGATGTCACTTACATGTGTCAATGCTTTCATTGCGACACTTGGCGGGTTGTTGGGAGTGACAAGCTGGCTGTTGATTATTCTCCAGTGTGAAACAGAAGCACTGACTCAAAGTAGTGCACAGTAACCCTGTCTTTGTGAAGTATCCTTTACATAGCAGCATCTAATGTGAATTTTGGTGCATATATTCCATAAGATATAGTAGGGCTGGGCGATATGACCAAAATTTTATATCCCGATATAGCTCATTTTATATCCTGATACGATATACAACACGATATAGCTCATTTTATATCCTGATACGGTATACATCATGATATAGCTCATTTTATATCCTGATACGATATAGCTCATTTTATATCCTGATACGATATACATCCCGATATAGCTCATTTTATATCCTGATACGGTATACATCATGATATAGCTCATTTTATATCCTGATACGATATAGCTCATTTTATATCCTGATACGATATACAACACGATATAGCTCATTTTATATCCTGATACGATATACATCCCGATGTAGCTCATTTTATATCCTGATACGATATAGCTCATTTTATATCCTGATACGATATACATCATGATATAGCTCATTTTATATCCTGATACGGTATACATCATGATATAGCTCATTTTATATCCTGATACGATATACATCACCATATAGCTCATTTTATATCCTGATACGGTATACATCACGATATAGCTCATTTTATATCCTGATACGATATACATCACCATATAGCACATTTTATATCCTGATACGATATACATCACCATATAGCTCATTTTATATCCTGATACGATATACATCACGATATAGCTCATTTTATACCCTGATACGATATACATTATGATATAGCACATTTTATATCCTGATACGATATACATCACGATATAGCACATTTAATATCCTGATACGATATACATCATGATATAGCTCATTTTATATCCTGATACGATATACATCACGATATAGCTCATTTTATATCCTGATACGGTATACATCACGATATAGCTCATTTTATATCCTGATACGATATACATCACGATATAGCTCATTTTATATCCTGATACGGTATACATCACCATATAGCTCATTTTATATCCTGATACGATATACATCACCATATAGCTCATTTTATATCCTGATACGGTATACATCACGATATAGCTCATTTTATATCCTGATACGATATACATCACGATATAGCTCATTTTATATCCTGATACGATATACATCACGATATAGCACATTTTTGGTAAATTCAATGAATGAACAGTTTATTTTATTCTTTATTTCTTCCTCCACTTTTGCCCGGCACTCATCACATAAAGCAGGTAACACAACGCTACCGATGTGTTTTCGGCTGGGCATTTCATATCTAGGGTCGAGTGTTTGCACTAACTCAAGAAACCCCTGTCTCGACTGTGTAGATTGGAATCATATCTTTACAGATGTGCCAACCCTAACAGCCATGGTTATTTCCTTCCACCTGCGGGAGGTATGGCTATACGGTGAGCCGCGGGTAAAAGCCTGTTGCAATGTCTGCGTCTGGAGTTTCTTCTCATCAACGTCACTCGGCCCAGCTTTTGCTGCTTTTTCTCGTTGACTCTCTCTGTATTCTTTTTCATGATTCTTTTTCAGGTGATAAAAAAGTTACTCGTGTTCGAGTCTGTTGTTGGATCGGGCAGCGGCAAACTTTACAAAGTGCAGTAGTCTGATCCTTGTCTGTCTTTTTATAGCCAAACCACCGCCATGTGACAGAAGTTCCCCCTCTTTTAGGTACAAGCTCGTCGGTTTGCGCTGGTTGTTCGTCATCTTGTTGTTGTTTAGATTGAGAATTGGTAACACGTTCTTCTGTGTGGCGTCCAGCGTCTTCCTCCATGGCTGTGTATGTTTGAGCCGCGTGCCTGGGCTTGCCGTAAGGTGCGTCGGTGACGTAAAATACTGCCGTAAAGACTGTTTTGCGATACCGCAATATAAACAATAAAGTTTAACATTAAACAATAGACATTTTCTATCGTCCAGACGATATATATCGTGATATCGCCCAGCCCTAAGATATAGCATCATAACCTACTTATTAAACCAATAGTAGGCCAAGAGGTTTACGGGTTTCCTCTTTTTATTGACGCAGAAGTTCCCTCATTCAATATCTTGGCAAAACATGTGTCACCCTTTACAGTATGTTTCTATGGAGGATGAAAGTTTATTCCTTTAGAAGTTAAAGATTTAAGGTTGGAATTCTAGGATGCAGTAGAGCTGCAATAATTGATTGATGACTCCATCAAAAGAAAATGACCCACCTATACTACTGTTTTAGTAATCAGTCGATTCTTAGTCTTTTCTCAGATATAAGATATAAAGACTGACAGCTTTTTGGTCATTTTTAAACATGAAGTCTTTGGGGTTGGACTGTTGGATAGGTCATTATTTTGAAATATTCAGGAAATATTAACAAAACTGAAGACTTATGTCTGTCTTCATGACTTGTCTTGACATTTTGTTTTTTTTAGTTTCACCGCTGCAGTGCAGTTAAAATATTTGTGGCTCGTTCATTAACAGTTTGGCTGTTTAGTTTTTTTTCGACCGATGGTTGACTGATGGCTGCTCCGAGAGACACTTGTGTGTGGGAGAAACATGCAGCGATGACAACAGTAGCCGTTGGTAGGAAAACATGAGCGATTTCAGGTGAGGGAGGAGCAAGATGGCTGCACCCAGCAGGACACACTTTTTAATCACCAGCAAGTTGATGTGTTCATTGGGGTGACAACAAGATGAGACATGACAGAGCAGTCAACAGTCAAATAGTCAAAATTGAATAGTATTTTTGCTGGAAACGTCCGTCCCTGTTGGATGGAAAATAGAAGCCATGTGACCCGTTCTATTTTGCTCCAAAGGCTGAAATGGAAATAAGATAAAAAATTCAAATAAAATGAATTGTAGGGCTGTGCAGTAAGATCACTTTGATATTGTATTGATAGTTTAGCCCCTGTATCAATGTCATTTTACACTTTAGATTCAAGAATTATCAGGGTTGTCACAGGACTCCTCTTCTTCATGATTCATGATTATTAACGTTGCTATTGTTTCTAAACATAATTCTTACTCAGGCAGAAAATCATTCCACCCACAAATGGCTATTGTAATTATCTGACTTTTATATTAAAAACATTTTATGGTACTTCTTATTGGGCTACAGCACTCTTTTCATTACAACTCTAATTCAGCTCTCATATGTGTTAGTTTTGTCCCTGCTTACATGAGTGAACATTCCCTGCTGCTCCGCCAGCAAACACTGCGACTATATGAGAAGAGGAAAAAAACACAACTAAAACAAATTTGTTTTGCCTCCTTAATTTGCGACAGCACCTCCATTGAGAGGGATTTGCAGGTTTTGGGTGAGTTTCTAGGGATAAGGGTTCATCCTCTGATTTTGAGAGTTTGACACATGATGCAGTCTGATTACATAAAACCCCTCAAACATGCAGCTTTTGAAGGCAGTTTACATCTTGACAACACCTAAACTTGCTTCTGTGTTTCTTTCTAGTTTGCAGGTCTGTTGGATGGTTTTGTATTCATAAACATGACATTGATTTTCTGTGGTTAAGGGATTAGATATAAATGCAGCAGCGCTCCCTTTTAAAAGAGACATGGGAGCAATTGCTTCTTCCGAGAAGAATTTGCTAGAAACAAGAGTCTGGGTTCAGATACTTAAATCTTCAACAAGACAGAAATGTGAGACTCCTGCAGTCCATCAAAAGCTTGATTAACTCACAAACTGCAGAAAGCCACAATTCAGCCTTTTACTGAGATGAATCCCACAGTGCTGCTTCACACAGGTTGTGGACCAGTTCCTCCACTAAGGGGCAGAATATGACCACTGATGCACTGGGCCCTCACTCTAAAAGAAGACACGTCCAACACTGATCCAGGTAGCTTGTGTAATCCCATTACTCCACACTGAATACGTGAATATAAAGACTCATACGACGGCTCAGCCTTGTTTTTTTATAGAGTTGTCATGACAATCATCCGAAATGAACCCAGGTATAAAAAAAAAAAAAATCAATCAAAAGCAGAAAATATAATCATGAATTCATAACAATAATACATATTTGGACGCATGTTATATTGTTTAAGATGAACGCCTGTATGAAAATTCCAATATTTATCTTAAAAAAGAAACACTCAGAGAAAGGAATAGTCAAGTTTGCATGTCGTCACCTTAAAATAATCGGCAGTCTTTTTTTTTTTTTGTTTTTTTAGTTTAAGTTTTAGTTGTTTTTTTGTTGTTGTTTTTTTAAGTTTTCAGAAAACACAAAATACTGGAGACAAAACATGATAAGGAGTTGATTTAAGGAAACCCCCCCCCCCCAAAAGTTAAAAAAAGACTCTTTTTGCTTGCAATTATTCTAAGAAATGTTAAAATTATGTTAAGTTAAATGAATGTGGCAGAATTTCACATGTAATGGAATATTTACCGAGGAATCATTACAGAATGATATTTATCCATCTGAACATTTCACAGGTCCAAAGAAACAAGCTTAGCGAGCTTCTCTTTGAGACCGCCAACCCTCTCAGTGATACCTGTCTAAGGTTGAGCTCAGCACTTTCCTCATTAATTTCCCATTTATTCTCCGAGCTGGATGTGATATTTTACAGATCTGTGCATGCGGGGCACAGGTTAGACACAATTATGCTGACAAAGGGCTTTTACAGATGCGCTTACAGAAACCTAGTCTAGAGGATTATACGTGTAGAAAGTTCTACAGTGATTAGCCTTTGTTTCAGTCCTCAATGTGATCTAATCCTGCTCCAATCAGCTGCTGTCAGGTATATTTCTCAAGCCTGATAAATGACCTTCAAAAAGATCGAGGCATTCATTTCTTATCCGTTTGAAGCATTTGTTTGCCCTTTCAAGTAGTTCAAATGTTTCCTTTAACTACATCTCGCTCTGGTTTGCTTCCATGGTTCAGGCTGTCTTTTCAGAGGTAACTTCAATGTTCCCTGTGTTTTTCCACTACTAATGTGGAACAATGTTTTTTTTTTTTTAATGTTTTAACTGTTGTGCCCACTGAATGTTAACTTTGTTTACCACAAAATGCCAGAGGGCAGCTTAAAGGTATCATACAATGACATCCATAATACATTTTTTATGACTGACGTTATCATTATAAAAGATATAAAACATGTCATTCTTGTGTTTTTCCAGCTAGTTCAGGAGCCCTCGGCTGCTGATATCACTATATGGAGAGGGTCATCTCTAATGATGTGAATGCCAAATATACATCCCTTTATATTTCAGATTTTCCTTTGGAAGTTATTGGTTTGTAATTTGAGGAAAATATATTTCTGTCCAATTGCTGTCAGTATATTTCATGGCTCTGTCTTTGGAGACCACACTCACTTTATGCGAAATTCGCGTATCATTTTGTAAAAAAAATTAAAAAACAACACAAAAAAACCTTTTAATCAATTTGAAAAATTGTACCGATAAAGCAACAAGTACAAAATGTCCAAATACAAATACCCAACAAACACACACACACACACACACACACACACACACACACACACACACACACACACACACACACACACACACACACACACACAATAAACCTAGAATAAAACGCTGCACTATTTCAAGAAAATTAAACTTAAAAGAACAAAAAAAGTCTTAACTTGCTGAAAGAACATCAAATTTTCTAGAGATTATGTGTGTGTGTGTGTGTGTGTGTTTGGCATGGTGTCAGTGCTAGAATAACTGCAGGTATGTTAGAAGCAGCAATGAAATCCTGTCATCATTTTTAGTGAACTGCCTGTTCCTTTCTAGCAAGAAGCTGAAATAATCCTGCAAATGAAAAAAAGGAAAAAAAAGAGCTCAAATGTCACAGCTGCTAATTGCCATTAAATTAATGAAACATATTGATGCCATCATTTTCTAGCCATTATGCAAAATATTAAACATCCTTTTTTCTTTAATGCAGAACAATTGATACATTTTCCTGTCTCCTACTATCGCGTTTTTTTTCCTGCTTGAAAGCAGCCTTTCATAACAATGGCACTTCCCTCGCTCACCCCTCCATAAAGGACATTTTTTGAGCCCCTTTGATTTGGTGCGATTTGTTTTGATGTGAGGAGTGAGTGGTTTTTAAAATCTCCTTAACTCCACAGGCCCGGCCCAGCCTCCCACAGGGCTAATGACCATAGCCTGGCCCGCGTTGAATAATACAGACGGGAGCAAGGTAGATGTGGGGAGGAGGGCAGGGGTTAGACATGGACCCTCCCTCTACAGTACACCTCCATTGATAAGATTGTATTAATTGGTATGAATCGAGCGTGTTCGCTCCCTCTCCTTGTATACATTTACCATTACACTCATTAGCTTCCCGTTGCCTCCCAGCAAGTTTCTCCTCCACATCCCCCGGGGTCCCCTGGGAGGCAATTTGCATCTCTCCATGGTGTCTCTCTGGGGTTATTGAGGAAATATTAGCCCCTTTTCTTCTGTGGCCGACCCTTTGATTTATTTGGGTCTGGAACTGATAGAGTGGCACTCACATGTTAATGACTGGTGCTGAAACAGGCCCCTGGTGCAAGGCGACTCATTGATCCAGGTTGAAAAGGTACAATTGACAAGCAGTACTGAATAATCATCTTACGTGTGTGTGTGTGTGTGTGTGTGTGTGTGTGTGTGTGTGTGCGCGTGCGTGCATGCGTGTGTGTGGACCTTGGGAAGTGACAAGGGAATCACACTGCTGTCAAGGCTACTGTGCTCAAGCTGTCCAGATTTCCTGATAGAGTTAGATAAATAGGCTTTTGTTGGCCTCTGAATTCCTTGTGACTTTTTGACAGCCGTACTCGCTTTGCTTCGGCTTTGTTCACCGCAGGATTCACTATTTATATCATCTCTTTGACCTGATGTGATGATTTATTTTAGCCACTTGCAGGCCTGAAAACCCAATCAGAGGCCGCACACTCGATCCAGTTCCTGTTTAGCTGTTTGTCCTGCTCTAATAATAGAACTCAAGGTGACTGCTGAGGAATTGCTTTGCTTGCCTTCGCTGACAACGAGGCCTCTGCTCCCTGCATTACCATTCCTCCCGTATGTACCCATATTATGTTTTAAAGAAAGATAATGAGAGATTTCATCCTAATACCTGCGACGCTTGACATGCCTCCGAATTTAAGCTCACTGATGTCTGCTCGGCAGTGTGGAGCCTGTCCTCGATTTGGAGAGCAGTTTGACACGACTCCCTTTCATCTGAATGGTCACATGTCTAAGTTTGATATAGACGGTATTTCTTTTTTTTTTCAACTGGAGAGGTATCTGAGCATGCCTAATCATAGCAGCTACTTCTGCCTTGCTTAGTATTTATATACTTTCAGTTATATGGTAATAATAACATTTAATAAAAGTCAACATCCTAACTGCCACTAAACAAAAATACCCAGCCCTGCAAATGCTGCATCTCCTCTGCATATTTATAACAGATTAGAGGTTATGTATATCAATTGCGCAGCTCATGCATATTGTTATGAAGGAGAAATGCGGGAAATGGAAATGTGCCATTTCAACAAGCCAGCGCAGCTTGCCAAAAGTGGGCAAGTGGGTAGTGCTTGTGGTGATGGTTGTGTTTGTTTTCCTCTCAGTATCGGGAGACGAGAAGTCATGTATCGAAACAGAGCAGATATGATGTTTATGAGAGCCATCTGCTTGGCAGCCCTCCTGTGCCCGCTGCCCTCCTCAACGTGAGAGCAGCCTCATTAAAACGGTCACATGCCTGAGAATTTCTGTCTTTTTTCCTTTTCTTCTTTCCCCCTTTAAAAGGAGTAGAGTTTAAAACTAACAAAGCCTTGGGAAATCCCCATCAGACATCCCTCCCTTAATCCATTTAATTTTGAAAGGTATTGTTTAAAGCTTTAAAGTTTATATCGTTTAATCCCCCTCCAACACTACGGGCAGCAAATGAGGCCGTGTCAGCAGCTTGAACAGATATAATCTACTCCACACAACAGAAAATCCTCCTTCAAGACAAGGTTGCATGGGTTTCCTGTGAACTCACTTGTTTGATGTTTCTACCTGCTATTGAACATGACTTCTGTCTTAACCCAACTGTCACTCGCTCCCTGTCCCCTTTTATCACTCCCAATGTTCTCGCTTCACCTTTTTTCTGCAGTAATTCTACCATCACAGCCATTTCACTTATTCGCCTTTTTTTAGGAGAGGGGGGCCAGGAGAAGGTTGTTGTGGACAGGTTCAAGGGGATTTGGTTTTTAGACATTTTCGATTGTGGCTCCTTGGCCCATAGATGTGGGAGTTTTGGTTTTTGAAGCCCCTTTTACACGTGCACTGCAAACCTAAACTCATCTCAACATTAACAGGAGGAGCTGTATATGACACAGCAAATGTCTAGGATCCTGCAACTGTTGTCTGGTTTCAACTCTTCACTTTGGAATGGCTAACATGCTAAGTTACTTGCAGCTAGTTCTAGCTAAATGAGGTTTTGAATTCATCTCAAAATTCCTCGAAAAGGAATTGCAGTATATAGTAAGCTGCCACACTTAGCATCACCTGCTCACGTCCCTGTCTGTCCATCAGTCTCTTCCCTTTCTCTCTGTCTTTATCTCTGCCCCTCTCTTTCCTTCTGAATATCTGTCTTCCTCCATTATCTGTCTTTGTCTCTGCCCCGCTCTCCTGCTCTCTTTCCCTCAACCGGTCAAAGCAGAAGGCCGTCCCCATTGAGCCTGGATCTGCTCGACGTTCCTGCCTGTTAAAAGGAAGGTTCTTGTCACCACTGTTGCAGGATGTGCTTGCTGATGGAGAATTGTTGGGTGTAGATTCATTGAAGGACTGTGGTACTGGACCTGCTCTACCTGTAAAGAGTCATGAGATAACTTCTGTTGTGATTTGGTGCTATACAAATAAAACTGACTTGACTTGACGAACAGTGTCCGCTATCAGGGAGTTCTAGCTAAATGAGGTTTTGGATTCCTCTCAAAATTCCTCTAAAAGGATTGTAGTATATTGTAGTATGTATAGTTTTATCACTGCATTGCCAAATTTTGGCGATGTGGGACCATCGTGGGCGCTGGCCTGCAGCTAGCATGACTGGCCACATGTCACATGATAGCTAGGTTGTCAATGATGGAATAGCCTAAAAGGGTAAATAAAATTAAGGTTTGCTGGCCTTTGTAGCCTCTGGTGTCTCTGTAGAGGTCAAACACGAGATGGTATCACTGATGTAAGGTCCTGCATGTGGAAACATGTAACTTAGCATGTATTACGATGTGCCAGCAGCTCACTGGGGGCTGACTGTAGCTTCATATGCAGCATAGAGATGCAGGAGAGGTCTTTCTGTCTGTATTTTCGCAAGAAAATAAATGGCTACCTTCCAAAATGTTTAAAATCTTTACATTCTGAAGTACTTGTCTGGTTTTCACATCTTAAATGCCTTAAAAATGGCACTTATTTCTTAATGTGTGCACTATTCGTTCTCAAAATAAAGAACACAACTTTCTGAGCAAGTACAACCTCATATATTTCTCATATTGTTCTTAAGTGTATCATTTGAGGCTCACAAGTCCAGTGTATATTTCCATTCAAGCAGTAAATTACATTGTTTAGTTATCAAAGGCTTTGTGTAATTACATTTGTGCAATTCATGATGACAGGGCTGATAGTGTCTGCAGAAGACACTAGCATACATAATCACAGCCAAAATCCCATTAGGGAGAAGGGAGACCATTATTATGGAAATGACCTTTGGGTGACAAGAAATCAGTGGGATAAAAGAGGACATAATCCAGACAAAGATATCATGTGAAGCTGCTTTTTTTTTTTTTATCCTGTGCAAACGTAAGAAATTTCGGGTTTTATTGTCATGTTTTTAAGATTCTTGTCATAAGGAAAAGAGTGTGAATACATTTTTCGTTTCTGTCTGCTTTTCTGCTGTTTGATGAAAGACAAGGATCGCAGAAAAGCCTAACAATGCATTTTTTGTTGTTGTTGTCACTGTTGCACCTTCACTGGATGAACATACTCACCTTGAGATTACTGTAGTGTCAATGTGAATCTCTATTTTGAGCCACACTTTGATACGTTCACACTAAAGAGGCTGCTTCATAAATTCACATTGTGTCAAATAAATCAGTACATCCCATTAGTTAAGGAAGTTGTGCAGTGCAGTTCATGAGGGACCATAGCCCCCCTTGCCCCGTTAAGATATTTCATGCAAAGGCAGTGGCAGAGGGCTACAGGGTTGGGTGTTGACCCATACAGACATCTCCAGCAGTTGAGATGGTTTGGCTGAGTGGTCCATGTAACCCTAAACCCTGTTCTTCAGCGGCGTAACCTCTGCGCCACCAGCCTTGGTCCTCCATTCAGCAGAGGGAAGATATTAGCTTAATCAGTTTAGCTTACTGTATTTAGCTAATTATGGACCAAGACTAGGCAACCGAGTTTGACTAGTAAACACAACTACACACAACCACACAATTGTGTGTCATATGTATAACACAACAGTACTATTTGCATGCACATTACAAGTCGACACCGTTGATGAACATTGCATTTGCAAATAATTTGGAAGTGTCCAGGGTTAAACTTGGTGGGTTTTAGTCAGGTTTTTCCCACCTGTATCCTAGTAATGGATGGACCCTCATAGTCTTGCAAAATGATTAACTTCCTTCTAAAGAAGGCAGTATGAATAGTGTAGAACCCCCCTTAACCCTAAACCAAAACCCTAGGTGTAAAAAAAAGGCATTATTGTACTCTGCAAATTGTATTTATCGCTCTCATCACATCAGCAGTTTTTAGCCAATGAACAAGTACTCATCAAACAAAATCTACTTGCAGTTATTTTGACTGATATTGTAGTTGTGATATTATTTGCATTATTAGACATAAATAGAATATTTATCAATTTGGTTTCATTATTAATATCTTGATAGAAATTCTGGGGTTCTGTATCAGACAAAGATGTTGTCTCAAGTCAGTAGAGTACTATTTTTAGACTTGGATACCTCTGCAACATCACCACTCATCTAGAATGGAATTTTGATATTGATCAGTATATTGCACTTGGCCATATTACAGTTTGACAAAATTTCAATAATTTTTCCAGCCTTCCATTGAGCTGCAAATAGAGAAGATTTAATTCATTCCCTGATGGTCAATTTTTACATCTGATCTAACATGTCATAATTAACGGATGGTTGCTTTTCCTCTGCACTTCTCTGTTGCATCCTGTGTGTTTCTTTCCTCGCCGCAAAGTGTGACTCTGGCTCACTCTTTTGCAATTGAAAAACAGATTTTAAACAACACAAATCCTTGAAAGCAAATACAGTTGCACTTGCTATCAAAACTGCAAAAAGCTTGTTCAACGAAGTGCAATTTCTCTACTGTGGCACCAAATGAGACCTGTAAAGGTGCAAAACACCATTTGACAAGTTACTATATAGTGGTGAATTGTTGATTTTATAAAGTGAAAAATGCTCAGTACAATTCCCAGTGCCCAAAGTTACAAATGACCTCTTCTTTCATCCAACAGTCCAAAACCCAAAGACTATGGATGGGGATTTTGAAGCAACCAATAATCATGCCAATGCTGGACGTTCTGAACCAAATCACTTCACAAATTAACCAGCCAACACCACTGCACTCTTAAACACAACCGTTCCCCTTTCAGATATGGTTCCTCATTCATCTCAGTGAAATTGCAGATTACTTGGGTGAGATTTTTTGCTGCACTTAGGTGAAGACATGGAAATAGGGGTGTCATTGACCAGGTAAGTGTGTAAAATGGAGTAAGTTGAGGCACAACTTCCAAGGTGGTCCAGTTGGAAGGATTATCTCTCCATGGTAGCCTTGGAATCCAAGGGTTCCCCAAATCATAGCTGGGTCACGTGGCAAGGGTAAGGCACGTTTGGGGTGCCCTGCTACCGCTGCAACCTGACTTTGGACAAGCAGTTGAAGATGGATAGATGGATTTCAAAATTCATATTTGCTGTTTCTCCAGCCAGATGGTGAGCTGACCATCAGCTACTGTCCTTAACCAAATTATCCCTTTAAACCAGGATGTCACTTAAGCAGTAGAAGAGAGCGCAAACTGGTGGCTGTGATGGTTCCTGAAATAGATATTACCAACCAGCATTAGCATCTTGTATTTTACAAGATGATGACATGAGTGGCCATTGCACTTCCTATCATTAGATTTAAATGGCCTCACTTGTGTCATTTAGTGAAGTCATTACAGCATTATTAACTTCAAAAACACATGTAATTACTGCTCACAGCATTTTTGGGATTCGTGAAACAATTGTGTTTTACAGGCAACTGTAGTGACGTTTTGATTTGTTACATTGTGCGGAGCAGAGAATGACAGGAAGATGAAAGAGAATGGAGCATGACATGCACTGAGGTTGTGAGCCAGACTCAAAGCAATAGTGATGTGAGTACATGGCATGCCTCCCAGCCCACCAACTTTCAGAGCATGCTACATGAGATGAATTTTAACTCCATAACTTGTTGTTGGTAGAGTAAAAATTTGGATGGATATATGAATGTTGTAATTACAAAATCAGAAACTCAGTAATTGTTGGAGATGGAGAATCATGTTTCTTCATGCCACACTCACATGGAATCTAATAGGACTGTGTTGTACTTCACTTCAGTGTGTTGCTTATTTTAGTGTTACACCATTTACACCGGCGAGAGGGAAACATTTTAAAAAGCAACCATAGAAACAACGGCAAACTATTAATTAACAAGTCTTTGACAAAAAGTAACACATTCAGCTTCATATCAGTATCTTATGGAGAGTTATCATAGTAGCCATAAGCTTCTCAGTTTTAATCCTGTGTCCTTGCATTAATTGTTCAGTTTTAAGCATGAATAAAATCAGCCCATCCATCACTTGATGTACTGAGGCCTCAAAAGATTGGCACACAACCTCAGCATAATGACTCTTTCCCCATAATGTGATACATTAATCTGAAGGCATTTGAAAAGTCTGAAGAAGCCAATGATTAAATTGGTTATTTACGTTAAGTTAGGGGAGGGCTAACTGGATGTAGCTTCTCCGCCATGAACAACATACAGCTCAGTCATAAAAACTGTGGACAAATATTTTATATTATTATTATATTTGATAACATCCAATTTTAGAGATTTGACTAATGACCAAGTAACTCCACAAGTTTTAATGTAGCATTTGCACGACAGGACATGATAAGGTGAGATACACAATAGAAATTTCAAGTGCTAAAAGATAACATGAAAGTAAAATTAGCTGGAAGGTTTGTTGTCTATTGTCTAATGAGGCTCAATCTCATTTACCAATCTGCAGAGAAGAGCAAGTGTCTTGGGGGAAATTGCAGACAGGCCTAGTAAAAGCTCAGATTGATCTGTGCATATACAGCTTAACTGTATTAAAGCTCATAATCCCTGTAAATATCTTCAGGCAAGGCAAAGTCAGCCTTTTAACATTGACTAAGTGAAGTAAATAGAAGCAAATACATTTTTAGAAAAATTGCAATTCTGTTGAACCCCTGTTCGTTATATATAGAAGCGAAGTGTGTGAGTTTGCTGGTAATGAGGCTTGTACATTTTGAACCAAGATATTTTAATGGCTTTGCCACCCTGCCGTTTGGGGGTAACATTGAAGCGCGCTTTAAATGTAGAGCGTCTGTTCCCCCTCTAACACCACAACAGATGGGGAGAATATGGAGCTCGGAAGGTTTTACCTCTGAGGTGGTAACAGTGAAGCCACTCATTAACACTGAATTTACCACTTCGTTAGCAACGCAGCTTCCTGTAGAGAGCAACCAGCCCTTGATGTCAAATCCACTGAGCATGCATTTTAAACTAAATCAGCTCTGGACATGTAATATAATCTGCCATAAAGATACATAATACTTAAAACTGAAATTAGTCTGCGTAAGTTTAAATAAACATAAAGTCAAAACCTACATAAACTGAAGTACTGATATGCTTATACCTGTGTATTTGCAAGGGTTTTCTTTACGTCAGTCTGTGTTTGTGTTTTAGACAGATTGCGGGCCTGCCAATTTGTCAGGATTCAAGTAACAACAGTCTCATGCTGGGATCTGTGTTGACACCATCACAGAGTGATAAGACACAATATGATCTCATTGGAGGTGTACTTTGTTCCCATGGAAATTGGTCAATTTTAGCAGGCGACTGAGAACTTTAGGTGGAGAAGTAGGGAGGTTGTATCCCAGAGGTACGCTCACATAATTAAGCATCCTCGCCAGGGTATTCGGGGCTAACAGCAGGGTTTGTTGTGAATAGAGGTGGCGAAAGAGGGTGTTGGAAAATCATAATGCAGCGCAGAATAATACCTTTCTTATTTTATAGAGCTGTGGGAATAGCCCAGTGCCACGTTGTCAGTGTGAATAAGACAAAAAAAGTCATTTTTATTATAGCTGTAATTTTCAGCTATATTTTTTTTGGTTTTGTTTTTGTAGTGTTAGAATCTGCACTTGAATACAGGAAATATTTTTTTCTCATAAGATGTGGGTTGTAATTTTTTTTCACAATTAATTTTTATTTTATTTCAGATACTATGTCTGATCTGAAGTCAAATGCACGAGAGGACAGAGATGTGGAACCGGTGTCTGACAGCCCAGGTCATACCCAGGAGCCATTACAGAGTCACACATTCTCCCTGAAGAACAATGCTGCAGGTCTGTCCTCCGATGAACATGAAAACCCTTTAAATGGAACCCAGCCGAATCCATTTGTATACAGCAGTGTCCCTGCTGTTACCCATGCAGGCAATTCATTGCCTTTAGGAGCACTTGTTAATGGACCTGGTTCACACTCCACCTCAGAGGTACATTGTGTCCTGAACAAAGGCACTGTTTTATCCAACAATGTCCTGGACGCCACGTGGCAACTGGAGAAGGACACAAGCCCTGAGGTGTTACCACCACCTAGTGAGCTTCAATCAGACACTTGGAAGAACACAGTGGGGCCAGTCGTAAAAACACTGGCCACACAGCCAGGTGTCAACACACCACTGTCTCACTCGGAGGAGAATGAGTCTAAACTGGCCTATTCCACACAGTCGGGTGACAATGTAGAGCAAATGCACATTAGCCAACCTTTGACAAAACAGACAAGAAAAACAAGATCTCGGCGGGATGCAGAACACTCAGAAAGCTCCTTGGATGATTCAGATGATAGTGAAATCAGATGGGATACGGTGAGGGAGTGCTTTGTGATGCATGAAAGACTCCGGACAAACAATACTCATGTAAGAAGCTTGTCAGACACTCTAGAAAAGGTTGGCAGCTTAAATCACAGACACAGTGGTAATCATTTTAAAAAGGTTGCCAGCAAACACACAGCTTTGACTACACATTCTGATTTCAAAGATCCTTCGAGGAGTGCAGCTTTGCACCATGTTTTTAGCTCAGCACAAAAGGCCTGTAATGAGAAACGATACCCTGAAGAGGAGGACAACCTAAGTCCAAAAATGAAACAGTTAAAGACAGAGCAACTTGAACAAGATCCACTTTTCCTCTCATGCACAATATGCAATGTTAATTTCAAGCAGGAAAGACATTTCCATAGACATATGATGTATCATTTAGGAAAGCATAATCAGGTGTACAGTGACAACGTTTCACAGCCCTTTATATGCAACGAGTGTGGGCGTGTGTTCTGTGATAGCAACTCCCTCATGAGGCACATCATTATTCACCAAGAGGGGTTGGAGGAACATGGGGAGAAAATCAAAGGTCTTGAAAACAAGGAATTCAATGACAGGGGTAGCAGAATAAAGTGTGATCGGCCTACGATCATTGTCCAGCATGCCAAAACACGTGATAATCTGAAGCACTACTACTTCTGTGAGGAGTGCAACTATGTTACACTGACACAGCAAGCACTTGAAGCACATTTCCATGTCACCCACCTCAAAACCCACCTGGCGCAATACGGCAACATGACCCATACCAATGGAGAGGAGGCAGGTCATGTTCACTTTCAGTGTCAAATGGGGTTTGTCACCTGTAGAGATAAAGTGGTACTTGAAAGAAAGGCAGATTTCAAACATCTATATAATTGTAAAATGTTTGCTGGAGAGACTAAAATGACATGTACTAATGGAGAAACAGCCCATTTCCCCCATAGGTCAGGTAAGAAAGAGGACATTTACATGAAAAAGCCTGCCACTTTAAATTCAGTGGAGGCAATAAATTCATTTCGGTTTAAGTGCTGTAACAAAAACACGCAACCATCTTTGTGGAAGATTGACACACATGGAGAATTACTCCTGCAACCAGCAGAGACATTAGATGTGGCAACTAAATGCACCTGTATGGAAGAGGGTGAAAAAAACAGTGACTATGAGGCTTTTGGCAGCTTAAATCTGGCAACAATCAGAAATCTTAAATTAGACCAGAACAACCCAGTAAGCAGGATAGACCCAAATTCTCCATCAATGAGAAAAATGTCAGCACCTTTGCATAACACTATTGACATTATGCATGGTAAGATGGTTCCAAGGCTTAGCCACAGGCATCAGAAGCAGTCTGCAGACATAGTTCTGGAGAAAGGCAGTGAAGGCCGTGATAACTTCAGTGATAACCCCAGTGAGGCTAGAGGCAGCATCTTTGAAAGCAGCAAAAATGAAAGCAACTTGTGTGCTAGCAGAGATTTCAGAGGGAGGTGTTCAGTCAAAGACCAAGGCCCCCGTGTGCTCAAGACCAAAGATGATGGTGATGAAGACTGCAGTGATATAGAGCAACTCATAATCAAGGAGGAGTATATGGAAACTACAGAGTGTGAAGATTCACCCGAGTCAACAGGTCCCAGCTTTGATATTTCACACACACCGGGGGTAGAGCACAAGCTCTGTCCATACTGCCCTGCCATGTTCATGTCTGGGGTGGGCCTGTCCAATCATGTGCGAGGGCACCTCCACCGAGTTGGCTTGAGTTATAACGCTCGTCACATGGTTCTGCCTGAGCAAGTGGCGTTGCAGGACCAGCAGCAACGAGTACGCAAGAGGATCCCCACTGGCTGGCGGAAATCGAGAAAAGGTGATTTTAATGCTTCAGATAGTTGCAATTTAAAACCAACTCAGGATAGCAGTTTCTTATCTCTTTTTAACAGAGTCCATACAAATAGGCATCTTACTCTGGGTCAAAAGACTGTGGTTTTGGGAAATATATCTATTTGCTGTCTTGCCAAGAGTTAGTGAGAGAGAGGGATGATCGATACCACTTTTTATGAATGCTCTATATACGTATGGAGCAACAATCAGCAGCAGGTTAGTTAACATGGAATCAGCTAATGTCAAAGCTGTGTCAAAGGTAACTTTTTTTGTCACATCTCTGATTTGAATGATGAAATAAGTTTTAAATATTTTGTCCTTACATAATGGTAAAAATTCAGTTTGCCATGAATTATGTGAGTCTCCCAAATGTGTTGCAACTGCTCCATTTTACCAAGCAAGGCTAGACATTTCCCCTGCTTCAGTTGCAGTGTTGCCAACGTGGCATCTTTGTCACCAGATCTGGTAACTGTCCAGACCCCCTTGGTCCCTTAAATTGCCAAAAGCGACTCACGATAAAACTTGCGACTTTTTCTACTCTTCGAAGGAATTTTTGAGTTGACACCAGTACATTTTAGCTTTCCCTGAAAGCACATTACTCCGTACCCCAATTCATGTCCTTAACTAGGAGCGGGGAGCCTGCAAGCTTGGGCTGCTACCTTTACCTCAGCCTCTCTCAGATGATCTTTTAGTCTCACCAAAACCTCTCAAGAACTCGAAAACATACTCCGCTCATCCCTATGCTCCTTCTTCTCAACTGTTTCACTCCTCCTTCTCTCTCAGGTCATCCATCCTTGTGGGCTTATAGCTAGGAACCTTGCTTATTAACTGAAGCTAAAGCTAAAGCTAAGCTAGTCCCTTGATGCCTGCATGTTGTCCTTTACCAAAGCAGCTTTTTTTCTGACACCTGTTTGGTGGCAGAACATTCACTGTGATGTTCTGTTGTCAAGTGGACATCAGCTCAGCTACACACAACAAACAGGCTTGGTGACCCTCAGCGCCTCAATTCCTACACGATGGTTTAAAGCCACTGTGAAGCTTTGGCTGTGAGATTGGTAGTCAGACTCCTTTTGAAGAATTACAGATTGCTTAACTTTTAGGGGTCTGTATGACAGTGGTGTCAATCATCTTGTTTAACCCTAACCCCCCTACAAATAAAAATATTTTCCCAAAATGTTAGATTTCCTTTTAACTTGGCCTTGTTTGTGGGTACTTTACCAGCCTCTGTACCATCAAGTCTCTGCTGGAACTATAGTCTGTTAGACAAGTCTGACTCAGTTTGAAATTAATTTGTTTGGTTTGTTTCTATTTATTTATTTTTTATTTATGTAAAACAAAACAACAAACAGACAGTACTGACTTCAGTGTACTGAATTCACACATAACTATTGCACCAGGCCCAGTTTGAAGTTTCTATCTAGATTGGTTTAGTTTCACATCACAAAAATTAGAGCGAACCAAATAAAAATACAGTGGGAAGGGCGATAAGCTGATTGGAAAAAAAATAGTTGTGCTGGATCAGTGTTGGATTGTGCTCTCGCTGCAATCAAACCATGCTTGGGTTTGCTCGAAAAGGGACCGAGGCCAATTAGGAGAGGTGGTCTCAGAGTATTGGTTTTGGTCCTCAGCAGAGTATCATGCTGGTTTCACAAGTGCCGAAACAAACCACAGCAATAGTTGAACCGCACCTGAGTTGTATTGAATTGAACTAAATTGTGGGTTGGGACCGCTATCTTGAAGGTGTCACATGTCTATATGCAGGAGTTGGGCTGAGATGCTAGGTTGTATTTAAATTTACAGCTGTAGTATTTAGTACTCATCTCAGTCTTTTAAAGCTTGTGCAATGTGATGAAATCCAAAACTGTATATTTGCATTAAGGGTTAAACTTTTGTGGTTGATAAATACTTTTAGAAACTACTGGATTGTATTTTTCTGTACTTGTAAGTCACTTCATTCTGTTATTCATTTCACTGATACTCTGTATTGTGTTCCAGTCTTCAAGCCAGAAACTCAAAGGAAACATACATGTCCTCTCTGCTGGGGTTGGTTTGATTCTAAGACTGGCCTGTCAAACCACGTGAGGGGACACCTTAAACGAATAGGTAGACATGTCTCCTGCAGCACTAAGTCCCCTCTGTGCACCCTAAACGAACTGCTACAGGACAAAAAGGAATCTTGCAACATCCTCCAGATTTTCACCAAGAGACAGTTCTCTTCAATATGTCATGTCCCTCAGAGGTTCAATAACAGCAGTGGCCTATTCTTGCACACTGGATTACCAATGACAGTCCATAATGAGATGAGGAGTCCAAATCCAATATTCGACAATTTTATGCCAAAACAAGAGGCAGAGGACCCCACACATACAATGAAGCTGGAAGAAAAAGGAACTGTCAATGACTCCTCAAGCACTGCTGTTGGATTTCTCAAAGGAATGCAGGAAAGTATGGAGCTTGTCACCAGAACCAAGCAGGAAGCCTATGCAACCAGGAAGCTCTGGGCTATGACCAAAGATTGCAAGGAGGAGCCAGAAGTGGCCAGTGTGGAACCAAACTGGGCTCATGGTATTGGCAGTCATACACTTTTGTAGTTACATTGAATGATAATGAATGACACAAAAAGCCTATCCCTCTCCCTTTATTGTCCATTGACCTTATAGCAGATACCCTCAGAGTTGAATCAGTTATTCTAATGAAAAACAGACATCAGTGGGCGTGTTTTGTATGATTTGACTTGAAGCCTTTCCAGAATCTGTGAAGTTTTCAAGTCTTCAATCATATTTTGAGGTAGTATTTTTCAACCATACAACAAAAACTGAAATATTTAATGCATAGTCTTGTATTTTTGTCAACATTTATATAAAACACATGATATGGTATTACACAGCAGGAGAAAGCCAATAGACCAGTGATCTATCATACAAATGAGTCTAACATTTGTCGTGTAATATTTTTTGACAGGTATCCAAAAGATCAGTAAAGATTACAGATAAAGTTTACTTTCCATTTTAATGAATGTGGCTTGTTTTACCTGCATGTTAAAGCATCAGCTCTTGACTTCAGCAGTTCAAGACAATATACATATTTGTCATTTAACAGGAAAATTTGACATCAACCTGCTTTTTTCCCCTCTCGACTGCATTATCAGAAACATATTTTTATTCCTTGATAATGAAATCTGGGCGTCCCGCTTCAGTTACTTTTGAAAGTCTTGTAGTCACAGTTTTCTGTCATAGGACTAACAGATCTGTGATATTATGTGTATTTTATGAATCCTCTGTGATTCTCATGAGGAAGAATACGTGAAAATAGGCCCCCTGAAGACGCAAGGTTGTGTTAAACTTTACCAGTAACACTTTTCCGACAGGCTTAGAAGTGAAACCAGCTGGAAGAAAAATGAAGAGAACAATGGGAGTAACAGTTTTGCTTCATAATCAAATTACTGCATAAAATGAAAATACAGTATGCCCTGCATTTATTTCTCCTTTCATTCTATCTTAACCACTGAACTGTCCTGTGGCAATTATTTGATATTTAAATAATAGTTAAAACATTAAAAAAATACTATCCAGTCATAAATCAATCAATGCTTAGAGATTAATCAAATAGAAAATATCAATATTTTCAATTTTCCATATTTTCTTTGAATTAATATAGTTTCTGTAATGTTCTATCTCAAAGGTAAGAGTGTCCCAAATAAAATATTTGTAGAGTGTAACAGCATCTGTCAGTTTGGGGGGACAAGTTATGCACAGTATTTGTTTCCTGTGTCTTGCTAAAAAGCACCCATTATTGGTCAAAGTTAGAAGGGTTTTTTTGTTGTTGTTGAAGATTTATTCAGGCCCCGTGCCAGTGATTACTTGATTCATTCCCTTATAAAGCCGTGTTGTGTTGTTTTATCATTTCAGGCTACGATTATGAAGAGCCAAGGCCAGGGTTAAAAAAGAAAAATGTACCCTCCTTGAATGCTGAGATATACACACTCACCTGCAGGTACATAGAAGGATTTACATCCTGCCTCCATATACATACACCTTTGCATAATGTTCTCCATTCTGTCTTTTGATGATGGTGATACGAGTTAGCTTACTTGCAATGAAAGCTAGCAGTAAGGCAGTCGAGAAAGCTGCCTCAAAAACCATTAACTGCACTTTTCTCCAAATTAGTCTTTGCATGCATTAAGAGAACAAGGGTTGTGCTTAACTTTTGCTGTGAAAAAAACTTCAAAATTCCAAGTTGTTATTTTGCCAAATACATACATGGAACTAGACAGCCTCAACTCACTGTCCTATCTTGCTTTCTCAACGTATCCAAATAAAGGATCAGGGTTTTGGTTTGTCCAGAAGTAATCCTTCTCATCCTCTCTTATAAGCTCATACAGGCATAAACACATGCTTTGTTTTGTTGGCTGAAGTTATAATGGGGCTTTTGAAGTGCTGCGTCAAATCATTGCACCCTGTCAGGAAAGTAGTTCTAGGAATGCATCTGATGCTAATATAAGAATATCTCATAACTTCCAGCATTTTTTAAAGCAAATGCCAAGCACAACCCCTGCTCTATTACTGCAGGTAAAGACCACTTTTGAGGAGAGTGTGTTTGATTACTTCTGAGACACCTTTCTCCATTTGTCTGTCAGCATTTGTTGCGGCTAAGCTAATGAGCAGTCTGGAGCTCTGAAATGCACACAGACAGATGACAGGAATATCTATCCACTTGTTTTGCTCTAAAAATGATGGGCAATCAGTGTATTTTCCAAAATGTTATTGTGCTCTTTCAAGGTAAGTGCAAACCAGTATGTCACATCAACCTGCCTTTCCAATTTTTGTTATAGTTTAAAAGACCTAGCATGCCCAAGATCTTTTGCAGGAATGTCACGATACCAACAACTGTGCCGTTTGTGTTTCAACTGTGACCTGGCTTTGTCACGACCTCTGCATGGCCTCGTAAAACTAGCCTTGTGTCAAAGTTCATTCTTAGTCTTAGTCACATTTAGTCATTTGCACGTCATTTTTTGTTCGTCATGTTTTGGTCAACTAAGAATCTCAACATTTTAGTTTTAGTCAAATGAGATCTCAAGGTATTTTAGTTGAGTTATAATCAAAACATTAGCCTTTTGTCTATTTTTTATTTAAGACTCTGAAATAAAATGCTAGCTTCTAGGACTAGCTCAATCAACCAGTGTATGCAGATGAATGCCAGTTAGCAGTTAGTTACCTGAATATTTGGGTGGTTGCAGGTTAGATGCCTTTTCAGGTTGGTGGTATTTTTCCCAGCGATTATTTTCCCGCACATGTTCCCATCTGTCAAACGAGGCATTGTGATTTTTTATCTGAGTCTATATATAGAAAATTGGACCAAATATCCTGTCGCTTCCTCCTCCCTTGCATGGTTGCAGGTCTCGCGTTGTTCTTGCATGCAGTTTCGTTTTGGAGCCGCAGGGGTGCAACAAGACGACGTAGAAGAACTGCTGGCACAAACAAATGACAGCTAGACCGGATGTTGCGTTTCCTCTCGCGTAGTAGACGAAAACGAGGAGGGAGTTTTTGTTTAGTTTTGATTTCATGCAAAACATTTGTCTTGATTTTATTCGTCAACAATAAGGCACATTAACAGTTTTAGTTAGTGTTTTTAGAACATTGGTGCTGTCTCGTCATCGTCTGATCTTTGTCATGGGAAAACGGGTCGTTGACAAACATCTTTTGTCTCGTCTCGTCTGGCAAAATTAACTCTGTCATAAAGCACTGGTGTTTTGCCAGCATGATTTTGTTTACTCACTGATTTGGTCATTTTCTTTGATTTGTACTTCTTTCTTCTGTTATAAATGTTGCAGTTCTTTTTAATTTCCTATTTTGTGACGCTGTAGCCTACAGATGAACTTAATCCAGTTACATCCTGTGTGTTTTTGAGATTGTTTAAGATGGGCCTCTCATTGTCTATGTTAGTTTTTTAATTGACCAGATGCCAATGCAATTCTTGTGTCTGACTCTGCAGCGTTCAAACTGTGTGTGATGTGGCTTGCAACAAAAATGGACTGGGTGTATATTTTTGGTGGAGCAGAGTGGACACCCATGTCTGAGGTGCTTCTCGAATACAAAAATTAGATTACCTAGGGTGGTTTCTTCCAGCTCTGGTGGCCCCGGCATGGCCGGAAGAATGAAGCAATACCTGTACCCCTCCTACACAGTCTTTTATTGTCTTCATCCACTTACTATTTCACCAGTGCCCAAGAAACCCTCCAGTAACAGTGGTAGTCCTCTGCAGTGTCAGAATAAGCTTGCTCCTCATGTTATTTTGCACCAATCTGTTCACGACTATGAGAATAGGCTGAAGAAGCCAGGCTTACCGTTGGGTCAATTCCCAGCTGCTCTGTTAAAGAACCTTTTTCAACTGTTTTTTTTTTTTTTTTGGCTTTGATCAATATTTTTGGATTCAGAAGCAACCTTTTTCACCCTTCCTAGAGCACATACCCTTTATCATCTATGGAATTGGTGACTGCAGACATCATCTTAGTAGCTCTTGTACAGCCAATGTCAATAAGAAATGTGTGTCAGATGGTGGAAGGATCACATTAGAATAAAGGTTATTATTAATAGAGAATGTGCTGGGGGGAAATAACTGTGCATTCATTCTAATAACCTGTCCTCTTAATGAATTCTTGCAGATTCTGCGACTTAGTCTTCAAGGGCCCCCCATCCATCCAGGAGGATTGGATCAAGCACTTGCAGAGGCACCTTCAGCACACTGTTGTGCCCTACTCAGGAAGAGGGATGGTAGAAGTTCTGGGTTCCCATCAAAAAATACAAATAAGCATGTCTCATGAGCATCCAGCCCCAGAGTAGTGTTGAACCAGCGGCCTTCCTGTTTCACATACCGTACATCAGTATATTACTTAAGATCAATCCTGCAACTATTGATGAAAATGTAAAATACTATACTCTTTAATGATTAGATGTTTTAGTAATATTGCACACATTCGTATTAACATTGCAAAGCATTGCCTTATCAACTTGGCTAATACAATTCATTGGATGTATGTTTCTGACAGAGGTGGAAAATGGCTGGTAGTCTGAGCTGCACCAGCACTATACAAGTGACCTTTGACCACCCTAATAGTTCCTTTGGACATTATAGACAAATAAAAAGAAATCTGTCAATGTTTTCCAGAGATATAATGATCATGTGGTCGTTGTGCCAAATTTGAACAAATTCTCTCAAGGCTTGCCTGAAATATCGCATTAACAGGGGTGAGACGGATAGGTGGACGGACAACCTGCAAATATAATGCTTCCAGCCCATGGCTGTTGCCTCTGTGGAGGATTACAATTGTCTCTCGGTGGATGAAAGGTACAAGCAGCAAGGTTACACCAGTACTAAAGAAATACACAGTCCTGATCATTTTAATTGACATGTCTTTTGTAGCCAACACAGAATAGACGAGAGCTCTTGTTAAAGCAGCATACGCAGCAGCATGTTGGGGCTTGTTCTTTGGCTTCTGGTATCATATTCTCATTATAGCCAAGATAAAAACATCTTTTTTATTATGAGAGAAGTCTCTTGCTGTAACAGGGAAACATTCTATGTGTAACAAGATGCAGTGAAAGTTTTACCAGTTCTGTGTTCCAAAGTTGTGATGCACTTTTTCACGTTTAAATTATTATTGATAATCGCGTGGCTTCTTAGTAACTCTGAATTAACTATTTCAGGTTGCAAATGATAAATTAAGGGCTGGCTACCATAAAAGAACATTTCTTACTTGTTGTTCTGTGGGTTTTTTTGGAGTGTCACTGAGGAAATAAAAATTAAAGACCCAATATTGACGCTGAGCATGAAGTTTTTGGATTTGCCGAAGGGTCAGATGGACATTATTTACTTTTAACCCCATGGCTTATCTTCTGGTATGTCTGCATTAAAGTAATTATTCATGTTTCCATGTCAATAAAAGTTAATTTTACAGTCTTAAGTCAGTTATTAATGTAACAATACTTAAGGTGTTTTTGAAGAAAATCCCCAAATTCACAAATTTTAGTTTATTATGAAATTTGTGGATGGCACAGTGGTGCAGTGGTCAGCACTGTCGCCTCACAGCAAGAAGGTTCCAGGTTCAAGTCCCGGCTCGGGCACGGGATCTTTCTGTGTGGAGTCTCCATGTTCTCCCTGTTCCTGTGTGGGTTCTCTCTGGTACTCCAGCTTCTTCCCACCATCCAAAGACATCAAGAGGGGACGAGGCTGATTGATACTCTAAATTGACCGTAGGTATCAATGTGAGTGTGAATGGTCGTCTGTCTCTATGCGATGGACTGGTGACCTGTCCAAGGTGAACCCCGCCTCTCACCCAAAGGCTGCTGGGATAGGCTCCAGCCCCCGCGATCCTTAACAGGATAAGTGGAAGAAAATGGATGAAATTTGTGACTAATTGTTACCACAATCCGTAGTTGAGACGATGGCTCTGTGAGGCCGCGATAGCAGTATCATGCATGATAATACAGTTGTATTTTGGGTAGACATCATCATTTTAAAGCACATACACTCACAACTTTACAGCCCTGACTAAAAATGCTGGATTTTTTTAACCAAGGACCACTGTTCCATTTGTGTCTCTGAGAGTTTTACATTTGTTACAGCTTGTCCCCACCTCAAGAGAATAGCAACAAGTTAATGCATTAAATGCAGGCAAACTTTGTGTGATTTCTCTTGGTGGGCAAATGACAGTTAATCAGCGATTGGCAGTTATTGAACATAACATTGGTGACGAGGATGGAGTTCCCTTTTCCACCTCTCCCTCTGTTTCTTACCCTGCCTGGCAAACCATTGATTCCATGGACCCAGGGGGATAAATCATTTGAACCATCCATCGCAGCTTTTGGAAAGGACACAGACAGGAAGCCATCTTCATACACCACCTCAACAGCAAGGGACAGCGTAATTTTTGGACATGGGGACACACATATGTTCAATGCATCACACGGCAGTTAACATATTTTGCTGCCCATCAACAGTGTTGATCCTCTTCCTGAGAGTTCTGGCCAGGCTCTATATATTAGGAGAGTTGAGTTGAGTAAACTGAGGGAGAAACTGCTAATATCCCTTAATAATTCAGAATTCCAGCTAGCATCTGCAGTTAGTTTAGCATCGCAACTGACAAACTCCAGGCCCCTCCCAGCCTGGGATATTGTCTGATATATTATCAGTCAATCGCTTAACTCCCACAAAGACATTGGTTTCCTTTGTTTTGTACTAATATATGGGGAGTAAACCCACTGCGTGACTGATCATTTCCATAAAAACATTCATTGTGGTTCAAGCCTTGGTAAAAAAGCCAGTATTGGTCTACTCTCTCACATATGTACCCATTAGCGACATTACGCACTTCTTGGTGGTGCTGTCCATGCTAATACTAATAGCTAGGATCTTTATCTGGGTTACTATCAGGTTTTAGGATTTGAGTTAAGATTCTAAGCTTATTTTTGCTATATATCGCACTGGGTGGGAAAATGCAACTGCTTGAACTATTGATTTCAATCTAAAGAAAGTCTGCTGTGCAAATTACAAGTTCTCTAGATTTTTTGTTATTATGGGCGTCAAGCTTAGAATTCATTCCAAAAATATGTATTTGTCCTAAAAGAGAACCCAACAGATTTTAGGGGAATTCACCTATTGTCCATCTTCCTCAGAGCCAGTATGAAAGATAGTGACCCTTTTCTCCTCTGTCTGCACTGCAGTACTCAGTTATAAAGTGCACAATAGCACCCTCTGTCTTTCTCTCTGTTCGTCTTTCTCCTTCCGTCTTGTTCTCATCCTCGTATATCATTCTCTCCCTTATTTCTCTTTGTCTGTCCCTCTCTTTTACGCTCTCTTTCCTTCTCTCTTTTTCCCCCAATGAAGGAGATGACCATTCCCACTGAGCCTGGATCTGATCCACGTTCCTGCATGTTTAAAGGAACATTTTCATCACCGCTGCAAGATGTGTTTGCTCATGGAGAATTGTTGGGTGTAAATTCATTGAAGGAGTGTGGTGCTGGACCTGTCATGCTTGTAATGTGTAATGAAATAACTTTCATTGTGATTTGGTGCAAGACAAATAAAATGGACTTAACTGGAAATCTTGTCAGTTGCAGAGAAAAGGTCAAAATAAAGACCACTTTGGAAAAAGTGTATTTGATGCTAAACACTATCATTCACTGTGTTTAGCTGTCTAGCAGTCAGCTGATCTTTTTGGGTCCCTGCTCCAGGAGAGAAGAGTATCTAGCTTCTTGTCTGGCTCTGGGAAGGATGGACAATAAGTGTGTTTCACAAAAAGTTGCCGTGATCCTTCAAATCTGACTTCGTGCCGAAACAAATATTTAACCATTTTTTGACAAAGTACATATTATTCTTTTGCCAGGTTGAAGGACTTGTTGGACCTGTCAGAGCCATTTTTTTTTATCAATATTAATATCACAGGAAAATATATTTAAATGAGCAATGTTTATGAGAAAACATGTTCCCCTATATCCTATAGTGAATGCTTTATGGGAAGCAGTTGCCCTTTCAGTTTCTTGCTGTGTGATGATTCCTTATCACAGCACACGATCCAATTTCATTTTTTGTGTTAGATTAAATTTGTTGCAAATCTATTGAGATCCAGATTTCAGTGGGACTCGACACATTATTCCCAACAGAATGTATTTAGGGCTGTGTGCTATTTAAAACTTGAGTTTTAAGTGTTTTTGATGTAGCCACTACTTGATAGCCACATCTGGGTTTCCTACTTACCAGTGGCAAAGGGGGCTAACCCTGCAGTTTATCCTGGGCCGTATTTAAAGCAGCGATCAAAGCTGTACAAACCAATTGTCATCATGCTTCTCCAGGGGGAATTTTGAAGTACATTAATGCGCCTTCTTTGGGAAATAATTGTGCCACTCTGTGACTTCATTAGGTCTCCTGGCTGTTTCAAAAGATGTTCTCTCTGGAGGTTGAAAGCCACATCGCTGGCAGACAGCATCCCAAGGGGCTGAATGAATAAAAAAGAGAGATTATAATGAGATTGAGTTAGCCATGACCAGAATTGGGCTTTTCATTATTCCACTGGCTGGAGAGAGAAAGAGGGAGAGAGAGAGAGAGAGAGAGAGAGAGAGAAGGCTGACATAAAAAATGTGTTGTTGCCAGACCCGTACTCACCATCTGCTACGGGGTCCGATGGTAGGCAGCTATTGCATGCTCATCATTGCCATGGGTATCAAAGGAGCCTCCTCTCTGGAGATTGCTCCATTAAAAGTGCAAACGCCAACCAATATATGCACAAAGCATTTAATTTGAGAAAAAAAAATTGGTATTGATTCACAAATGGGTAGGAATAATGTGAGAACCTTGACTTGCTCTGTGCTATTTGTTGTGTTTAATTATGAGCCAATGTTTTAAACCTGTTTTTATGTTTAATGATGCTAGATTTTGAAAAAGTAAATAATTAACTTTTTTTTTTTTTATTAATGTTTTTTTGTGAACCACAGTCAGTGTTTGTGAGAGCAGTTATCCTGAAATAAGGACCATTGATCATGACCTGTCCTTTGGCCAGTTGTTCTGGCCAGAGTACCACAGACTGCCTGTGTGAAAAAAAGAAAGAAAATCAATAGGTTTCCATTATCTGTTTGGGCAGTGTCACTGGCCTGTCAATGATCCTGTTACAGTGCTGGTACAAGGGTGATGCGGGCCCACACTCCCTCGCTACTGACAAGAAGAAAACATGCTGACAGGCACCGGGAACAAGTTGGAACACAGATTTGCACTTCAAGCAGCCGTCCGAGGAGATATCGTGTGAGGCCACCATGCGGCAAGGGGCGAGCTCTGTTGGGGCCGGGGTAGAGGGAGGGTTTGGGGGTGGGGTGTGATGGGGGCGGCCTTCTTCTACTGTCTGCCTGTCTAGCTTTCCAACACAAATGCTTTTATCTTCCCATAAATTATTCACCTCTGGATTCACCGAAGGAAACTCAGTTGCACTGATTGTGGCT
>NC_141333.1:26115272-26225272 GCF_037954235.1 Aulostomus chinensis | reverse complement strand
TGTTTATTGTTGCAGGGTTGAGTTCACTAAGCAGAGTTTGACCCTAAAGAAGGCTGTTTTGACATTTGTCTTTGTTGAATTGGGTTGTTTTGGTGATACTGTACGAATGAACCAGGATTTGTGACATTTTGATGAGAGTTGTGATCCAATCATTGATAGTAAGTGTAGTGGACTGAGCTTCAGCCTACATTCTGTCTGATTGAGGGCTGATATTGATAATTGCAAAAAGAAATTTATGCTTTCTATTGCCAGTTCCAAGCCTTTTCCAATTTAACTTTTTTTTTTGTCTATAATGGTTGTTAGAGGAAAACTGAACCTAAGTAAGCTTTAGCAAGTAGCTACCCCTGATTGACAGCTTGCCCCTCAAGCAAGGCTGAACTATCTGGATCAGAATACAGCCACTGTCTCGTGAGCCATGAACTCTATGTTTAAAGGTAATTATTTAGTCCCAGGCACAGGCAAATGGGTTCAGCTGTGCTCAATTGTGTGAAATGTGTCAGTTTGATTTGTTCTTGTAAGTGCAGCATGATTTAAGGTTGAAAGTTAAGCTAGGTTAGGCTTTACTTCACTAACAACAAACAGATAAGCATGGCCGGCACAACCATGCACATCATGACGAACAAATCACGGAATCATTTTTCACTCCACAAACTATCTGCTAATTCTAAACTTATCATGATGACAAACTCTGCTCGGATCTCTCAGGTCCACTCTCCTGTCCCCAACTGAGAAGTTTTCCTGACTTAAAAAGAGCGGAGTTGGAGCTCCTGCTGATGGATAAAGAGCTTGATGTCTCAGTGAAACCTTGCCAAATGCAATGCCTTTAATTCAGAAAAAAGTGCTAACAATGGCGTCTAATTTGCTGATTGTTCTCAGATAGGCTAGTTGATTAATTGGTTGGGCCCCAAAGATTTTTGAAGCATAAAAGCTAAACTTAAGCAATAAACATGTTAAATTTAAAGTGCTTCTTCTCTCACATTTTTTTTTTTTTTTGTGCAACAAAACTGTAGTGCCGTCAGTCACATATTAGCAACCATGTGCCTTTTCAAAGACACTCTGAGATTCTCAAGTTCAGTATTTACTGATGGACTTTACGCTGGACAGCAAAACTCTAAGATATCTTAAACTTGTGTTAACCATTCACGCTATTTCAGGAATGCTAAACAATGCTAACTAACTTCTATATTTTAGGACTCATTCCTCTATTGGTGACCAAACCTGCATCATCTTACTACTGAGCATGGTTGCATGGTGCTGCATTGCACATAGACTCATGGAAGTAGGAGACATATTGTATGGTGTTGTGCATTTTACTTTTGGTATGCAAATATGTTTTCAGAGTGAATCTGTATTTTTACAGTCAGGGAGATATAGTCAGACTATTTAAATGGGAAAAAGCAATCATATTAGTCTTGATTTGTTTTAGAAGAAATCACAAGAAGCATCACAAGAAAATAATTGTTCATTTTTAAAGTAAGAAATTGTAAAATAGATTCATTGAGTAGGTAACATGTTTCATTCCTTCCTCATCAGCTGTGGACCACACTGTCCCCATGTAAATTCTTGTTATTTTCCTGCAGTCTCTCCCTCTATGAAGTGTATGGGTACACGGCAGCAGCGTCCCCCTAGGCCTGGACGGAACAGGCGGCTGTGCATCAAATCTCACCGGCGGCCTCATTATTCTATTCTCCTCCACTACCCAAGGTTGATCCAATCACAGATCAACAATGGGGATGTGTGAGAGAACAAATAACTGAGACAAAATGAACAAATGATTAGTATGCTGTGAAAAGTACAATACGTTTCTTATTTAGCATTTAGATAACTATCCATCCTGAGGAGCAAGCTTCAAAGTTGAACTCAGTTTAGGCGAGGGGGATTAATTCTCTCTACTGCATGCTTCATTGAATCTCTCATTACCAAACTTTGTCTGTAGTGATGTTAGATTTGATTGAAGATTAGAGCATTTAGCAAATCTTGCTTTTCCGCGTGTATCAGGCTTTTTCAAGCGCGGCGCACCACTCGCTGGTCAATACCCTCACTTTTATCCGGTGTCTGCTTCATTTAAACTTAATCAACTCCATCAATGAACTGGAACAGTGAAACGTCCCCTGGAACAATAGCTTTTGTTGGATAATGCTTTGGTCTTATTCCCAACCGGGTGGCGATAAACCTAAAATTACACTATGATGAACTATTTCAATCAATATGATAATGGAAATTGGCTTGGGTGACTCTTTGCAGGGCTTAAGGAGGCAGGCTAAAGCCAATGTGACATTAATACATCTCCATACTCTCTTCCTGCTGTTGCAACCCCCTACCTCACTTTATTGTCCCATCTTTTCAGTGACATTGACTCCAGCATATTGCAAAGCGCCTGCTAGTTTAATGATCTCTCTTCACCAGGGAATGCTTGTGCTGAAATGGATGCACAACCTGACGGTCGCATGCATTGTTTTGTGACTAAATTATAGGCTCTATACTTTGTTTCCTGTAGTGGCTCAGCGTGATGTAGATCAATCATTGATGGCGGCGTCATGAAGCAGCTACAGCACGACTTTTGCTGCTCATTTGGACGTTTTGTCCTTGTGAGGGATCCAGTGCCTGTTATAGGCTACAGTTCATCATATTTATACTGCTACCAAAAGACCCATTTCAGGAGCCTAAGCAAGGAAAACGCATGCTCCCCATCTGTTGCATACTAATAAATATGCCACCTCCTGGGACGATCCAAGAGTGATCATGATGATCAACTGCCAAGCGGTATGACTTACCATAAAGCTGTTTATTTGAAAAGTTTCCCCTCAGCCAATAATTGTCAAGTTTATTTCAGCATCTATTATTATTTTCTGAAATGATTTACAAAACACGCTGTGGTTGTTGTTTTCTTCCACACCTTTCAGAGTCATTTCATTATCATTTCTAAAGCCAGCACTGGCACACGGCGTGATGCCTTTGTGTTGTTTTACACAGACGCGAACACTTCTGACTGGAGCTTAAAGACCCAGCTGTCATGTCAGGGAATGGCTGATCAACACCATCGCCTATCAATTTAGTGGTCGGATGGAGTCAGTGGTCATGTCTTTCAATCAAAAACATCATTTGTAGATTAATCTAAACCAACAGCGTTTTAAAAGACGGAACATCCTTGCACAGCAATGTTGTCAGAACAAAACATTGGCTCTCTTTTTGCGAACCATAAATATGTATAATGTCAAGAGCAATGATCGTAACGTGTATATGAAAATTAAACTTGGAGGCAGGTTTGGATGCTATGGGACCATCAGACTTTGCAGTGAGAGATGGTTGTTCAGATCTCACAACTCCTATTTCAAATTCCATTGTGTCCCATTTTCAACTTAATTGATGTGACAGAGTATGTGACAATAAGGAGAAAAAAAATTAGTGCCTGAACCTAACCAGAGCTGTAGCACTGACACAAATAAAACATCATTAGAAACATGTCAACAAGTTATGTTGTCACATCTGAGATTAAAAAGTAAGCCTAAAATGCCTGCCGCTGGGTGGTTGCCTCACAAGTGGTAGGGCCAAGAAAACAAAGTTTTAAAAGATAAGCTTTCAAAATATACTTTGGACTTTAGAGAGGTTGTTTTAAATAAACAGTGACGCAATCTCAGTTCTTGTACGAGTTTAAAAGGTGTGGTGAATGTCACAAAAACTGGGATGTTGATCTACACAAACTGATAGGATAAGGACAAATAATGCAGAGATTGGGTCAATTCATCAGTTATGGAATAGCATTAAAGTTTATTCTGCTCCATCCAGCTGACACATTTAAGGGTAACATTCCCTGTTCTGTATTTGCTCTGTCTGGATTTTCAAACACTTGCGAAGGTTTGCTAATCATGTCTTTGGCTTATTTATGCTGTTAGCCCATAGCAGTAGTTAGCATGTGGCGAAATACATCACTATATCACTTAAACAAGACACAATATGAGAAGATGCTGTTTAGCATTCTAATTTGTGTCATCATAAATCATGAAGAACATCAGTATGGATGTATGTATTGTATCAGAATGAGTTATTTGGGCTGATAACAGTTCATTTTTATTCTAAGCAAAATATAACACGTTCAGCAAATGTTAGCATGCCAGTATGAGGAAGTGTCTTTTCATGTATTTTCCTGATTTGTATTTATTTTTATATTTATTCCCCGTAATGTAAATGGTTTGTCGTCTTGCCAAAATTATCATCCTTATTTTGATTCTCTCTTTGAAGAATTAAATGATCAATTTCAACAAAATCTAATTCCAGGTAGTTTTTGCTAGAGCCCAGGTCATGACATTCTCCTGCATTTGCAACCTCTAACCCCCTGCACCAGCCAGCATCAATTAGTCTGTCCTGCATTGTAACTGACTGAAGTTGCTCCCATGTCACCGTGATCCAGCTAACATGAAACGCCAGATGTGTCATTTGACACTCTTGAATATGTTGTTTGCCTTTGTTTCCATGTTTTACTCCCAGTGCTGGAGATGATTTGAGAGGACAGACGTGCACAACAGCAACAGCACCTTGAACATCAAAGACCCGCACTGCAGCATTAGTAACACTGTGTGTGTCTGTGTTTCCGCTGTAGCTCAGCACACACACACACACACACACACACACACACACACACACACACACACACACACACACACACACACTCATGTTGTGAGTTCGCATGCACGTCCATGTGCCTGCTGTAGGAAAGCATCTGAGACAGCCCCGAATATAAAAATTTACAGGCCTTTTTCCGCCTTTGTCTGTCTTCTTTCCCATTCTCTTAGGTGAACAGGGCCTGAGTGATGGAGCCAGAACCTTTCATCTCACCCAGCGAGTGTAAATAGCTGTCATGTTTGATTGACGCTCTGACGTGCACATGTGATTCCCTAGAAGAAAGACGGAGAATCATTGAGAACGCAGTGCATGATGGTTGTGCTGCCCAAAATTGAAGAGGTAGCGAAAGTATTATTATTATTATTATTATTATTTAACAATAAAAATCAACAGTGTTTTACATTTGATCTCATTATAACTGGGATATTACAGGCAACTGCATACACACTATTAGCTTTAAAACTCAGTCACAGACAGAATAATTTTAAAAAATTCCAGCATTTCTAGCTGTTATTTTCAAACTAAAAGCGCAAAAAGCTGAAGGTCATGACTTAAAATTCAAAAATATCAGTATTCAATCACCCTTCAGTGTGGATTTGCAGTAAGAGATCCCCTAGAGCAGATGTTCTCCACCTTGGACTTGGGACATTGGGGTCACAAGATAATTCCTAGGGGTCACCAAATGGTTGTGTGGAGAAAAAATGTAAATAGTTCTTTAACTCAGGCCTGTAAGACTACAAGGTTATATCATTTTACTACTTGATAAGCATTTATGTCAGTAATAAAACCATTTTCTTCTTTCAGTCATTCTTTTAAAACTCTACTTGGGGTTGTAAACGCTAATATGAGAACTTTCGGTGGTCATGACTCAAAAAAGTTTGATATCACTACCCTTAAGCATAAAACAAAGGTTACATATCATAACAGCTACTTACCATGCTTACTCAGTAATAAGCTCATTGCCTATCCTTATGATATTTTTGTATGTTCAAAAAACATAGTTAAACCATCAGTATTTCATGATTTTAGTTGCTGATAAACTGAAAAGATGATTCACTTTCTGACTGCACACAGATCTTACATATGTCTTTAATCAGGGGGAGTTCTTCAGATTAACTGCAGTGTTCAGCAGCCAAAGAACCAAATGGGTCCTTCAGCACTGGGGAGGCAAAACACTTAGAAGGAGAGTGAGAGCTGGACTTTTATCAGGTGGACAAAAACTAACGAGCGTCTGCAGACATGCTGGCAGCTTTGTGAAACTATTAACAGGCACTGCATGTGTTTTCACATGCTAATATATGCTAATTAGTACAGATCAGTTGAAGCATTGTGAAATATTGAACAAAAAAAATTTAGATAAAATAATAGGTGGATAAAATGTTAAAGGAGCTGTCTTTAAAGTACTGTTGATGGGAGCATCTAGTATAAAAACTGTCCTCTTTTTGGCCCTGTTCATTTTCTTGTCACTATGGTGGTCTCTGGACTATGCATATGAAGGAATCCAGTTTAGGCCCCGCTTAGACACTTAGAGCTGAAATTCAGTGCTTGAAACATTATCATATCAGATGTGTTGTGCTGGAGTTTGCACTATGGAGCTCTGCCCTATTCTTGAAAGGGTTAATGCCTTGTTTTAGCATACATGATGCGCTGGGCTTTGTGATGGCTGTGGGGCTTGACATATTCCTTTGTTTGGCCTCAGAATGGTAATTCTGATGTATTTTACAATGAGTTTTTGCTTTGATTTTGTACACAAAAAAGCACTCTCATCTGCACTCCAATGAGCTGGAACTGAGAAGGAAACAATCTAACTAAAGAGAATATATGCATCAAATGAAAAGCAGATGAAAAAATATACAATTATGTTCCTGATTGGTTTAAGTATTTCTCTGCCAGCACATGCCAGCCACACTAGTACCTGTCTCTAATGGGTGGCTTCCAGGACTGGGCGAGGCCCCAGAAAATGTCACATCAGAACGGTGCCATCTCCCGCAACGTCTCCTTTTCCTCAGATCTACGGCCAGTGCGTCCCCCTCGGTCCTCTCTCTTCTTTGCTCCACTCACTCTCACTCTGTGTCCCAGATAATGGAGCTCAGCTTCTGTCTGCCAAATGTCCACGGCTGCCCGCGAGTAATGACCTGAGGGGGTACTTTGTGACAACCAGGGTATAATAATGCCTCCAGCCACGGACAAAGCAGACCCCAGGGGTCAATTTTTAAATACTTTAATGTTTTTCACTGGTGGTAAGGATCATTTGTTTTTATTGTCGGCCATATACCACATATAAACCACAGAAACAACACATTTATTCCAAACAAGGGATGTAAAGTGTTATTAAATGTAGTTTATTAAAAAAAAAGTCTAAGTTTTGGAAGAACGGTGCGACTGTTGACCCATCACTTCTGACGAAACATCTCCCACTTCTACACAGAATCCATCCAGCAATTGTCTGTAGGCGGTAGTCCCTCAGATCAGAATTGTGTTATTGAGGCACACGAGGGAGTATAGAATCACCTGCGAATGAAAGGCTTCTCCTAATAGGTTAATTGTAACAAAAGCACAGGGTCTTGCCCCATTCAACAGAGGAGGATTGTGGAACACAGGCCTGTGGAAATGATGTCAAGCAATGTGCTGCCTGTTCTCCCCTGCAGGGCCAGAGTTTGTCTGTCAGCAGTTAAATGCTTCCCTCCTACCCCTCCCTAACACTCAACAATCAATTTACCTCCTCAGGGTCTATGAACCCAAAGATTTGACCTTGCAGACGCAAGCTTTGCCCCCACCCCCCCTCTCTTACACCTCAAAGAGTTCTTATTAGAACATAGAGGAAAGGTATTTGAAATAGTTAGCGAGAGTTTCTGAGGCCAAACACCAGAGGAATTGATGTGGTGAATCTGATATTTCCATTCAGTTCTGCTTTGTCAAGAAAAAACACAGGGTTAGTGCCCTAAATCAGACTACAGAGTTAGAATAAGGTGATTAAAGGAATAATTCAGCTTTGTGGGACATGTATTTACTCGTGTTTTTGCCAAGAGTGAAAATGTGAAAAGTCCAGCTTTAAAGGGAAAGATCACCAAAGAAAATGAAAATTCAGTTGTTATCCACTCACCCTCATCCAGATACGAGGTTGGGGAAGATTTAGTCATGCACATGTCCATCCAGGACATTTGGATTACTTTGGATACCACTATTTCTGATTTTATAATGTTTTTTTTTTATTTTATTTTAGTGGATCGGCCACAAACTACTTGAACTAAATTCAAGCTCTGTATTGATTGATTTAACCTGAGTTATTATATAATTCCAGTGTCTACAAATAGCACACTGAAGTTGTTTATGTGGAGTAAAATAATGATTAGTTCAGTTTCTCACAGGAATAGATCAGTTTTGCTGAGTTAATTAAAGTAATTGGTGTCTGATCTGTTTAGGTGCTGGCAGGCAGATTACAGAGGCTACGGCCTTCATGCTAAGTTACTGAACCAGGTGGCTGACAACTGAACTTTCATAGCTGCTGTTCAGTCATAGATTGGTGTTAATCTTCTCATTTAACTCTCGGGAGGAAAACACATGAGCATATTTCAGCAAGTATCAAATCAAATCTCATTTTCCTTTAATATTGCTCATCTCATCAACTCCCACCAGGCACCCAGGTGGCCACCAACACTGTCAGAAGTTGATTTTGGATGTATAGAGACATCAGGTGACTCAGAAATCAATGTCAGGACAATGTTTAATGCAAAAATAATTGATTGGTTTTAGGTTTTGTTGTCAACTAACCAAAATCTATCCAGACACCTTATGACGCTAACATCCACACAATGTGGAACACGTTAAGAATTTAAAATTTTGTTGGTTTTAAGTTTAACATTGGATACATACAGATTTTAATTGTCACTAAAATGTTAAGTTTGTCTGATATTAAATACTGTGTCATCAAGGGGAAAAGTTCCTTTTCCACTGAATTCTATTAATTTTTACAAGTTCTCCATCATTCAAGTGGAAGTGTAGCAGCACAATCTTTCCCTCTAAAACCAAAGCTTTTGAGTTGATTCTCTGGCATTTTTGCTGAGGCTCAGCTTGTTTTTCTCTGCTGTGTTCACCATTAGAAGAACACCGTATAGCTTGTGCTGCTGGAATTTTCCTTTGCTGAGGGGAAGACAGTGTGGTTGAGGATGTATACACGTGGGGGAAGAGCTGCAGTAATAGAACTCAGCTGGAGTAGGTTACTTGAGGGAATGCTTCAGGAGCGGGAACGGAGCCAAAAGAGCGAGGAAACATACTTCACTCTATTGATTTTGTCGATCGTCTTAAATGAGGGGCACTCCAGGCCAAGGGCTCACCTCTGCATTTTCTCTCGGTGTGCCTGTGCTGCTTGCTGGACAACAAGCAGTAGTTACAGGGGCCGGGTGAGAGGAATTATATATGTGTTATGTGTGGGAAAGGTGTGTAGGTGTGTTCTAAATCAAGTTTACTTATGATTTCACAAGGACTTGGAAATCAACCTTTTAGTCATTCCACATTTGGTGAGGTGTGCTGCTTCTAGTGTCTGTGCTGGCGTTAAGCCTATTGTTTGTCTCTCATAAATCATCCTGAAGTTTTGGCATGACACCGCCCCCAGCCTGGGTCATGACCTCTTGCTTTACACTTGAGATACATATATGGCCACTGATTCATCAACTGTGACTTTCTTGTAAGCGACTATTTGAGGTAAATATTGATCAAGTCAAGTGTAATATCACTTGGCTTAAAGCGAATGTCCATAAACGATTACATTTCGGCATGTGTGCCTTTACATATTTGCTATGACTGACAAACTCATTTGTTATAGACTCACACTTCCATTCGTCATGTACAGTCAGTGTCAATAACAATTTAATATCTTAAGACATGTAATAATGGTTTTATTACTAAACTTCTGACTGCTTAAGAAGTAACTGTACAGCAGGAAAAACATTTCTCATTTTTCATTTCTTAAAAAAAGAGTATAAATCAGAATGAATCAGAGATGGAAATTCATGTAATTCAGAATTTTTTTTCACAACTTTAAAGTTGTGATCCATAGGTTAGAGTGAATATAACAAAGAAAATATGATTTTTATTAGGGCCAAACCAATATGGATTTTTAGGGCCGATGCTGATTTTGATAAGGGGGGGGGGGGGGGGGGATCCGATAATCAATATGTCTGTCAATTCATTTTTTTGTTTTGTTTTACATTTTTCATATAAAAAACATGATTTGAAATGTACTGAACAGTATTAGGGAGAAAAAATGAGAGGAAGTAGATTTTTTTTCATCATACTTTTGAGAAAAAAGTCAAAATGTCAAGAAAAAAGTTGAAACAAAATGTTGAGAATAAAGTTGGTCTTTTGAGACTAACAACCAGTACATGTGACTGCTCGTACAAAATGCCATGCAGGCAGTCAGATGAACTGGTGAAACTATACTTTGGCTTTAGTAACAAAGAAATACTTTCTCTTTTAGCACACAAACATACTGCAGTTATCAGTATTAGGACTTTGAAGAGACTGTGTTGAAAACTGCAACTGTTCCAAAGGATACACGACAAAAGCTTGGAAGAGAATTCAAGACTTTCAAGACATTCATTCAAGGCATTACATGTTGACTTTTTTCTCAACATTGTATGTCGACTTTATTCTGAACATTTCCACTTTTAGGGCTGCACGGTGGTGCAGTGGTCAGCACTGTCCCCTCACAGCAAGAAGGTTGTAGGTTCAAGTCCGGGCTCGGGCATGAGATTTTCTGTGTGAGTCTCCACGTTCTCCCCGTGCCTGCGTGGGTTCTCTCCGGGTACTCCGGCTCCTTCCCACCGTCCAGAGACATGCAATTGGGGACGAGGCTGATTGGATAATTGACCGTATGTGTGAATGGTTGTTTGTCAGTCTTTGTTGGCCCTGTGATGGACTGGCGACCTGTCCAGGGTGAATCCTGCCTCTTGCCCATAGACGCTGGGATAGGCTCCAGCCCCCCCCCCCCCCGCGACCCTTAACAGAAATAAGCGGAAGACAATGGATGGATTTCTACTTTTTTCTCGAAGTGCGGGATGAAAATACTCTACCGCCTTTCATTTTTTTCTCTCATAGAGTCCTAATACCCTTCCGTAGAAATGTGCCTCTTGGATGTCCTTTCAATGTGCGTTCACATTTTCTGTCCTCCATAAAGTTATAACTTTGATCAGAAACACTTTTTCCTCCTGAGAAGTTAAAAAACATGGTCTGTGGCTGCTGAAAATAAATGCAGCCCACAACGGTTTTTGCATGGTCATGAAGCGTTAACCTAATTTGCTCTGGTCTTCTAGTCTCTTAGCATGCAGCTGCCTGAGTGAGCTGTACTTTGAGGTACTGTAACGTTGCCATTACATCATTCATGGTGCTGTGATTGACTCGGTTAAATAGTTGAGCAAGGTAGCTAATATTTAAGCCAGGTTATCCTAACTTTCTTTAGCTTGCTAACATATCATGTCACGCTCAGTCGAGCTCAGTCAAGCGTGACGTACACAACAGGGCATGGCAACTTATTAAGTTATTTTTGGTTTTTGTACACATGTGCTGTTAGCTCTTCAGGACCATACACCACTTCACTCTCACTCTGTGGGGTTGCTGTGGAGTGACATAAGTGGGGTTCGAGCGCCCTCTACGGGATACACAAGGATGTAATTTCTAAGAAAAACACCATATTTATGAAAATCAGGTGTTACAATCGGCGTCAATCGGACAACTTTTGGCTGATTTCCAATTATGCTGTAATGGGTGTAAACGGGGGCGGCTTGGTGGTGCAGTGGTCAGCACTGTCCCCTCACAGCAAGAAGGTTCCGGGTTTGAGTCCTGGCTCGTGCACGGGATCTTTCTGTGTGTAGTTTGCATGTTCTCCCTGTTCCTGCATGGGTTCTCTCCGGCTTCCTCCACAGTCCAAAGACATCAAGAGGGGACGAGGCTGATTGATACTCTAAATTGATCGTAGGTGTGAATGGTTGTTTGTCTCTATGTGTTGGCCCTGTGATGGACTGGCGACCTGTCCAGGGTGAACCCTGCCTCTTGCCCGAAAGCTGTTGGGATAGGCTCCAGCCCCCCACCCCCCCACCCCCGCCCACGACCTTTAACAGGATAAGTGGAAGAAAATGGATGGATGGCTATAATAGGTTGATTAAATCGGCCAGCCAATTAATCGGTTGGGCCCTCATTTTTATGTTATACTCTGTAACTTGTTACTGAGCATTTCGACAGCTGATGTATGTGGTCATTGTATTGGTGGCCAAAAACACGTGCTGTGATATCAGCTCAGAAGAATGATTTGACAAATTTTTTTCTCTTGTCTTACTGTTGATAAAGCTGTTTTTAACCTTCACTTCATCCTGTGGTCTGTTCTTGAGTCCATACTGTGCTGTAAGGATGAGGTATTTTTGTGGCCCAACCCAGAAGTTAGCATCTCCATGTCTTGACCTCATGCCAGGGATATTTTCTTTTTTCATTTAACTGAAAACACATTGGGAAATCGCACTGACTTTGAGACGAGGGAACCACACATTCATCAAAGCGCCAATGACTTAGACGTGTTGAAGGATCGCCTTCCCCCTGCATCCTTGTCTTCCTGTCCTGTAAATCATCATCATCTGCATCCTTGTTATAAACCAACGAAGCTTCCCTCTCTTTTGTCCTTCTCACTTCATTACACAAAATCCCAAAGAAACCACTGGGCAGGAACTGTTAGTCCCAGCTAGCTCAGTGGTTTGCCTGTTCTTTATTAAAGTGTAATCAAACATCGCTTTAAGTGGAAAATAAATATCCTGATCTAATAAGCTGCTCAGCCGGATCATGTAAATGCAAATTTTCAAGCTGGTTCCCATCCGTCCCACAGAGGGGAGAACAAGCGGCAGCGACCGCCTCCTCCGCCCACGACTGTAAATCAAGGGAAATAATGGCTGGATAATGACCAGTTTGTGGGCTCAAGCAGATTGAGTGATAACAAACTGCACATATTGCATGCGGCTTTTCATTTAACATCCTATCATGCTTGTGTTCCTCATTAAAGGGACTGTGGATGCCTTGTAAATTTTGCAGAGCAAGGTCCCAAAAATTCACAGGGCAAACTTCCTGATAGGGGAAGACAGAGTTTATTCCCAGCCCATAGGAGCCTCCTGCGCCAGTGTGGGGAGCCTGGAGATCTGAGAGGACCAGCAATCCGCCAACTGCATTGCACCCATCTGTTTTCTAATGTGAAGGAGTGTGAATGAAAGGAGAAGAAAATCCTCCCAGACAAGTGCTAAATAATAGACATATAAATTGCTTCGTTTTCTTGTTTGGGGAGATGCTGATTTAGCTGCTAATTGGTGACAGAAACTGTCAAATGGGTGGCAGATAGTGATTGTGGTGGCTTCTGTCAGGATTGGGTGAGAGGGAGAAAAAGCTTTCTTCTGGTGAAGGCAATATGACGGCAGACCCCTCCCTTCCCTTGTCTGATATTTACCCAAAACACATTAAACAGAAAAAGAAAAGAAACAATAAGCTCGGGATTATGGACCCTGTCTCTTGCCTTTGTCTCGTGCTCTCATGTCTTCACTCCCACCCCCCCTTTCTCCTCTAAGCTGTCTCTGTGATTGATTAACGTGTTTGTTTGAAGAAATTTTGAATGTTTGCTCGCACAATAAAAACACACAGGCAGCAAATACATGCAGGATGTACACTGACACAAGCGCTCGCTTTCACAAAGACAATGAACGGAGTCGGGAGAGAGCGAGAGAGAGAAAGAGAGAGAGACGGCGAAGGAGACGGATAAAGACTGACTGACTGATCTCTCGAGGGCATCTTCCTCTAACCCTGCCTTGACTCTCCTCCCTTTTCTCTGGAGTATTAAAATGAACAGTAATTAGGCTTTGATACTCTGGCAAATGAACAGTAATTAGAGTGTGCTACTGTGGATCCTCTGCCGGGGTTGCTCATTGAATATTCACACCATTATTGAACGTTAAGATTAACTCGCCGCCGTCGTGCACAAACAGTGTGGCATGGCAACGGCCTCTTGCAGATGGTGTTAGGGGGATGGTGGAGGCGGTGTGTGTATGTGTGTGTGTGTGTGTGTGTGTGTGTGTGTGTGTGTGTGTGTGTGTGTGTGTGTGTGTGTAGACAGGTCGCCCAAGCCCGTCGGACCCTCAGAGGGGATTTTCTGGTTATTAGATCCTTGCCAGATCATGGGCCAATTATAAAGAAAACTGTCAGTCAAGGCAAAGTGGCTATGTGATTAGCGGAAAAGGACAAAATCAGGTGAGGAGTGTGAATCTTTCTGGAGGCAGCTTTGATTTGCTAATAGGAGGGAGAGGGAAAAGACCGAGGCCAGGGTCCCCAGCTGTAGTCCTGCTTTGCTCTCTTCATTTTCACTGTGACCTTCTTAGCACTGCTGGTCTAATCTGTGCTGCAGAGGAGACATAAAGAATGGCTCTCAAGGGGGTTCCTGAGTCCAGGCTCTGAATGAGGCACAAGGGGGTTAGCCACCAAAAATGAGAGCAGTACCCCCTACTCACAACCAGAGGGACATGAGTAATCAAATAGTTCCTGCAGCACGACAGGGGCCAAATGCTGCTTAATTACCCTAATAGTTTTTAAAGACTTTTTACTCCTGATAGAAAAAAAAGCACTTTAAGCTAGAGAGAAGGAGGAGTGAAAGGATAAAAGGAGGGAGGGAGAACCGCTTGTCTCAGAGAGCATCCTCAGTAGACAGAAGCTCTAATTTTTAAAAGCACGACAGTGTATCCCAATTTAGTGGCTGGTGACCGGGGCTGACATTGAGGGGTGTGGCGGGGCCTTTTTTCTTCCTTCATGCAGCCACAGTTTCTAGCTGGGGAGAGGCGAGCACAGAGGGGAGACAGGCAGCACGGTGCCAGCACCATAATGAAGCACGGTAGACAGCAGGCCTGACAGTTCTGGCAGGTGATGCATGGGGCCCATGCTAATTCTTCAGCAAGCCAGTGATGGATCCTGAAGTCTTGACCACACATCCCATTAGCCTCTGTCTGTGACAGGAGAATAAAGATATTACAAAATCCTGGAGAAGTTGGAAGATGCAGGGGAGCTGTATGAGGACAGCCAGCCAGAGGACCAAACCTCCAAGTCCTCCGCAATATTTTCAGCAGCGAAGTTATTGATGACTTAACCTCTGGGGTGCAGGTTATGGGTGATGGATACTGCGGATCCCCAGCATGGAACAGCAGAGGATAACAAGGTAGACAGTGAATCACCTGCCCGCAACTGATAAAAATAGAATATGACATGCTCTACAGCGCGCATGCTATTATTCTACTGTACATTCTAAAGAGATGAGTGAACTGGGCTTCCCTGTTAATAGATTGAACAGGTTTTCTTTCGTCTCAGCTGTTCTACGCATCCTCGCCGTCCTGGCTTTTGCGTCTCAGCACTCTTAGTGGAAGAGCTGTTTATTAGGCTGTCCCTGCCAACTCCTCTGCGACCTCCCCTCCTTCCCTCCAGGAATAAAAAAGACTATGGAGATAAAAAGTGGAGGGGGTGTGTAGCTGAACTATCAAGCACTCAGGTGTGTTTACCATAAATCTTTTATCTTCCTGTGCAGGATAGGGCTAATATTTTTGACAAGTTTTGTGTGAAATACAAATGACCCAGCCGTAATACAAATAGGAAAACGGGTAGCGAGGCGAGTCGAATCGCAGCACAGGCCTGCAGAATCCTTCCTATTTCTCTGGGTTGACAAATAGCACAGAGGAAGTTCCAGGGGAAACTGAGAGGTTACTGTGACAGACAAGGAGCACAATTATCACACCATGATGAAAGAGCCATGGCGAGCGCGCGTCGCACCGTTAATTACCATCCTTTTTCCACCAGCCTCTAATGTGAGGAAAAACACGCGATGACAAGTGTGTAAAAGAGCAAGCACTAAATTACTGTCAGGAAAAATAAACGGAGGATCGCGTGGCCTGCACAGTGATTTACGGGGGCAATTAGTCACCGCCCCATGGAGATGCTGAGGACAGCAGTGCGGCGGGAGTGTGTCAGGGAGAGAGAGTGTGAGAGACACCCCCTACGCTCCACCCACACTTCTAAAGAAATTGGAAGTGGGAGAATGTTCTCAGTGCTCTTGGCTGAGTGACCTTTGTCTGGCAGAGGGCCTTTATCCAACTTTTAAAGAAATGATCAAGCACACAACAGCGAGGTGAAGCTGCTACTTCAAATCAGTGCCTTGTTGTCATACATATACGTATCATGATAGAATAAAAGAAGTAACATCGGTATAGAGCAAATTTAGGTCATCATTAGTCGTTTTATGCTGAAGTAAGTTGATTAGGTGTAAGACAAGCTGCAATGTCTGTCATTACATCGTCACTGGAAGTCAGCCTTTTGTCTTAATATGTCAGCATACTTGAAATGCTAAACGTCTAAAATGAGCGGTCCCTTACTCCACCATCAAACATCAATGGCCTCTAATTGTTTCTAAATGTGACACAAGTTAAGATACTTCACTTTAAAGCCCGTCGTCACATCTCAAAAGTGATGCTTGATTTCCTGTCTTGTGTCTTCAAGCAGCTTTGTAGACAGGAGGTCACATCCCAGTCGTCACATGTCCCTCATATTTCATGCTTGGCAGCGAAATGAGCCTTTCATCACACATTAAAATACCTGCCGTACTTTTAAGGAAGTAAAACCACTGGGAATACGAGCGGGTGGAGAGCCCATTGATTTGTAATGGCTGGTGACAGATAGTGTCACATCATCTTTGTTAATTTCCCTCATTCGGAACCATTGAGCAAACATGGCGTGGAAATTTCTCAAGTGATAGGCGATTGTTGAATATGTTTGCAGCGAGTCTTGTTAGGAAATTGACACACTGTGTGATATCTTACAGACATGTGATAAAATAAAGTAAAGATGGAGTTAGGGTGAGTGGAAATGTATCTTAATATATCCATCACAGCCAAATAAAGACAATTACATCGGAGAACTTAAAAGGAACCCCTCAAACACAGACTCTTGACTTGCTAAGCTTTTGAAGCGTTCACTTCACTTACCTCTCATGATTGATACTAACATAAGAAAACATGTTGGAGGATGTTAATCTGCCTTGTCATGGTCATATACACACTTAGACAGAGTACTTGCACGTGCATTGTAGGATGGTAATAACATTGTCAGTAAGCTGAGCATTATGAGCAGGGTGATATGAAGTGGGAGGAGGGTGGGGGTTCACGTTCTCCCGGCCATACAAATCCAGTAGGGGCTAGTGAGTGGGCTTGCTAGGTTGAACCACGTTTCCAGGTCAGTGGCCTTGAGCATGCTTGGTTACAACTGCCTTGCCTGTTCTTATTGGCGAAGGTGCTATAAGACAGGGTTGTGAGGGGTCGTAAGTGGTGAGGAGGAAGCTGTGGAAACGCTAACCAAGAGAGGACCATATGCATGTCCACTGGACTACCTCCCTCAGGCTCTCTTTCTCTCTGTCTGCATCCCTCGCTGCACTGCATTATCCACGGGTTAGAAGTGCCAGGACGTCAGACTTCCTGGAGCTGTCAGCCTCGCGTTTCCCCCAAGAACAACACGATGTGAGATAAGAAGAGAGTCAAAAAGGCAGAATGGAGGTGGAGAATGATGATCAGACCCAAACGGCTTCAGCCAATCAAGGGACTTTCTGTTACACTTGATTGCAATGGTTTTCAGTTTTGGTAATTTTGCTTGCTTGAGTTTTCATCTTTGTATTGCTTGTTGTTGTCCCACAGTGTCATGCTGCTCTTGGTTTTTATTTTATTTTTATATCACATGCCTCTTGTGTCTTTCTTTATTTTACGTCCTGACTTTGTCAGTTTCCCTTCTTTTTTCCCATTCATTTGTGTTATCAGTACTTCTGATAATCTCATCTCACCTTTGCCTGGTGTTATGTACATTCCTCCAGTTCGGTCTTTTCAATTTGTAAGTTCAGATTTTGTTCATGTTGTTTTATCAAATCACCAAGTTCCACATTTTTTAGAAAGATGATATTGTTATGGGCTGCACGGTGGTGCAGTGGTCAGCACTGTGGCCTCACAGCAAGAAGGTTCCGGGTTTTAGTCCCGGCTCGGGCACGGGATCTTTCTGTGTGAGTCTCCATGTTCTCCCTGTGTCTGCGTGGGTTCTCTCTGGTACTCCGGCTTCTTTCCACAGTCCAAAGACATGCAAATGGGGACGAAGCTGATTGATACTCTAAATTGACCGTAGGTGTGACTGTGGGTGTGAATGGTTGTCTGTCTCTATATGTTGGCCCTGCAATGGACTGGTGACCTGTCCAGGGTGAACCCCGCCTCTCGCCCGTTGACGCTGGGACAGGCTCCACCCCCCTGTGACCCTGAATGTGTAGGAATAAGCGGAAGACAATGGATGGATGGATGTTGTTATGCATATGAACAGACCTTATTCCTTCATTAGAGAAATATGATTTATGTTTACGTAGCTACTACAAGGTTAGCTTTAGATTTGTTTATCTTCAGAAAAAAAATCCAAATGCATCAATATGATAATCTGCACTTTAAAGGTGACCACTTGGATTTTTCTCATACAACATAAATAAGGAGAAGAAATAAGAATGATTCGAGTAAATATGATATGTGTCGGGAAAATTAATGTCAGTTAGTATATGTTGATCTATAATGCTTCTGTATGGGACCTCAGGTATGGTATTGAGGATGGACCAAGCACTGCTTGGCACTTTGGCCTCTACTGACCCACATTTTTAGATATTAAGAGTAATTTTTTTAAGTGAACTATTTTATCTTTTTTATACACACTGATCAGCCAGAGCAGCACCCCTTAAGCCACCAACACAGCTTTGAGACATCCAGGCATGGACTCTAAAGGTGTGCTTTGGTATCTGGCACCAAGATGTTTCTAGCAGACCCTTGTAGTCCTGTAAAACGCGAGGTGGAGCCTCCATGGATCAGGCTTGTTTGAACGACACATCTGAGAGACACTCCACTAGAGTGAGATCTGGGGTATTTTGGGTCCAAGTCAACACGTTCAGCTTGTTTTAATATTGCTCAAACTATTTTGAACCATTTTTGCAGTGTGAGAGGGCACATCATCCTGCCGAAAGAGACTATGGTCACTAGGAAATTCCACTTTCATGAAATAGTGTACTTGGTCTCCAACAATGTTGAGGTGGGTGGTCATTGTCAAAGAGACATCCATATGAAAGACAGGTTCCAAGGTTTCCCAGCATTGCCGAAAGCATCACACTGCCACCACTGGCTTGCCTTCTTCCCATACTGCATCTCTTTTCCAGGTAAGCTACAACTATGCATCTGTCCATCCACATGACATCAAACAAAATGAAATTCATCAGACCAGACCAACCTTTTCCATTGCCCTGTGGCTTAACTCTTATGCTTGACCTGTAGCCCCGTATGCATTTACCTTCATTATGTGTTTTTCAGCATTTGCTTTTTCAGAAATTGGTACTTCAGTTGCTCTTCTTTGAGATCGGTCAACACAGGCTTGCCTCCCTCTCCACATGCATCAGTTAGTGTTAGTCAGCAATGACCCTGTCACCAGCCACCAGTTTTCTTACTTGAGACCACGTTTAGTAAGTACTAACCACTGCACACCAAGGCCACCAAACAAGACCTGCGGTTTTGACCTAGCTGTGACCCAGTTTACTACCCATCGCTATTTTTTCCATATTAAATTTGATCAGACTTACTCTCATCCATTTTTCCTGCTTGCAATACATCAACCTAAAGGACAAGATGTTCATTCGTGGCTCCCTCACCCACAGACAGGTGGCACTGTAATGAGATAATCAATGCTATTTTTGCAGTGTTATGGCTGATCTCTACATATACAGTATGTCTTCCACACCTGCAGCGTCACTGATGCAAAAATTTAATGGAATATGGATTTACTGTCATATGTAAGCTCCCAAAATGACATTGTTTTGTATTAGAAGCGATTTTGTATCTGGCATGATTGTCATCGTACAATTTATCAAATGAGTTGGTATCAGTGGTATCAGTCTTCTCACATTGTGTAGGACTTTGTTTCCCCAATTTAATAACCTACCTTTCGTGCTAACATGAGCTAAATGTTGTTGTTTTGTTTTCTGATATTTATAGGCCAACAGTGTTTGAATGGTTATAGCCCACATTGTTGAAACTTATCATTGTTTGACATTCTATCTTCTCTATTAAGAGATTCAAACTAAAAGTAATACAAAATCATGTGATGGGAAATTTTACTTTGTTTACTATTTGTATGACTCCTCGCAAATCTGTATGTATTCTCAAAATACCCCCCCCCCCCCCCCCACACTAAACCCACGCTGGGGATTTACATGTGTAATTTCATCAATGTTAAATCAAATTAATTTAGAAAACTTATATGATCTTGGCATCGTAGTTTTCTTGTTTATCATGAAAAGCTATTTCAGGATGTGTTGGGGCTTTATTCATAAAAGAGATGTGAGCGTGAAAATACATTCTTCTACTTTGTGGCTTCTGGGGTTCTTTGAAAAGGCTTTGAAATTAGACCCACTAACAGACAGCCAAGGAGAAGAGGAGGTAAAAAAAAATAGGGTATATGAATCAATATGGGCAATGGGGGAAGGCCAAATGTAATAAATAATACAATAACAAGCCTAACTAATGAGCTGCTGCAATGGTGCGGTTCACAGAATAGTCCCTTTGTATGAATCCCTGCTAATAATCTCAGCGAGCTGGTAGATGATGAAGTGTTGCCATAAGGCAACACCTGTGCAATTAAAGCAGCGGATTCTTTTGCACGTAACATTAATTTCAGCCCTTTATAAAGGCCCGATGAGCACACTAATAATCTAGTCTACTTGACTCCATGTCTAGCTGAAACAGAGCATCTAATTAGGTAAAGGTAATTAATTAGAGATAAACGGAGCTAATCAGGGCCCTTTAGCACTCCCACTTCCTTGGCATTAAGACATGAAGCCTCCTGCTCTCTCATTGGCTGCCCTGTCATCTGTGCAGTGAACATGAAAAGATATGTTTTTAATAGAGGCTCTGACAATGAACCAGCCAGCTCCCTTTAGATCAACATGCTCCTCTAATGCTCTAATGATCTTATTAGCTCCTGAACTTCTTGGTAAATCATTGTTTTATACACTTTGAGGCTGTTCATCTGAAATAATCATCATGTTACTCAATGTTATCTTAATTGGGGTTAGTTTAGGTGCAGTGCAAAGTGGAATGTAGACATAGTAGCAGTTACATTTGATTAAAATTCTACCACAATAGATAAGAGGGCTGAACCTCATCCACAACGAGTGGCAGAGCTAGAGTTTTATGTACTGGGATTGCTACAGCTACTTCATGCGGTCAACCTGTCAGTTGAACTAGCTCAGACAGACTTCCAGCTCAACCATAATCCTTCTGAAACATGTATTGCCAGAAAACCAATTATAAGTCAAATACATGAAATAGCACCATCCATCAATCCATTTTCTACCACTTACCCTGTTAAGGGTCGCAGGGGCGTTGGAGCCTATCCTGGCTGCCTTCGGACGAGAGGCGGGGTTCACCCTGGACGGGTTGCCAGTCCATTTCAGGGCCAACACATGGAGAAAGACCACCATTTGCTCTCCCTCAAACTCCACTCAGAAAGATCTGGTGCTCCAGCTGGGGCTCGAACCCAGAACCCTCCTGCTGTGAGGCAACAGTGCTAGCTGCAGCTCAATCTGATAACACTGGGGCTTGTGGGTTTGAAAAAGATGTCAATCAATGAGATGCTAAAAAAAATCTAAAAAAGAAGGTGTATTCGCAACAGCAAATGAATACTAGAAAGCAGCCAGAGTGCACGTAACTCCAAATAGGAAATATCCAAGCCCTGGAACTTTCATGCTTTGGCCCCTGTCAGCAGAAACAGTGGCCCCTCACACTTCCACACATGGTGCAGTGTGACTGTTGTTTGGTTTTGGTTTTTTTTTGGGGGGGGGGGTGAAACATAATATTTGTATTTTGCATGAAAGATGAAACTAATCCTGTGCTTTAGCACAAATATCTTTTCCTGTATCTGCTCAGTGAAACAAGAAAACACACATTTATGATACATTATGTTACTTTACATGATGTCTTCACGTTAGGACTCTCATCAGATGTGTGAAGTATTCGTTCAACATTTTAAACTAATTAACAAATTACCTGTTGCCATCAGGTGGTACTTTGACTACCCCCCCACACTTTAGTTTATTCCACCTATCCTTCTTTCTACACATTCTACACCCCTCCACCAGTGAAAATTGGCATCATAGTTTTTGTGTAATCCTGCTGACAAACAAAGATATGATTCTGAAAATATTGGAAATTTTGGTATTTAATCAGATATCAGGGGTAAGCCAGTTCCACCCTGGAAACCCCTCTGTCTGCAAAAAGGTGTATTTCTTTAAATGATTTCTGCATCTATATGTGGTAAAAAAAAAAAAAAAAAGACTTTTTGTAACTGCCTATCTTCCAACCAATTTGATCTGACGAATTATTAATCACTTCCTCAAAAAAATTCTTCAAGGGGGACTATGTTTGGAAATTATTCAAAAAGAGTGTGTTATCAAAGATTAAAACTTAATGGAAGGGCCAAAAAATATCATGTTCGAACTCTGATTTGTGTTCTCTCCCCTCAGTCTACTAGAACATTAAAACCCTAGACATTTTTGCACTAATTAAAATATGAAAGTTGAACCTGAGATGTTTGCACTGCAGTGATGGAACGTTACACTGGCGCAATAACACTGAGTACCCTGTCTCTTCACTCATGTACCTATCATGTCCAATCTTTTTCCAATAGATATCCAAGTTCCTGCACATGTGCAAATACTGTTTGAAATTTTAATGGTTATTGTAATGAATGTTGACTTAATGGATCAGAAAGGCAGGAAGAAGGAAACGCGAGAGATCCTGAGAGAAGGTTTGTTTAGATGCTTGTTGGGTTTCATGAGGAGGAATGATTTGGGGGAAACATGATTATTTTTTCCCTCTGCTTTTCCTTGTACACAGGGGAGTCGTCTGCTACAAGAAGGCAGGGCGCTCCCTTGACACACATCATTAGAAGGTTTTTTACAAGCGACAAGCAGGCTATTTGGCTGTCATTGGGATTGTTTGAAGAGAATATGTTTCTGCACCATACTCCAGGGAGCCCCGCATCAGGAAAAAAGTAGATCACCCTTGAGCACTTGACACTGCTGTTATGCATTTGTCAATATTAAGGCTAAGAGGTTGGGCCAGTGTGTGTAAATTGGGAGTTTGCTGTCGTTCCTTCCCTCCAATGTGAGGTGACCTTTAACCTAGTGTGTCACTCATTCGCTAACCTTGTTTTTGCTAATTGTTGTGTGTTTCAGAGAACTCTAAATTGGTTGCTAGTTTGCTGACTGTGATACTTTATTAATTACAACAGGCCATCAGCTGTTAGGCACCATATCAGCAACCAAGTGAGGGTATTTCAAACTTTCTCAAAGCAGTGTAAGCTGTAGGCACACAGTATGTAAAATACAAATGGCATAAAACAGCAGTGAACTGTGAGGTGGCACGTATGCAAACATGATGGACTGTCATATTCTGAGTGCAGCCCATAATGCTGCCATCACTGGTCCAAAGTGCAGGGTGTGTGCAGCAGTTACAATTGAAATGAGGCAGAATGTAGGCATAGAGATCCTCATTATATCATTTCCCTGAGGGCTGGGGGCAGCGCTTCAGCTTGGAAGGAAGAGACGAGGCATCCTCACTGTTCCACAAAGACTCAACGGTTTTGGTTTCAACACCAATCTGGAGATAGCTTTTCAAAACTGAACAGAGACCAACACAGTGGGGGGACAGTGGGAAGATTTGTGTCTGTGATTCTGGTTCATTTGTCTGCTGTTCACCATGGGCGAAACAGGCAAACATGGCACACGGGTCACATCTGATTTCCTGCTGGAGACAAGATGGTGAGAGGATGGCAGCAGTGCGAGGCAGCACTGTAGCTCTCTGCCATGTCCAAAAGTGTCTGCATCAGTGGTGCTGATTGTGAGGCACCCGCTGGCGCTGTTTAGATAGTTTGACTACATCAAGCTCCCTTCCAGACGGCTCTTACTGGTGCGATTAGAGGAGGGTGAAGATGAAAGGTGTTCAGTGTATTTTTAAAATTGTTGATTTTCCCTGTAATGATAGCTCTTGCAATTAAGCACTGGCTTCAGGCTCTGGATGTCCTTGGAAAAAAAACTCAATTATTTTTGTATGTGTGTGGAAGTGTGTGTGTCTGTATATCTACTTTATGCATCAAACATTTATTATTATTATATAGAGGTAATTACTTAATTTATACATTTATTCATTTAAAATTGTTAAGATTCATTATGATTACCGATAATTCGATTATTAAAAATAAATCAAAACCAAAAAAGATGTATGTATGTATATGTGTATATAAAAAAAAAATAAATAAATATATATATATATATATATATATATATATATATATATATATATATATATGTAATTACAGCTGTACTGGTTAAGCAATGTAACCTATCGTTTTTACTGAAATTAAGAAAAGGAATTTTTTAGGTAATTTACAGCGATCACATTGCCATTTTTTTTTTTAAATTTTAGCACACTGATCTAATTTTGGAACAAAGTTTATTTTTAGTCCCTCCTAACCTGTAAATACTTCTGCTTCCATTTTTGTCAAAAGCGTTTGGTAATGACACTTCAGGAATAATCGAAAAAGAAAAAATCATACATTTTACTCTCTTACTCCCAAATAATGGCATTGGCCCCCAAAGGTCCTGTTTCAATCTCACTTTAGAATATAGATTAAATACAGAAATACATTAAGTAGATATTTGCTGCTAATATTCTGCTTCAACATCTATTTGAAATATTCTGACTGTATAAAAATGGTGTGAATTTGTGCCTGAAAACCAGAATACCCTTCTGTTGTTTAACCCTGACAGCAATGAAAATATCGGACTAAAACATAAGCTGGCCATTTTTTTGTGTTTTCTGATGTATACCTTCCACAGTATGGATGACCGGATTCTTGTCTGTGCACAATAAAAGTGGCAGACGTGTGTGTGTGTGTGTGTGTGTGTGTGTGTGTGTGTGTATTTGTGTGTGGGTGCAGTGATGGGCTGGGGTGGGGCGAACCTGTAGGGGAGCTTGTCAAAAGGACTAAATTTGCCATGAGAGCAATTGTGTTGTTCCATGACATTCACTTCTGCTAAATGTAATCACTTTAAATAATGTCAGTGACATCTTGTGAAGTATTTGGTGGAAGAAAAGGCACTATGTAGGGCAGGCATCTAAGTGTGTGATCCCGACTGTCTCCGCGTTATCTTCTCTTTCATTAGAGATGAACAGCCTGGGGTAGGATTGGTGGGGGGGGGGAGCGTGTGTGTGTGTGTGTGTGTGTGTGTGTGTGTGTGTGTGTGTGTGTGTGCGTGAGTGGATGCAAAGGGGTGGGCAGTGGGTGTGATGGGGGTGGTTTCACTGGAAATGGTAAATAGGATTATAAAGAGGGCTCCAGTTTTTGCCTAGAAGACAAAAGTGACTGATGATTAGCGTAATATTTGTTGCACAATGCAACACTGGCTGAACATTGTGAACATTTATTGCTAGTGCCAGCCACTCTCAGCAACCATTTCATCACACCCAACTCTGGCCCTGTGAAATCCCTTGCAATTTTACAAGTATGTTGGCGATGGAGAGAAAAAGTGAGGGAGAGAAAACATGTTATCAGCGACTGCCTGATATGCCTTCTATACCTTGAGGCATGGCGCTGGAAAATTCAGCGTGAACTTTCGACACTTAAATGTTAAAATGCGACTGATTTGGGATGATAATAGGCGCCCTAATAGAAGCTGATCCTTTGCTCCCAGTCTTATAGCACACAGCTGTAATGCAATGTGAGTCGACAGTTAAGGGGAAAAAAATGGAGAAAGGCACAGATAGTGAAAGATAACACAACACGTAACCTTCCTTGCTGGCTGAGAGGGAGACATGTCTCGTAGTGCTCTGCTATGTATCAGGGTCGGTCGAAGGTAGGGAGCAGGAGACGGTGCAGGAAACAGTAAGTGGAGTTGGCAGCGTGAGGATTCAGGCAAGGGGGCTTGACGGTGTAAGAATGGAGATGACCCCTTAGCCTTCCAAGATCCACAAATGGACGGAGGCGTTGGACGGGACAGGCCTGGAGTCAGAGACCTGCTCAAGGTTGACAAGAGTTGGGGTCAACCCTGAGCGTGAGCCCGACTGTAAACAAGCTGCAAAAGAAACCTAAAGGGCGGGAATGCTTCCATGGTATTTCTCTGCTTGTTGCCATGATGGATCGGCCATAGATATGTGAAGGCTGGTCAAAAGGAAAGATGTTTCACACTCGCGTCTCTTTTACTATAGCAATGAATTGTAGTATTTATTTCAAGTCGTTATTATATTTCGATCTTAAAGGCTTGTTTCACCAAAACTAGCTGTAAAAAGACTTGAGCTATTTAATTTAGATTAAACGACATCAAAAATTCATTAAAATTGACAGACTTTGAGCCATTTCCATCGAAACATCTTTAAACCAGTTGAAGCTGCCAGTGTTTTCTGTAGGTAAACCACTGCAATGGGGATTTTTTTTTCACTTGTCTACTATCCCTCCATCATATTGGAGTTGACCCTTTTCACTCTGGACCCAAACCAACCACAAGCATCTGGCTTTTGTTGTCGGTAAAGTGTACAGTCAACATTCATTCCCCAGTCAAATGTCTCAGTAGTGGCTTTGTATGATTGGTGGATGATGAAAATGGGTTGCGGCTTAAGATAGGTCAAATTTCAGTGATGGAAACGTGACTAATGTGTGGATGCAAATTCTTCTCCCCTCTATACACGCACATAATCACATCTGTCTAATCCTAACCCTAACCCTATGTATCAAGGTGTTGGAACGCCACAGATAGACATTATTGTTGTACAGTTTATGGGCTCCACACAGCACAGCACAGCATGCTAATGTGTTACCCTCCATGCAGACCCACTAGATTTTAAAACATACACTTACCAGCCAAAGAGTGGCTCACAAAGAAGCTTCTACACCAACAACAACAACCCGAGATATGCACCACACTGCACCTATGATATCTGTGCAGCGGCTAGTAGCTCGCTCTCTGTTCTGAGGCGTTTGTGATATGTGTGACACAAGGAAAAAAAAAACAAAACAAAAAGCAAAATCAAACTTTTGGACAAGGATAGGATTTTAGCACCTCGATTCTTTGTGAGTTTATTTGGCTAAATGGCTAAAAGTTCTTTCTTTGCCATGCAATTTTTTAACATAATGATGGCAACTTACATATTAGATATAACTAGTTACTTTAATTTAAAAGTAATAAGTTGGAGCAGCCTATCACAGGTGACATCGGGCGGGGTGGGCATGGGCATGGGTTCACCCCGGACAGGTCGCCAGTCCATCGCAGGGCCATCAGGAACAATTCATGTAAGCCCCACCCCCTGCGTTGTTACACATAGCAATGTTACTTCCTCCGACATCAGAGGATCTAAATGTCAGTTTTGTGGACGTTCACAAATTATATAATTATACAACTATATAATTGAAGAGACACAAAATTGACTGTAATATGTTGACAAAATATATATATATATATATATATATATATATATATATATATATGTACATATAGTTGTGTGAGCGTGTGTTTGCGTCGTTGTAATATATCATCAGTCAATAAAATATTTATTTTTGAGTGTGAAAACACAATACTAACCACACTCCTACACAATGTTGGTGTCAACAGTGAAGAGGAAGAGGTAAACTGGTGCAATTATGGATTATCAATAACAAAATAAGTTGAATGTCATTATTGACTGGCTTTGCAAAGACAGCTAAAAGTCACTGAAGTTCCAGGCTGCATTATGAAGCTTCTGAGGGACATTGCAGAAGTCAGCTCTCTGGAGCTTTTTACTATGTATATCAGTTATTACTATGCGATATAAATCTAAACTGACAAAGAGGTCTTGGTGCAAGAGTGAATCCAAATACAACTTTCAAATGTTGAGCATTTGGTTTGCTCAGATCTTGGATGATCTCGGCAAATAAAATCTGTCAACATCTTGTCTGCCAGTAGAACTTATTTTAAGCTGTGATCGAAAATCTAATGTTCACAGTCCACTGACACTTGTGCATGGAACCTCTGGCAGTGCCGACTTCCTAGTTCTCCTTCAAAATACCTGATCAGCCTCACTTTCCATTTCCTCACTGGGAGCTAGTTCTGTTCTTTGTAGTAGTTCTTTGTTATTCAAGTAGTTCTGTATGATGTGTGTACATTTCTAATAAAAAAAAAGTTTTGATATGTTTTTGGACTAAAGGCTTACAGTTTTACATAAAGGACAAAAGCTAACTATATATTTGGTAAAAAAAACAAAAAAACAAGGTAGCACGTGCTTGGTCATTACATGTATACTCTTACTGTCATCCAAATGGAAACTACAAGACACTTTCGAAGTAAATAAGAATGAAGCCATTGGCAGGATACGACAGAGAAAGAATGTCCCTTTGTAACGTGTGTTGACTTGGCAGCAGGCAAGCTGCTCCGTGACAGCGCGTTATAATGGAAGCGGCCGTCCTGACTGGTGACAAATGGACAGAATGGCTCAATTATGGAGGTGATAAATGTAGCTGTCTCCTGACTATAGGAGAATGTGTTAGAAAATAAACTTACACTCATTTGTGTTGTTCATCATCTAACCAAGACACAGGGGTCCAGTGATGACCATGTCCCAGGTAGACTGTTAGGACTTTTAATGAGTGAGTTGCTGTCTCTGCTTATTTACATGGGTGAAAGAATTTTCTCCTTTCATGAAAATGGCTGTTTGCTGATTGTGAAGAAGGCAGTATTTTATGACTCTCCTTCCTGTGCAGTGTATCAACACACACACACACACACACACACACACACACACACACACACACACACACACACACACACACACACGCACGCACATCTTCCTTGTACTCAGAGAGACGGAAGCCGCCAGCAGTGACACACACGCTTGCATTATTATTATTTCTGATGCATTTAATATCCTCGGTTTAAGCTTTGAAGACAATCTTTGGGGAATATTGAATCTAACCATTCTCTTTTGCCCTGAATTCTTCTCTCAGACAAAACTTTGTTAATTAGCCACGTACCTATAGGCAGCGTTTCATTCTCTGACTTTTCCCTCATATTATTAAAGATGCTGCTGACTCTTCCCACCCTGCCTCTTCCTCTTCTCCCTCTGTTGTCTTGTTATCCAAATGTGCCATCGGCGTTTTTTTTTTTTTTTCCCATGCAAATTTGGGCCAAGCATTTTCCAGCATCCTCCCATACCATTAACGGTCGTGGCCCACGGTTGGCCCTCCGCGCTGGTTAAAGCAGAGTCTTCAACTGCTTCTCATTGTCTCCTTAAGGCCCTCTTAGCCCAGTCCACACCAGCGCTGTCTTGTTAAGTTATCTCAGCACCCTTGTTCTGGAGTAGTTCAAAGTCTTCACAAATCCAGCTGTCAAACTAAAGTTAGGCATGGGACCTTTTAGAATGTATTTTAGAGATCAGTAGGCCTTCCCAAGCCCATTGCCTCCTCCTTTCTTATTGCTCTTATTCTGTAAACCTGTCACAAATTCCTTATACTCTGACTTCACTTTGCTTATATTTTAGTATACCTTGAACATATACTCTCTGTATATTTTTTTGAAACAAATCACACCAAATCCACTCTTCTCAAAGAAAATTTTTCAAATTCTTATCTTGGAATTACATAATTATGTCACTGTTAAATTCATTGTTATGCAGACAAGCGATTTTCATTCAACTTCGTTTGTAATATGTCACAACATATTGTTGAACATATATGTCCCACATAAATTTAGCTTGTGACAGTTTGACGACCCTGTTGGGAATTTAGGGATTGAAAGTGGTTTTAAAGGACCAACAAATAAGTTAAAAAAAAAAAGAAAAACATATGGAGATAATATTTGATTGATCTTACAATGCATTTAAGCAAGGGCTTGGTATCAAATTTTTGGGGAATACTTTAAGGGAAGTGACCGAATTACTTCCACAGTATCAAGCAGTGATACAGCTGGAGTGAATCTTCAAGTTGTGAAAAAATGTCAATGTGAATAAACCGAGTTGACACAGACAAATCAATCAATCAATTAAACCACAATTTTGATAAATTGGTTTATATTTTAATGTTCTGAAACGATGGAGTTTGTGAATATGCCAAGGAGAAACAGCTAAACCCAAAGACTTGTAATGTGTAATAATTTTCTTTTGTTAAAATGGATTTTAATGAGTGCCAAAATATGTATAAGGAATCAGTATCAATGTTAACGTATCATCAAGTGACACAGAAACCATGTCACAGACCGCATAAACAAGCTAAGTGCTCAAGCAGAGTGTGGTAACAGAAATAGACAGCAGTCATTAGGGGTCTCAGTAATGTCATTTAAAGCTAAAGTTAGCAAACGTCTGCTAACACGATCCACTTATGACCAGCTATTCAAGAAAGGAAATATGAATTCTGTGGCAGGAAACATAGTCGATTCATTGTGATCTTGAATTTTTACGTTGCTTTATAAAAGTCAATAAATAATGGGGTGCCCACTTTAAAATTGATCAATTTTAATTTGAGCCATTAGGTCGGATAACATTTGGAAAGTCTAAAAGAGCCGCACGATGAAACGATTCGCTTAATGAGCATTCCGTGAACTTGTTTGGTGAGGACACTGAGGAGGAAATTCTGTTGTAATAGTGTATTGATATCATGTGACACACTATGTTGGGTAGGTATTGTTTTGTCTATATGAACCCACACTTTTACAAATAGTTGACAGCTTTTGGAATAATTACTTTCAGGATCTGATTTGCCTCTGCCTTTAAGAATGTGAAGCAATGACCTCCGGGTATGTGATTCACACTAAAGGACTGTTTTACATTGCCAAAGGGGCAATGCTAGGCTCTCCCCTGCCACCCAAACGGATGTTATTCACAACAATATGCAAAGTGCTCTCACCTGGGACTCTCAAAAGGAAGTCGACTTCAGCATTAAATCACTGGAAAGTCATTATTCAGAGAAGTTCTATATTTTTGTTTTGATAGCATACTAAAAACATGATTTATCTCCATCGAATAGGTAATACGGTATCACCCTGGGCTTGTTTTATTTTACATAGAAGCAATTTACTACATAAGCAGTTGCTTGACTGTGTCACTGCTACATGAGGGAGTGTTTTATGAGTATGTCTTCTGTGTGTAATGAAGAATAAAAAGTCAGAATCTCTGTTGCTCACAGCTCTGAAGCAGACCATTTAAGTCTGTGTGTCACTCCCTAAAGTGCAGGTCAGATTGTCTTTAGGCCCTTGTGTGCAGATAAGGTGTGTAGCATAACCCTTGATCCAGAAGCAGAGGGGCGAGCTGTGTTTGAATGAGCCATTTCTTGTGATGCTGCAGCCAGGCGGGCTTTCACGCCGCTGTAAAGCATAATGACAACCTCTCAGAACAGCGCCATGATCACAGGCAGTAAAACTATGCAGATGGCGGCAGATGATCACTGCCACGTGAAGAGAACACCGATGACTGCAACCCAATAGAGTGAAGTGGTGGATCCCGTCAGGACAAAAGCACTGTAACGGCTGCCTCTGGGATAATACACAGCCTTCTGCTGCTGCTGCTTTTATGGCAAAAAAACTTTTCATTTGTGCAAAGTTATTTGAGTTATTTGCTAAAATTGACTGCGTGCTCTTGTTGCCAATTAAATCCCATATGAGGCATAAGTGTGGGTACATTGTATGTCCTATATCTGTTAATACAGCTGGATATTTACTGAGGCAATTCAGGTTAAGTACCTTAGATACACAGTAGCGTCCCAGCTGGGATTACAACCTTCTGGTCACAAGTCTGGTCTTTTAAACATCCCTGCTAATTGGGCTGTGGGTAGATTTCAGAAATTGTTTGGGAGACCAGCTCTCCCTTGGTTACCACCGCCAGACGCAAAGTTTGATCACACTCTCACAAGCATATCCGATTACACAGAGGCCTTAAACATCACTTTTATGTTTGAGCTAATGAAACATGAACAGCAGTTAATGTCAGACAAAGATTGCCATCCACATGTCTGTTTTCTAGTTATGAAGCCACTTTCACAAGATGGTTAGCTAGTTTAAGATGTTCAGACCTGGATTCTGGGTCCTTACTCACAGTGTAACCCAGCACAATACAACAGCATTACAAAAAACAGTGTAAATAACAATCTCAAAAATGATCATCAATATAAATGAACACCTCTCTCAAACAGATTGTTCATTATAATCCTTGTGCACATCATGTCCTCCTGTCCTCATGGTGAAATATTGAATGGATTAGAATAAAGTGAACACATAAATTACTTAATTCACTTCACACTTCACAATGTTCAACAATTCACAATGTAAGGGTTGCGGGGGGGCTGGAGCCTATCTCAGCTGACATTGGGCGAGAAGCGGGGTTCACCCTGGACGGGTCACCAGTCCGTCACAGGGCCATCAGGAGCAATTAGGGGCTCAATATCTTGCTCAAGGACACTTCGACATGGTCACCAGGGGAAGTGAGGATAGAACCAGCGACCCTTTATTGCTAGACGGCCACGCTACCTCCAGGCCATGCCGCCCCTATAAAGACAGTTCATGCCTTTAATTAAAATGTACCTGTTTCATCAACAATCACTAAAGAATTTTTTTGGATTAGTTGATCCACATCTGTGGGTGGGTAACACAGGAACAGAAAAGGATCAGCAACATGAAGAGAGCTTATGAAGAGACAGTCCTCTTGACTATTGTTATACTATCAACAACATTAATAAATACATAAATCACACAAGAAGGTGATTTGTTTGGGGTGTGTTGCATTTGGCCCCCTGTTTTTTACTGGTCAGGCTTTGGTAAACTGGGTCTTTGTGTGGATCATAAAAGTCATGACTCATGTATCATTAGTGCCCACAAACATAAAAACAGAACTCAGCCGATTAATGAAAGAGGCTCTGTTCTCTTAACATCTAAAAATATAAGTATTTTTATTGTAATATTGATACCTAAAAGGGTACAAAGGTGTGTCACTGTGAAAGGAATGTCTTGAAAGACAATTGTGTACCCTTCAGTTCACTTTGTGCCCTAAAATGTACAATACTGGTTTTGAAGAGCCCAGAATTGCAAATTTTGACGAATGAAGACCTAAAGTGTACAGCCTCAATGACAAAAAGACATACCCTTTTCGGTACACACCGGTACATCTGTGTTTTGCTGCACAAGACAGTAATGCTGAAACATTAACATTTCTTTCAATTTAATTTCATGAATATTATTTCTTAGAAAAATGGTTGGTCCTGCTATATGGTCAGCCACAACAATATATTTATACTTGGTCCATCGCTACTAGCTGTGTCTGATTGACAATTGTACCCACCAAGATTGCCAGGTGACAGGAGTGGTGCTTCATTGTAAAAGGTTTAGGACAGAACAGCTGGTGATAGTAATAGGACATCCTCAGAAGGACTGCTCAGCACCATTCTTGGTTGTAAGGACATAACTTTGTCGACTGTATTACGTTTGTTTGCTGTTAAGTCTTGAGTTGTCGCAAGCAATTGCATTTTAGGAAAAAAAACATTTTATCCTTGTTTTCCTCCTCTCAAGTCTTTCATTGGCTACATTTTGTGATAGTGTAGGTGACAATATTATGACATGAAGCTGATTGAGACAATACTCATATTTTAAGAGCGTTTTGGAAAACGACCTTAGTCTGAATAATCTAAATAAGGTCATAGCTGCAGTAAGCAATATTCGGATTCCCATGGTAGTTGCATCTTAACATGAGGTCCGACAATTTTTTTGCTGCACTTTTACCAAAGTCAAACTGCTTTGCGATGCATGGACTCATTTTTATATAGCTACTTTTAATATAAAACCTTAGTGGCACTCAAAGTGCTTATAGTTTCAGTTCAAATTCCAGAAGAAAACTCCAGTGTATAATTTAATAATGTTATATGCGTCATCAGTCATTCGGCTTTGATCTGTGGCTTGTGATCAGGAATATTAATGTAATATTCTCAAAGAAATACCTTGAAATACTACCCTATTTAGAATGAGGTCACCAGTGAGATTACTGCCGTCTATGTCAATTGTCTCATTGAAACAAATTAGGTATCGTGCTAGGCAAGCTGTTTCCCCACCACTGCTAGTGTTCAAGTGAAACTAAGCTAAATATCTGCTCCCATCTCAGCTTTAGGTTCAGATGATGAGGATGTTTTAATCTTCAGAACGCTCAGACAGATTGTTCAGACCATTTATGTACTCTATCACATTTGTCAGTAGAGCCCTGTTGTGATTGGCTAGTCGCATTGTTAGACAGAAATGGGTCACTTAATCTTTGCATCTTTCAACAAACAATGACTCCATATCAATGAGAAGTGCCAAGCTATATGCTCAGTTTAATAGTTGCATATCACTGAAAGGGCTTGTTTGTATTTTGTATTTTGGTTTGTTTATTGTTAATAATTTGAAACAGACATTAAGCAGAATAATCTGCCATGTAGTAATCACAGAGCGCCTTAATATTTCATATAGAGTCTCTCCTACCGGGGGGCTGCTTCTGGCAACTCAGCTTTTGTTGTGTACTGTAGTTCACATAACAAACAATTTCTCCATCCAGTCTAAACACAACAGACAATTGTGCAACATGCTCTGATTGCTAATTAATTGTGCTGACAGTTCCTTTGTTGTCTCATACTGCTTCTGTGCATTCTGTGTTTTAAGTGAAGCAGGTGTGAGCATGCATTAGCGAAGAGGAATTAGGTGGGTGTAGTGTGCTTGTGTGGTTGGCAGTTATAGGGATGACCCCCACAGCTGGCTCATTTTTATTGTATATTCATGTTGAAGTGTGTGATGCAGCATTAGAATACCCTTTAACCTCTGCAGCTTGACTGAACTGTGCATAATTGTTTGGTCAGCTACTTTGCTAATTAGCGTAGCATTAATGTGCACAGCCGTGGGCCAACATGGTGCCAAGGTCCCTGGGGGGAGTGTGGGGGCTGGCATGGCTCTGTGCTACAGCCACCATTAACACTGGCCCATAGGCAGCCTGCTGGGAGGTGAGAGCACTGTAGACCCAATCCAGTCCCGGCTTTGGGTGGACGCTTGGAGCTCCCTCCGGTCCATATTGTCAATGTCCTTGCGAAGGAGCACTGATGCAGGCGCACCGAGCAGTGGGCTCCTCTGTGATGCTTCGCTCTGTAAACTCATGACAGCCATGTGACCCCTGCCACTCCTCAGTAGGCTGCTCTCTCTGCCGGCAGGCCAGCGTCAAATGGTGACTGATGTTGGCATGAGACTTGCTGCCAAGTGCCCTCGCCTGAGTGGCAAATCATGGATGTTGATTTCAATTAACTCAATCACATGCTCCAATACTGACCTCTCGCTCGTTCAAGGGCTTTAGATGCACTTCATCCTCTCTGCTCTGCCGCAGATGCCCCCTCGGTGAACGGGGTCAAATTGTTTGGTGTTTATGTGGCTGCTGGTGATGGCCATCCATGGTTTTGTTGGCCAAGATGCTTCATTGGTTGCCTGCCAAGTTGTGTTGGTCATGAGGAGGTGGGGTAAAGGGGCAGGGGGTTGGGCTAATGATGTAAAAGCTACCCTGATAATCAGTCTGAACAGTGGTTGGTCCTGATGGCTGGTGGCTGCCTGGTGCTGGGTTGATTGATGCTGGCAAGCGTTTCCATACAGAGCCCTGCCATGTGGACCCCACTGTGTAAACACTGTCACTGCAGCGAATCTCTTAGTTCCTTAAAGCCGAGATCAGCGGCAAGCTTTGTAATCTGCAGCAGCCACCAAATGGAGGCATGTAGGAGGATCATAGGACTGTGATTACTTGACTGTGTTTAAGGATTTTCATGGACACAAAATGCAGTGTGCGAGGAAAAACACTCGGATATAAATCAGATTTAGAATCATTTAAAATAAAAAATGATTTTATAGGCACTATTTCTGTTTATCTCTTATGATCTTTTTCAGATACTCTGAAGATCTCTATTTCAAACCCTTTACCATGTTTCAGCCATGAATATCTTTGCTTGCAGAGCCCATTGTCTGAGGCCCAGTGGGGGGAGGCCATTTCTTTAAATATCTTCAATGTCACTGGGATGCAGCGTAGGTCGACTCTGGGGCCTGCAGACCAGAGCAGCACTACCCTCTCCCATCCCGTCCCAAATGCTGAGCTCACAGGCAGAGATAAGTGCTCCTCCAGAGATGGCCCCTCTTCCTCAAATTGCCTTCCACATCTGTGTAAGAATGTCAGCGATGTGCATGTTTAACATGTGACCATTAATCACAGCAAGACAGTCAATTAAAGCCATCAGAGCCACAGGGGTCGACGCCAGAGGCAAAATAATCCACGTCGGACACGCTCTACTTTTAGCAATTAATCAACAATTTCTCAAATATATCAGTCAAAGTTTTGAAGGACAGAATGGCCGTCTAGCAACCGCAGGGGCGCTGGTTCAACACTCTCTTTCCCTGGTGGACATGTTGAAGTATCCTTGATCAATATATAGTGAGCCCCTATTTGCTCCTGATGGCCCTGCACGGGCAGGCGACCCGTCCTGTGTCTACCTGGGATAGGCTCCAGCCCCCCCCCCCCCCCCCCCCCGCGACCCTTAATGGATAAGCTGAAGAGAAAATGGATGGATGAAAGTTTTTAAGGAGATTGCCTGATGGCCAAAGGACGGACTACCATGCAGATAGTCGTTGCTAAAGTGCCAACTGAAACTATTGGCCTTAATGTGAGATTTTTTGCTTTTTTTTTAATCAAGGTATTTTTAGTCTTTGTATTGACTTGAATACATTCCTAGTAAGCATTTATAATCTTCCAGCAGATTCATGCCGGGATTATTTTATCATGTCTTCCAAGATACATTGCTGCAAATCCAACCCACGACATGAATTTTTTCATATCAACTGTACTGAGCCACTATTCACTTTTTAAACACTAGTTAAACTTTTACAGGAGACCGGTATTTTTACAAAATTTCAGGCATTTATTTTGGGTCATTGGATGGGTTTCATTACTTAATCTTTTTTTTTTTAAGTCAATTTACATAAATTGTCAGGATTAAAGGGCCAAAAATAGTTTGCTATGGCGCTATGCTATGTTGTTACAACAAATGTACAATGGCATATTGTGGTGCAGTTGCAAATCTATATTGCCCAAATCTAGTACCGTCAAAAATGTTTCAATTGTTGAAATAAAGATTTTATTAAGAATAAAAGTATTTTTGGGCACATTTGTCTTCTAACAAATAAAAGTCAAATTGTCCGAATTGCCTCAAAATTTTCATTGTTTTAAATGTATTTCCCATGTTGTGTCACATATCAATGTGTAGTACAAAACAACATAATACAATGTAGAGGTTTTTGTTTGCAAAAACAGCACTAGTAAAAAAATATATTCAAAATCAAAAGTGAAAGAGGACATTGTGCTGTCATGCCATTGGATTCTAATTATTCTCTAATCAATCATTGGTTCAAGATTTTAAACACCCATATTACGATCACGCTTTCCACCTATTATTACCTGCAGTAGTGAAGCATGGACTTCTGCCAGGTTACGGCAACACCACTGAGACAAACCACACACAGAACTGTTCGATTACAGTCATTTTAAAGGTAGTTAGTCGTTTAGTCACAATTATGACCGCGTTGGTCAATTATTATTTCAAATAGTGTTGTGTGATTGTCACACAGCAGTTACAGGCCTGGTAGTATTTCCATTTTGAGGAATTTCACAATTCAACTCTTCCATCGCATTGTTCAGAGACATTATGATTTATGTTCGTACCATTATCTGTCCCCTTTAATTATCTTGTGGATTACGATTTCACAGTTGATTTCAATGATGATTTGGATTTCAAACACATGTTCTTTTGTCAACTAATCACAGTCGATGGTCATATACTGAAAAACCGAAGAACATTTTTACAAAATTAACTGAAACATCATAAACATTTAACCATGCCGTTATTCTCCTAGAAAAGAACCCTCTCAGGTCATCAGAGGGGCAGCTCACTCTTTTATTCCCTCTCTCTATCTGTCAGCGCTGCCTTTGTCATGGGTGCAGGCTATAGATAGAGTTGTCAAGCTGGACTTGTGGGTCGCAAGGTCGTGGAACCTCTTCACTTCTGTTGACCTTCAGACAGACGCTGTCAAGTCTCCATTCGCTCCCTCCACCACTGTGCCTTTTGTGATGGGAGACAACTGTAATAAAGACATCAGGCTTTGACCCCTGTCACTCTTCATTTCACAGGTGCTTGTCATAATTGCTGCACAACGCCCATGTTCCATACGCCTACATTAGCTAAATGAGAGGAGGTGAGTGCTTTGATGGCTAGCCTTTGCATCCTCCTGTCATTGGCAGTCTGTCTGAAAAAAGGAAAAACAACAACTTGACTGATTTGCAAGGATAATCATGGTAAATAGCTTGTAGCTCATTTGCAGATTGTTGTCAGTGAGATAGAGCACAGTTTATGCATTTGACAGCTTAGTTAGCAGTGCAAGGACTTGTGAAATATCACACTTCTTATTTTTCAGATTTGAATGTGACAGTGGAAATTGTAAGATTAAGCCAAGAATCTCCTCCAGCTACAGAGCCCACTGGGCATTTGTCTTATACTTCACAACAGTAAAGAACTGTGTCCATAGCATCAAGATTTAATGTGTTTTGTTCTCTTTCTATTTATTGTTGTCAACCAAACATTAGTATCTTGTGAAAGACCCATGAATTAGACGCTTTAGACCAAAGGCCAGTAATTACAAGACCAGAAGGGCTCAGCTAACAAGCTAACAATAAAGGTGAATTATCATTGTCATGCCATTGTAGCATTTTCGTCTCTTTTTTGTGTTACCCCATGTGGGTAAACAAGCAGTTGACATAAGTTAATTATTAATTAAACATGAAGCATAGCGAGGGAGAGAGAGTAAACTAGAGATGAGTCCCTAAAGAGAGCTCTAAACAAACGGGGCGTGGAGCAGGTACCAACGTGACCCTGGTCCCAAGAGTGCTGTCTGTGGTGAGACTGCCGACTCACTAATGAGCTGTTTGCAGAACTGGGTACACAGTGACAGTGACCCCTGACCTTCACCCACACTGTCTGGGGAACGATGGGTTAGAGATGAAAAAGCTGCCCTATCTGTGCTGCTGCTTCTTCTGGTCAAACCATTTTTGTGATTCTGGCATCCTGCTGTTTTTTTTGTTTTTTTCTTTTTTGATCTTTTCTTACTCTCAATGCAGCTGAAGATGTGTTTGTGGCTCGTTCATGGATCTCGGTCACTCTTATCTGGTTTCCCTCACTGTATCTCAAGGTATCACATTGGAAAAGGTTGATGAAAATGGCAAACGAACTCCCGGTCTCACTAAAATGTTTTTAGATTCACTTGAGATTGGCTTTGTCCTTTTTAAAAAAAGAGTAAAAATGCAAATGTGAATGGAAGCCCCTAATTTGTGTAATTTCTGAAGTTAATCTTTAACTGTTTCCACTGCTCATATTCCCAAACTTTGTCTTCATAGTATATAGTCCCCCATCAAGCTGGCTTGCTCTCCCTGCCTCCCCTCCCATGAACCAGTCTACCATCCAGTCCCCCATCAAGCTGGCTTGCTCTCCCTGCCTCCCCTTCCATGAACCAGTCTGCCATCCAGTCCCCCATCAAGCTGGCTTGCTCTCCCTGCCTCCCCTCCCATGAACCAGTCTACCATCCAGTCCCCCATCAAGCTGGCTTGCTCTCCCTGCCTCCCCTTCCATGAACCAGTCTGCCATCCAGTCCCCCATCAAGCTGGCTTGCTCTCCCTGCCTCCCCTTCCATGAACCAGTCTGCCATCCAGTCCCCCATCAAGCTGGCTTGCTCTCCCTGCCTCCCCTTCCATGAACCAGTCTACCATCCAGTCCCCCATCAAGCTGGCTTGCTCTCCCTGCCTCCCCTTCCATGAACCAGTCTGCCATCCAGTCCCCCATCAAGCTGGCTTGCTCTCCCTGCCTCCCCTTCCATGAACCAGTCTACCATCCAGTCCCCCATCAAGCTGGCTTGTTCTCCCTGCCTCCCCTTCCATGAACCAGTCTACCATCCAGTCCCCCATCAAGCTGGCTTGCTCTCCCTGCCTCCCCTTCCATGAACCAGTCTACCATCCAGTCCCCCATCAAGCTGGCTTGCTCTCCCTGCCTCCCCTTCCAGAAGCTTCCTTCTTCAACTGTTAACATTTCCATGTTTCCCACATTTTGTATTGTAAACTGTTTTCTTGTCTGTACCAACATCTACTGCACGTCTGTCCGTCCTGGGTGAGGGATCCCTCCTCTGTTGCTCACCCTGAGGTTTCTCAGATTTTTCCCTGTTAAAAGGGATTCATGCCATGTGAAGCCCATTAGACAAACTGTTGGTGAAAACGGGCTCTACAAATAAAATTGCCTTGCCTTCATCTCCAGACAACAGAAACATGTACTACCCAGTGCTTAAGCTGATAAGAACAATTAAAGCTTGTTCAATTAAAGGGAATTCCTCAAGACCTTTCTCCATTTGTCACTGATGGCTCCTCTTCTTCTGCTGTTTTTTGTTTAGAGCCGTGTCCAGCGTTGCTGATGTTATCTGGTAAGATAATAACTGCCTACTTTATTCTCCAAACAAGTTGATAAACACACACGATTTCCCTTTTTTTCTTAACATTTGCTTAAAATTCACTTAATTTTACTTAATTCACTCCCTTGAATAAGAAAAGAATGACTGGCTGAGCACAGCTATTATGATTTTAAAAGGCTATAATGAGCTTTTTGGAGCACATGCACGTTTAGGCACTCTGTATCTGTCCACCCTTTCCTAAAATATTCTGATGGAATTAGATTTTTTTTACCCGCATGTGTATCAGTTTGATATACTAATAACCAGTTTGACAGTTTGTTAGGATGCCAGAGCGTCAACCACTGAGCTCAGTGACAGTAAAAACCCATCTAATTAACCCTCCTGGTATGACATCATGTGATTAAATTAAAGCCGCATCATCTCCCTCTGGGTTTGCCTGCAAACAAACCCCAACAAGCTTTAATTTTCAAACCTGTTTCAAAGGCCTGATGCAAAGATAATTACCAGCTTCATCTCATGTGGGTATTCCTTCCATCCGCTGTTCATTAATAACGATAGGAGGTTGGAGGTTAAAAACTCATTTAATTGCCTTTATATTAATGACATTATGAATAGCAGCAACTGTGGAGTCTAATTCTGTCCAGTAGTTAGTCTACATGCAGGACCCCCTGGAGGGCCGCTCATTTTGCCTGAATTGCACTACGGCAAAACTAGAATTAATGTGTGCTACACTTTTAACAGCGATGACAAACACTCTCTCCAGCTAGGAATTATCTTGAGAAATGGGCTGCATGAGCTCTCCCTCTCTTCCCCGTTACACACAAACACAGTTGCATCATGAATCCCCATTTTGTAAACAGTCATTTTAGATATTCAGCTGCCTTCCAGGGCACCGGCGCTAATTAGTGTCTTTTTGCCCTCACATCTTGTAAAGGTGAATTCCTTCCCACCTCCAAAAAAGAACTGCAACCGAGTCAGGCACTGATGACTAAATTGTACTCTACTTAGGAATAATGATAATGAAAATGCCTCTCAGCCAAGCCATTTCGCCCATGAATATTGCAAAGAGGTAATTTCAGCGAAATGTTGGCATTTTAACTAATTTAAATTCCTGTTATTGCTCCAATTTTTTTGCCTGGTTTTATGGTTACTGGAGCAGATTTAGATGTGTATGCATTATGGCCACGAGAGCCTAACCATACATCTGAATGCTAATTAAACATTTGAATAATCAGCTGAAATAGTGGTATTACAGAGTCTATGCTGCTGAAAGTGCATCTAAACCTGGATTTTCAAGACCATTTAGATTATTATTTCTTCATGCTAGAGTGTCTAGTATTTCTTTGTTTCCTTCAACACCTTCCTGCATCTGCTTATTTTCCCACAGTATGAATAAAGTTCCCAAATTTGTCGCTTAATGATCCTAACTAAATAGCACAAGCAACTTATTAGTTTACAAGTATCACCAGCCAGAAATGAGGCCAAGGGGGGATGATGAATGAGTATATTTCCCCAAGCAAAAGGCTGACCTGGATACCGTTTTTTTCCCCTCCTCTTCCCCGGTGCCAAGTGGGCCACTATTTTTCACCGGCCTCACACTTAGCCATGGACAGGCTTATTTGGGCCCACGCTAACAGTAGCCCTGACCCACCGTCCACCTCCGCCACCAGCCTCCCTCTGCACTCATCTGAAAATTGTAATCCTTTCGCTGGGGCCCCCGTAATTTGATCAAATAGCATGTTGCCTTCCCCACCACTTATTGGCCAATTAAGTCAAGTTCTCACGCAGGGGGTCCAGCTGGCTCGGTGTTATCTGGGGATGAATTGATTGAAGCCATTCCACATCTATGAACCCTTCTTTAATGATGTAGGTGATAATACTTGTAATTCTTCTCAGTCAGGGGACTCATGGGCGCAGCTGTTACCGCAGTAATCCTTGTCCTGATACACTGAAGTACCAGTGAGGCATTAATCTGTCTCTCAGATTCTCCTCCACCAGGTTTCTCTCCACCCTTTCCTTCCTCGCTCCTGCCTATGCTAATCTGTAAAATGTGACACCGAAGGTGTGTGCGGAGAAAGAGATGAAGCGTAACACAGGATTGTGGCTGATTTGATGTTAATTATACACTTGCATTCCCCCAATATGAGCCCTGACCACTTTGTTTAAAAAATGGCCCCTCCCTCCCCCTCTCTCTCTTTCGCTACACCATGACAACTTGAGAAGGATAGATTTAGGAGTAAAAAATCAATAAATACATGCATTAGTTTCAAAGGCAGACATTAACATTCTAAAACAGGCTTCTCTTATAATCCTGCCTGCAGCCATTCAGTCAAAATATCAAATTATAGTAATGAGGTCTAACTGCATATAAATGTTAAGCATTAAAATTACAGGAGGGGGTTTTCATATAATGCAATATTACCAATTATACCTCTGTACATCTCTACAGGGTCCTTGCTTCATATTATAAGATGCATTTGCATTGCAGCGCATTTTAATTATGCATTTCTGTGACAATAGGAATAGTTAATGATGAGCATTAGCATGACATCCGTGATGCCTCCATTTTGCATATTTCTTCTAAAGGTAGAATCTGTTGTCAAGAATTAAAAATACAACACACGAGCTGAAGGAATGCATGTAAGAGTTAAGTGTTACCTTTTGACTTGAGATTGGAGAAATAGAATCAGAATGAGAGAGAGATGAGAGGTTATCCTCTCATTTGTAGAGGCCTTGACACCTGCATCCTAGAGCTGTGTATTGCTATCATGATACTGTACGATACCTATCGCGACACATGGAATTTGGTTAATACAGTATACAATTCTATCATGTTATGATGCATTGTTTTGCAGTGTATTAATATGAAATGGTAAATATTTTGATATTCATTGCAATTTACAGATAATTTCAAAATAGGGCAGAAAACACAATTTGCTGCGGCACCTCGATAATCTAATAATATGTACAGTACATTATGCTGAATACTCAACAGTCAAAAACATATTTAATTCATAATTACAATTTCAAATTATCCAAATTTTATTTGCAAAGTTTGACAGTAGTTCATGAACGTACTCAATCCAGCTGCGGTAGCATCAACTGAAATGCAGCTGCACATTACATGGGTCTGGATATGATTTTGTCACCACTTTTTGTGGTATACCAGTCGCAGGAGTTGCATTTCCAATACAATGTTTTGAGAGAAAAAAATGCAGTATATGGCTGCATCAATTCTATGCAGAGCTCGCACACACACACATGAACAACCACACACACACACACACGCGCGCGCACACACACACACACACACTCACACACACACACACACACACACACACACACAAACAGTAGCTAATAACACGGTCCAATTTGCCATTAGGTCACGATTAGGGTCCTCTGGGGTGCTCAGATCTGGTGGGGTCATGGGTTGCCAAAGCCAGGTGGAGTCTGGGACAAATTTATCAAGGGAATTAGACAGTGTAGGCCATGCTTCAGAGTATCGTCGACAAGGACAAACACATGCAGGCCAGCTGGTGCTTCGAGCTAACAACTCTCACCTGCCAATGAAAATATTCCCTCCTCGTTTGTGTGTCTCCCTCTAAATTCCATGTGACTTAAAATAATTTCCTCATTGTAATGTTCACAAGGCAGAGTATCCATTTATCTGTGCCATTAAATTTACATTGCCAACTTCTGTAAAATGTATTTCCCTCACAGCGATTGTGTCTTGTAGGGAAACATAAAATCTTACATTTTGTATTATGTGTGTAAACTTAAGTATACTGATAGAATTTGCAAATCACTCATTGAAAATGCATTGAATAATGATGAATAATGCATCAGCACTGAACAAATGAGACTGGTGTGAGCGCAGGCGTGCTGGTCCCCCCCCCCATGCTGTGAAAATTCTTGATATTAAGGATGAAAAGTTGGGTGAATAAACTGGAGGAGCGATCTGGATCAGTCTCCTGGTAAACAATTTAGAGAGGGGGCGTGCAGTAATTACTGCTTTCAGTCTCATTTAGAGAGCCTGTTGGCGCTTGGGAGCGTGATGTCACTGCAATGCTGGATGCGTTTCTGGATTTGTGATTTGCAGATATGAGCCGTGATTTAAGTGACAGGACGTTTGAGCCATCATGCCAGCTTTTCTACCCTCCTCCTCCTTTTTTCCCCCTTCCCTTCCAGACAGTGTCACGCCTACTTTTGTCTGAACACATATTGCTCAGTTTAGCTGCTACTTTTTTTGTCTTACAAATGTGTGTTTGAGGGCAGAAGCAGTAAGCCACCGAGAGTGTGCTTAGATCTTATATACAGTAGAGCCTCACTGCAAAATCAAATGCATTGTGTGCATTTATGTACATGCACATATTAATAAAGATAGCTGTGCACACGCCTGTGTGTGTGTGTGTGTGTGTGTGTGTGTGTGTGTGTGCGCGTGTCTGTTTGGCTGCACAGTAACATAAGCAACAAGCATTTTGGGCTTGTAAACACAAACAGAGAGGATTGTCTCTTGCTTTCTTATTATTTTTGGCAGGGTTGCATATGTTCCCTGCGTTGAGACGAGCCTGATTATCATTCCAATCAGCCGAGGTGGAGCGAGTCACATTAATTTGTAGTAATTAATAGCACCACTGCATCTGACAGCACATGCTAACGAGACCCTTTGATTGTTTGGATCTCTAAGTGTGCCTCTCCTTGTTTGCATCACCTCGGAGGATTTTGTAATATCAAAGCTTAGCACTATCTGATACTTGTCAAAAAGCAATTTATAAAAGTTTAATTCTTGTATTGATTTAGTTTAGGTTTGATGCCTGCAGTGTCAGCTCCCCTGGTAGAACTTAGTGGATTCAAATGCTTGTCACCAGCTCGGCCTCCTTTTTACTGAGAACAATCGCCACAGGCCAGCCCGACAGGCATGGTTTAATTGCCATTAATTAAAAGCATAAATCTTTTTCTTCACTTGCTCTGCTCTTAAACAGGGCTTTGCGTAGCTGCTTTTTCCTGTGCTTGTCAGAATCCCTCCTGGCTAGTCAGAGTTCACCCCCCCCCCCCCCCATTCCCTCATCTTCCTCCTTCTCTCTCCTCCTCCTCCTCCCTCCCTTTCCCTCTCTGCTCACCAGACGTTTCTGGAATCATCTTTTTAGCACACTCCTCCATGATCTGACATGAAGTGCGGGCAGCATGGTGATATTTAGTAAACCGGCTTCCTTCTTTATTGATGTATAATGAGGTCAAATGAATCCCCTCGTACGCATGCTTAGATGGCTCCTCGCCTCAAATCCTTTCTGACAGCGAGTAAAACAGCCGGCAAACACAACGCCGGCTCCCAGAGACATGGTTGTGAAAAAGCAGGAGAGGGAGGAGAGAGGGAGAGAGGAGGGAAAAAAAAACGCTTTTATGCTGCAATTTCCCTCCTGTCTAGTCCTTAATTAGACACTTATTAGCCTCTGAACAGTATTGCTCTTCTGCTCTAAGCCTCTAATACTGCAAATACTGGATGGTAGAATTAACATTGATTCCAGGTTTATTATCAAATGACAGCTCTATTCACCTTAAAAGGAAGAAAACATGATTGGGTTTATTTTCATCAGACATGAGTTGCTTTCATACAACTACGTCTTCTACGCTTTAAATGCCTCGCTATGGAAGTTGACAAAGGCTTGCTATGGATTTTTTTTAATCCCATTTCCATGTGATAATGGAATATCATCTTGTCTTCCCAAGATAACAAGCATTGTTATCTTGGGAAGACAAGATGTATTAGCTCATGATAATGGGATAAAAAATGTTTTATCAAATAAAACTGATTATCTTGTAAAACCTAGATAATAACTCGTTATAACAAGATAATGATCATCTAACAAGATCATTACAATGTTAAAAAGAGGAGATCTTATTTTGAGTAACAAGCTGTTGTGATAATGATTTCGTTTTTTTCATTTTGATAAGATTTTGATTTAGATACGTTTTTAATGAGTTACTATCTCATTATCATCATTATTACAACAAAGCTTGTTATCTCATAATTTCCCATAAGTGCGAGGTAATAGCATTAAACATTCCTTCACTGTGGACTTTCTGGCTTCTGTAGATCACCACAATTTAATGCTAAGTAAAATCATCAGCGATGCCAAAACATACAACTCTATGTTGTTGCTGTGCCTCTCGCCTGTTGTCCTGGGTGACCATGTCATCGGAGCCCTACGTCCCGTTTACACATCTTATCTTTTTGCCTCGTCCAGCAGCCTCCCTTGCACACACACAGCTGCATATATAGTGCAAGCTGAGGCTTCCCAAGCCTTATTAAAGCTGCGAGTGTTTCAGTTCAGGGTCATTGAGAGAGTGCAACACATAAATATGTTAGGGCAGCACTATCAGCCGCTCAGTTTACTGGAGGTGATCGATGATGCTCCCTGCACACTTGCCCAACAAACATCTTAAGCGGATGCGGTTTTTTGCTTAATTGGGAGCTTTGCAGCACATATTCCGACTTATGTGATGTTGATGATGAAGTCCCAGGGAAGACTCTTGTAAACTAAATGTGTGTCTTCATTCATACCCTGGTCAGAGCTGTTACCTGTCAATTTGACCTGCATACTTTCTGTCTTCATCCAAGGGAGTAGGAACACACACGTGTGTATATACTGTATATATATATATACACACACACACACACACACACACATGCCCTGGGCTCATTTTTAATCCTTGCAGCTCACTGTGAAGTCAGGAGGAAGTTCCAATTAAAATTAAAATAAGCTCTTTTAACGGTCTCTTAAATTGACAACTGAACAATGATTTTTGAATTGGTATCTGTCAAAGGTCTCTGAAAATCCTCAGTTGATAAGGCCCAACGCATCCAATTAGTAGCAGAGTAGGGCCTCAGCCAGTAATGATTTCCATGTCCCTTAAGATGTGGCGCGGACACTTATTGCAAATTACTGACAAAGAGCCCTGCTGTATTGATGAGGCGGAGAACAGTCAAGTCTCAGTGTTCCCATCAGGTGGACGAGCACAGAGAGAGGCCAGGAGAAGAGCCTAAGCGTCTCTCCCTCTCTCCCTCGTAGGCTTTCTGCAGCCATAATGTGGCCTCACTGTGTAGCTCATATATAGCCCCCCTGCTGACATGGACTCCGAGAGACCAGCCTCTCTTGACATGAGCCCCAGCTCAGGGAAAATGCTAATGCTAACATGAGGGAGGTGTCAGGAGCGGATCATCAATAATGTCTGCAAGTTTACTGCCCTCTTCTAATTATAGCTCCTCTCTCTCAGGGCCGCGGGAGGCTGCAGGGCAGCTCCTTAATTGAGCGGAGGTAGATTTCCTTCCCTATCATATTCGCCGGCCCCATTGTTTACAGTCCTTGAAACGGATTGAAAGGAATCAAAAGATTCATGGAGATGTGATTCAGTGCAGAATGTATTTGGTATGCAGGAAGAATGAATAAAAGAGGATGATTCTTGCTGGTCAGGTAGGGATTTAGATTTGAAGGCCATGTTGTTGCCAGAGGTCATATCATTTATTCTCGCTGCATCTGGGATGATCCTCCTCTCTGTGTTGCTACACAAGCTGGCAGCTGCTATGACACTCGTGTAAGTTTACGTCAATTATAGCAGTTAATGAGAAGATAATCACATTTTGCATTTGCTGCTTGTTCATAGCTTTATTGCTACTGTACATCTCAGCAGCCTCTGGGGAGCGTTGTGCCAGATCTGCAAAGCTCTCAGGCCATGTTTAGTCCCCAGATGTTTCCACGAGTCGGAGGCTTCCATCCTGCTGTAGGCTCAGTAAAGAAGGTGTTGACCCTACTGACCCAAGCCTGCTTCCATTGGTTGAGCGAGGGCTGCTCCATACTCTGTGCTGCAGGGTCAAATGGTTTGTAGTTTGTAGTTTCCTCTAGTTAGATGTTTGTTGCAAATGACTGTTGAAAAGTGGGGAGATTCAGGCTGATAGCAGAGCAGGTATCACTGGCAAGGGAGGGATTTGGGATGTTTTTGACATTTTGCTCAAGGAGATTATTTATCTGAAAGCAGTATGCTGATGTCTGATTGGTGATTAGTGCTAATGTCTTCATTCACAGATGTATTTGATATGCATGTGTTCATTGTTGGTGTGCTTGTTTCTAATCCCCGCTAAACTTGTAGCCCTCTGCACGTCTGTGTTCCTTTAAGATGAGAGGGGCTTTGATTTCCCCCGTCTTTGTGTCACACTGACTGGCATGCTATTTGACAGGTGGAGTTAAAATAGAGAAAATTGTGGATGAAAATTTGTCAGTCTCAATCTCTTGCCCTGGGCTGTAGGCAGCAGAGACAGAAGCCCACTGCTTTGTGTCAAATGTTTATCAAAGGGCCTGATTAAATTGCTGTGTTCAGGGTAACAGCCTAATAGAGGAAAATACAATCCCTATACCTTGGCAAGCAGTCCTTGTATGACTGTGAGCAGAATAAAGCAGGAGGATACTGAGGTGCCAGAAAAAGAAAAAACACACATCTGACCAGCCAGCTGTAAAGGAGGCTGGAATATCGTATGCCCTTTGTTGTCGTACAAAAAGAAACGCAGGGTCTGAGATCTGTTGTTGTTCTCACTTTCCTCTGTCTTCTCAATCATTCTTTTTTTCTCTTTATTGCTTCAGGAAATAAACCTGGCCCCTTTTGCTGAGGCCGAGCAGCTTCCCCTGGCCATTCCTCTCTGTTTTGTTTCAAAAGGGCAAGGCTCTCCAGCCTGAGCAGTTTGCCCCGCAGTCCCACGCCAGGGGCGATGCTTGCCTCAGCTGCTTCATCACTGGGGGACTGGACTAACGTCTCCTGACTGCACTTAGCTGTGTGTCTCTGATACGGTCATATCACATCAGCCTGGGTGCATGTGACATTGCATTTCTTCCTAACTTTAAGCAGTTTGTTGCCATCCATGTTCTCTCTGTTTTTATCTCCCCTTTTTGAGTGATGTTATGATTTGTTGCTCTATTTTCTGGCAGCGCTGCTGCCACACGTTTGTGTCGGATAACAGGGCCTATTACAAGATCTCTCGATCTGGCCAGTTTTCCCCTACAGGAGACATCGAGAGCCAGGCCTCCCCCTCCGAGTTTTTTTTTTTCCTACCCTTACCCCCGCATTTGAATTTCTAGATAATAGGCTTTGACTTCTGGCTGCACGTTTATGGGTCTTTTCATGTTATCAGCTTAGCTCATAGCGTGGAGCTGAAGAACACAGACTCCTAGTGACAGGCCAGCCAGTCAGCAAGGCGAGCCTGTCAGGATCTCTCATACACTAATGATTTCCCTTTAGTCTATTTTCTGTCTCATTGGCCGTTTCCTTCAAAAACAAAATTGCTCATTTAAATTCTCATGCCTCGGGCATTTTGGTCTTCAAATATTGTTGGAAAGTGAAAGGATTAGGCAAAATATGCTTTTTTAAAATGTTAATATATTTTCTGGTTCACTTTCTCCTCTGAGGCCAATTAGGGAATTTCTGCTGGCTGCATTAATGTCAAACTGACATCCCCAGCTATAATTACTCTGTGCTTGAAACCTAACTTTCACTTGTGGGTAGATGAATGTGCCTCGCAGTGACATAGAGACTCGCTCTGCCAGCTTTTGATCATTTAATCATTGCTTGCTTTCTTTCACTCCTTCCTCCCTTGCTCGCCGATGATTTCACCTTTTATTCTTTCAGTTGCAAAATGCAGTGTTGCGTTTCATTATTCACTGCCGCATTTCGCAGGGTTCATTAGTGACATCATCCCTCCACTTTGCCTGCTCACAATAACATGAGGAGACTCGGGATGGCCCCTTCAGGTGCAGCTACCATATGTACATTGTTTACTCGCTTGATACACAATTTACATTGTGTTGTTTGTGTTTCCTGTGTGTTTTTTGTTTTGTTTTATGGTGCAGAGTGAACTTACTGTCATGATGTTGAAGGATGGTTAATACGTGGTTTTTGCCAGTTCCGTTTACAGTGGAGCTCAGTTTCAAGACTCGAGAGACACTTAATGACAACTAATACTTCCACAAAGTACAAGAGAAGCTGCATGGCTCGTGATATGGGCATCTCATGCTTCAGTCAGTTGCTATGGAACCACACGTACATAATACATTCTCAGTGACTGTGAGGAAAAAAGTAGATTGACTCACGCCACAAAGATGGGAACCCTGGGGATAGCATCACCATGGCTCCCCTGATCAAAAAGCCATTGGGATTCTTACACTGGATTTTGGAGGCTGGCAAATAAAAAGCTCTTTGGCAAACAAGTTTTTGAGACTTCAATTTTGGTCAGCAAGATAACCTCTGCAACTGCTGTCTTTTTGCTTTTAGAGGCAAAAAATGCAATCATTGCATGTCCAAAGTAAATGTTTTGGTTTGAGCAAACTACACCCCGGCACGACTTCAACACCGCCACAACCAGCTTTGCACTTCTTCTGTAGCCTTGTTTACCTGCTTGTTAGCAACTACCAACAAAAAATCCAATCAAAATTTTGTGTCAGGGGAACCAGACAGTCAAAAAATGTCGATTTATTTCCAAGTTTTTAGAACTTATTGTGTGTGATGCACTCATAATCTAACATATTTTCCCATATGACCAAGAGAATTCTGATACTTTTTTAACAGGCTGAGTGGTCGGCATTGTATGATTTCTGCAGTCATTTCCAGACTCTTTTATTGGGGAAACATTTGAGACAGTGAGTGTTTGATGAATGCTTCTCCTGAAGAGGGCGAATAAATGCTTCAAAACTGCAACAATTTAACGTGTTAAATAAAGGTGCACTGATCCCCATATTTTCAATTCTGATACACATGATACTACTGAAACCGATTCCAATACCAGAGCTATTTTTTCATGAATATTTTCAGCGTTGGTGCGATATGTTACATCATGAGGCGGTTGCAAGCCAGACGACTTCTTATTAAAATAGCAAAAAACAGATACAGATATGCTTTACATTGAAATTTTTTCTAGAGGCATGTATTTGAGCTCTATGGATGGTTGACCCATATTATCTTATGGCAATTTCATGTTCTAGTGAAGGTATGGAATCGGTTTGTGGATCGACTACGTCATTACAATATCATATCCGTGCATGAAGTCACCTGATCTGTCTGTAACATCAGTATCCCATCTCTAGTGTTAAAGGAATCTTTCAGAATTTTGGGATCGTGGTTAAGCTGTTGGGGCATCAGTATCAAGTTTTCCTCCCAGAACTTTGTGGGAATACCAGTAAAGCCACCTCCTCCACTGATGTGACCCTGTGTTGCTCTCGTGTGAGCGCACCCTCGCCATTTAGCCTCCTACAGCTTGACCAAGGTGAAACCAATCAAGTTAATGACCCTGTGATTGTTTTGAATTTCATCATGTTGGACAACATGAATCTGCTCCAGTGTTGCAGGCTCTGGGGTGGAGGGAAGGGAAAATTCCCACTTCTTTGACTATTTTAGAACATCCACCCCTTCATCACCACCCAAGCTACTTCTCCATCTCCTCTCCTTGCCCAGCCCTGTTTGGATTGTTTGACCCTTTTGCTTAGATTTCAGGTAATAAGAAATGGCACTGACCCCTCCTGATCCCCCCCGATTACCTTTGTGAAGCGTGAATGTAGTATGGAATCACACATCAGGAGACGACTTGTAATTATTTTTGCAACGCCATCAGCATGGATCAATCAGTCAGGGAGGCTGCCAGTGGAACGGCGCTCGCAGCCATGGATGGAGCCAGCAGCGACCCTCTCTGATTGACAGCTATGGTAATTAAGTGATTGTATAGACCACTCTGACTGTTATAACAACCTTGTCAGGGCCAGTCTGCATTTGGAACACACTCAAATCAATGTGTTCTCTACTTCCCGAGCATCTCTGAGCATGTACCTTAGACAGGAGCAGAAAAAAAAAAAAATTCCAGTGACATTGCTTTCATTAAATATTTGTCATGGCAAACAGTCTGTCAAGAATAGCTTTGTTAAAAAAAATACACTCACACATAACACAGCTTTTTTTTAAATAATATTTTATTCTTATTGCAGATCAGAGGTGTTAATGCCAAGCAGACTTCTTCTTTTTTCATTATGTTTCCATAAAATAAGTCTAACCCTCTACTTCAAACTGAACTTGAATGTCACATGTTTCATTATTGCACCAACTCATGAGTGGAAGTGACGTTTAGAGGTTAGAATAATTTAAAAGATGTCCATCCTAAATGTCACATGGCTCTCGCAGTGTAACCTTTAATTCCAGAGCTTTTGGGATGTAATTTTGCCTTGAAATTTAATTTCCACCTCTGTATGATCTTAGCTTTTTCATTCTCACAGAAATAAAAAAAACGAAAAAAAACAAAAAAAAAAAACAAAAATAAAAATATATCCATTCACCAGAAGAGATGTGTTGGCCTACGCCTATGAGGAATTGATCATGCATACATTAGCAAAAAGATACTAGGAGTGAATATTCCAGATAATGTAAAATAGAGGTTTGTTTTAAGAACGCACCATATTGGAGTTGTTACCAATAGTGTAAAAATTAGGCAAATAGATGATATTAGTCACTTTCTGTATTATTTGTACATACATGCTAAAATGATATTTGAATTTTGCAAATATTGAAAAAATACTTTTAAACATTGTGAAATTGAAAAAGAAACATTTTCTTTATTTACTTACAATCTGATGTATAAATCATACACAGATGAGACTTGAACAAAATTGCTCACAAGACCAATACCAGAGTATTAAAAACTATTATCCTACTTACAATATCTGCCAGTACCATGTGCAGATATACGGTGCAACATTTTATTCAATTGTGTGACTTGTCTGAACTATTCAATCAAAGTAGGAGCGGTACCTGGAGTATCCATGCAGGTGTAATTTAATCAAGATTTATGATGAATGAAGAATGCAATTAAAACTCAGTGTTTAGTTCTGGATTAATTAAATCATAGTTACAACTTTTTTGTTTGGGAAATTTTAGTGTGACATTTGTTTGCTTCATATTTCACAACACATTTCCGGAGTGTGTCTGTTTCTTTACTGAGACTGAATTGAAAATATACTTATTTAATGAAAAACGTCAGTAATTTGCTGCTTTTTTTCTTTCCCCCCCACTGTAGAATGTACAATATCGACAGTTGCACACGACTGTAGCTTCAGTTGCAAAAACACGTAATGGTTTACCATTCAAAGAAATATTTCTAAATATTACTTTATTGGTTGTTAACAAGCACTAGAAATACACTAGAAATAGACAGATCAAGATATTCAAAATAAGATTCAAAATTATTGTCATTTCTATTTTGATGCATTTTTGTTTGATAAAAAAAACAATTTATGCATTTTCTAAACTTGTGGAAGTTGCTAAATTCTTTTGGTAAATTGTGTAGTCACGATTGAAATACATCAACGAGCCTATCATTTTGTTGTTGTTTTCTGAATTAAGACTTTTTGTATCTGTTTTCCTTAACAAAGGGCTTTAACTGAAATTTTTGTCAGCCTGCGGAGCAAAGTGCATGTGTTTTTAACAATGACTGTGAAGATCAGAGAGAAGGTCACTGGAGCTCTCCAGTCACCTGTCCTGTTTTCACCTCTTTCATTTTCCACTATTTCCTCTTGACTTACCTCTGGGGAATGTTAGAAACCCACATGCACAAAAAGATTACAGGTGTGATATTTACTGGAGTCAGAAACTTGAAAACACCGAGGACCTTCCTGCGTCCAGGTGTGAAAATGGCCTGGCAGACATTTCACAGAGGAACTGGTTGAATTTTCTCTCTTAGAGGTATTTGCTGTAACATGGTTCTAGAATTGTAAATGATTCGATATTTTCCTGATGGAGGTTTGACCTCCAGTCACCGTTTAATTTTGAAGCACCTACTTTATTTGACCTGTTAATTCATGCATGTCTTGTTGGGGGGGTGGGGTTAGAGCTGATGACTCACCGTGATCTTCTGACTCCACTAGAAATCATTCATAGACAGCTTGTTCTTTTGGAGCTTTGAATCAATGACCATCTGTCAAGGACGAGTGCATTGTGATGGAATGGTCAGAAGCGAGTCACCCCTATACACACACACACACACACACACACACACACACACACACACACACACACACACACACACACACACACACACACACACACACAAACTTAGGTACACTTTTGATGAATGTTCCATCAAAGTTATGTTGATTCCCTCAAAAGTACAATCTTCGGTCTTCAGGAGTACAGGAATGCACAAACTGACCAACAGAAAGGGTACAAAATGAACTGGGTACACATTTTGAGTGTGCACATGCCTCTGCTTCCCATCCCATAAAAACACAACACATTTAGTACATTGCAAGCAGACCCAAACTGTTCTGATTTGATAAAAATATAAAATTTAAAAAAACTCACAAAACATGTATTCTCAGTCAGGTGTGATTGAATTTAAATGAGATGGCCTTTTTTTAGATTAAGAACATATTTCAATGTGATCTATTAGCAGACTACATGTTGTTGCTATTTTCATTTGAATGACTCCTATAATAATCACGTTTTAAATAATGGATTACTTTATCTATTAATTAACAGAAATACATTAATACTACTACTATTACTACTACTACTTCTAATCATAATAATAGCAATTAATATTTTTCTGTATTCGATTTTTGCTGGATATTGTTAGGCGCAAAGAGGTGTATTGTGACAATTCATTAATATATAATCAATAATCAATTGATACAAATCTCTCTTACCAATTTGAGTCCAAACCAGTTGCCCCATCTTCAAATAGCCTCTCATCTAATCTGATTGGATCCTGCTCTCATGACGTTGACCGGGGATTTTTTTTGTTTTGTTTTTGTTTTTCCCCCCACGTATTATAAAAAAAACTCCTTTCATCATCATCATCATCGTCGTCGTCGTCGCGTGCCCTCCGTCATCATGATCAGCAGCCTTCCTTTATTTTGTCCTAACCAGGGGAGCGGCGTAGCCCAGCACCCTCTCCGCGCGCTGATTGACAGCCTAAATGCGGGGTGTCTCGGTGTAAACGCTGCAACTGTGCAACCTAAAGGTCGCCAACGGTGCGGTGACAGCTTACACGCAAATCCGCCACAGGATCAATATGGTGGCAGCCACGGTTCCTGCGGCCCATCATCATTGACCATCAGCTGAGGCCGAGGAGACGACGCTCTCCCCGCCTGGTCGCTGCATTCCCAGCTAATAAATAAAGCCATCGATTGTTCCTGTTTGCAGCTGATGAGCAACAAGCTGACTGACATGTTTAAGCATCGCTTTGATCTGATCGGTGGACGGTTTACAAGAGGCCTGATTACACGTGGACACCACCCTCATTGGCTCTGGATCATGACGTTCATCACCTTCTTGTCGCTGTGTCAGCTGCATGGTGACTATTGGAAATAAAGCACTATCAAGTTAATTGATTGGTGAAAGATGAACGACTTATTGGAACGAAGCAGCTGAACTTCTCCGCAGCAGACTTTACTCTGTCGCCGCCTTGCGCTCACACACGCTTGAGTCTCCTATGCGGGAAACACACACACATCGACCTCAGCATTAGACATACATCCATAGAGTCCATAGACTCCTGCTGCGGTATTTAACTAAAACACGAAGTATTTGATGCACAAAGACTAATCGAATTTTTGATATTGTTCGAATAGAACGAAAGAGCGTCTAATTGTATCGACTCAAATTTTGGACGTCAGTGAAAATATTATGAGGGATGGATTTGAATGATTTCCAAATATTTGGATATAATAATAATTTAACATTTCTGCTACAAATCTGCGATAATTTAGAAAAATACAGCAATTATGGACAGTAAGATTAACGCACTATTTTCGACAAAGGCAAGTTGTGTATTTTTTTCAGTAGGCCTGTTTGCAGTGTAGCAATAAAAGGATTCCTCGTTTTATTAAATCAAACATTTTTTATGACAACGAAAGTTGTAATTTGCAAATAAAAAAAAAGAAAGAAAGAACAAACCTACAAGTCCATCAGCATGAAATCTCGATCCGCCTGTACCTCAGCGATCATCATCGTCACCAACCTGCTGAGGAACAAGAGGGAAGAACATGAAGTCAACCCGCTCGCTGATTCATTTATCAAATTCCAGAAAAAATACTTTGGTTGAGAGCAAGAAAAAAAATCCATCTGAAAGAAATTAAACATATCCGGTAAAAGAAAAGAAGTAGCCAGCCGGAGCATGCTTCACCTGAACAGAGCTGCTCCGGAGCGTGTGAGTGAGTGTGTGTGTGTGTGTGTGTGTGTGTGTGTGTGTGCGTGCGTGCGTACCCGCGCGCGTGCGCATCCTCCCGCCCTGTCAGCTGCAGCATTTCCCTCCGTATCCTTCACATGCACGTTGGGAGGAAAAGTGCTGAATTTCTACTACCTTTGAACACTCATTAGCACCTCATAATTACTTTACTAATTAGGATGACATAGTTATTAACAGGATGCGCTGTCATGACAGCCACCGACACTGCTCCCAATCCCGAAATATGTCAACCTCACAGAATATATATATATATATATATATATATATATATATATATATATATATATATATATATATACACACACACACACACACAATAAACACAAGTACAAATGTAAAGTATATATATAAAAACTGCTATGAAAAGTTTAAGGAAATGAATGCATACAAAGATATAACTGATCCTACCACGGTGCTGGACCTGCTCTCCTTTCACTTCATCAAATTACACAGCTCCAGATTTTCTTTTTTAAAATTCTCTTCTCTGTAGCAGTTTTCTTTTCTTTTCTTTTTTTTTTAAGAAAAAAGTCTCTCCAGCATGGCCTTGCAGCACACTCCGATCCTTGCATATTCTACTGGATCCGATTGGCTTGAATGTCGGAGATAAAGAAACAACTCTCTGATTGGCTGCGGGAGCCGGAGCCTACTCGGGATGTCAGCCAATAGCAGCGCGGGGAGGTGGGTGGAGGGGGGGGGAAAGACGTCGAGTGTTTATTATAAAGGAGAAAATATTAATTCCCCCTCGCCGTGGGCCGTGACGTCAGTATAGGAAGTCATTGTAGAGCAACACCGGAGCGATTAGCAGCAAAAAGGGGGAGCCTGATGTCGAGGAGTCTATCTCTCTCTATACGCCTCAACTTTTAACACAAAGTTCAACATCCAAACACTAAAAGAGACGTGGAGTACCTTCACTGAATGTAACACTTGGAGCCATCTATCTTGGATTTTCTTGGGTTTATTTGCCACATTTTAATTTTTTCCCCAACTCCCGTGTTAATTTTGTTGACTTTCTTATCTGATTCTTACCGGAGGAGAAGCATCTCACTGTTGTTATGAAGACTTCATCCCTTCTTTCTTAACATGGAAGGATCCAGCGGGTCGAATTTTGGGATAGACACTATTTTATCTAGCGCGTCGAACTCCGCTAACCCCGCGCTCATGAACGGAGATTTCCGGCTGGGCGACAGCAGGACAGCGGATTTCAGGAGCCAGGCGACCCCGTCACCATGCTCGGAGATAGACACTGTGGGAACAGCCCCCTCATCCCCCATCTCGGTCACCATGGAGCACGGCACCGATGCGCATCTTGTCCAGGACAGCCTTCAGCAGCATCACCACCACCATCACCACCACAACCAGGCGCAGAGTTTGCCTCTGTCGCCCCAGCAGCAGCAGCAGCCGCCGCTCGCCGGGGCCGGCTGCGCCCCGAGGACTGCCACCTCCTCCTTTTTAATCAAAGACATTTTAGGCGACAGCAAACCACTGGCAGCATGTGCGCCTTACAGCACCAGCGTCCCCTCACCCCATCACACGCCCAAACCAGAAAGTGCCACGGCTCCGGACGGCTTCAGGCCCAAACTGGAACAAGACGAAAATAGAAGCAAGTTGGACAGAAGAGAGGATATTCAGAGCGACATAAAATGCAACGGTAAGAAACGCATCCAAAATAATTCTCACCTAGGCAACATAATAAAGATAAAACACAGAGTATATTATTCTTTGTCTAAGTCGTTTCAATAGATGTGAAAACAGATGTAAGCGTGGAGGTGTTCCCGGCGCGGCGCAGGCCTCCCCAGTGGCTCAATTAGAGAGATTATTGTTCTTCCTGGAGGGGGGATAACGGTGCACCGAGAAACAGCTACAAATAGAGATGGATTGACATATTGATTTCTGATTTTCTGAAAGAATCAAACTAACAATCCAAATGACCAAAAAGCAGTGTTTTGGGTTTTTTTTTTTTTTTTGGTTTTATTGACGTTGAGTTTTCCTGCTCCACGTGTGTCACTTCAAGGTGAGGAAAAAAGTTTGCGCACGCTTGGAAAGACCTTTACCAGCTCAACGTGACATAAGACGAAATACCTTTTCTGCCAGTGTATTTATGAGTTACAATAACTCTTCTGTTCGGCTCTGTGTTTAGGCACTAAAGAGGAGGGGGACCGGGAAATCTCCAGCAGCAGAGATAGTCCACCAGTGCGCACGAAAAAGCCTCGCAAAGCCCGGACAGCCTTCACCGACCACCAGCTCAACCAGCTGGAGAGAAGCTTCGAGCGGCAGAAATACCTCAGCGTGCAGGACCGCATGGACCTGGCGGCGGCTCTCAACCTGACCGACACGCAAGTCAAGACCTGGTACCAAAACAGACGGTAAGCAAACAAGCGCGCAAGCCGGTTGACATGGTGCAAATAAATAACACTTTTTGTGCTGCTGAATTTAAAAAAAGGCCTGTCACCCTGAAGAATTAGTAGACATTTTTCCTCTCATTAAAAAACATTAGCCCACATTCCTGAACACTTTTTATTTGCATTCACCATTCTGACAAATCTCTAATTCTTGTTTTGGAATTATTGTTGAAAGCGCGTGAAGTGGAGGAGGACACAGAGGAAATGTAGTCCGGACATCAACCAGCAGTACTTTAATTGCTTCTGCGGCCATGGACGCAATATTTGTTTTTTGTTTGTTTTGCTTGTTTGTGTTTTTAGATCAGGGAATTAAATGTATTTGATTTTCTTGATTTGGACACATTTGACTTCATGAAAAATTCGTTTCTCGTTTCGTATCCAAATATGGCCTTTCAAGGTTACAGGAATTACTTTCAATATCAATTTTGCCTTCTAGTTTTAGGTTGCCTCTTGCTCTGAGTATAGGCCCATCAAAATACATTGCCTATTACGTTATTCAGTGTCCAAAAATAGCTTTATTCCCATTATTGTAGATCCTGCCTCTCCGGTATCCTAAAATAGGTGAAAATAAAAGCCTTTTAAATCCAGTAATATTGTATCTGCGACTCATGCTGTTTACATACTTAAACGATCATTTGAACACTTTGGTTGGACCTAGATCTTATTATATTATTATTATTATTGTGGTTATTATTATTATTATCTGTCATTAACTGGTTAAGCTATAATTGGAGCCTGTTTTAATGAGGCCTCTGCATACCAATTAAAGGGACGTTTGTGGAAGCAGCGACTGATTAAATAATTCATGTACTGTGTTTGGATCTGATCTACAGGACGAAGTGGAAGAGGCAAACGGCGGTGGGATTAGAGCTCCTGGCGGAAGCCGGAAACTATTCGGCCTTACAGAGAATGTTCCCGTCGCCCTATTTCTACCACCCGAGCCTGCTGGGCACCGTGGACAGCACTACGGCAGCCGCGGCAGCCGCGGCCATGTACAGCAGTATGTACCGGACTCCTTCCTCGCCGCATCCCAGCCTCCAGAGACCACTTGTCCCAAGGGTGCTCATTCATGGCCTTGGGCCGGGGGGGCAACCGGCACTAAACCCTCTGTCTAACCCCATGCCCGGCACACCGCATCCGCGATAAATAAGACGATGACCAGAAACCTGGTTGAACACGTGATGTGAGTAACTGCTTCGGAAGCACATTGCAGGACTTTTTTCTCCCCCAAAAAGACACATTTAAAGACATTTTACAGAAGTAAAGGAGGTATTTAATATAGGCCCGAATAGACTTTCTGTACGGACCAAGGACTGCTCATGTCTGATTGTTTGTTTGTTTGTCTTTTGTACAAATACACTTACATTAGCAAATAAACTTATAAAGTTTATTAGATGGAGACGAACGGAATGAATAAAGAAGTAATGATACGAGTTCAATTGTAGAGACGTCTCTATTGAAACTTCCAAATTTCATTTTTGGTACACAAAATATTATTCAAGAGGAAGATGACAAAAATATTTAACATTTATTTTTAAACAAATACCTTTGAATTTTTTTTTTTACTGGGTGTTAGATTAGAAAATGTTCTCTTCATAGCCTGGTGGCGCCGTGCTAAGAAAGTGTACGCAGATATAACTGCTAAATAGGCCTATTTCTCAATTTAATAAAATGTCATTATAGGAAGAAAAACTACTTTTAATAATGCTGACGTAATTTTACGACATAAATAGATTGTGTAATTGATTATGTCCTTTAGACCATCAGTGGTAGGAGAAGCCCGTCCATAGCTGCATGGAGGTTTCCCAGCATCTATCCATATCCATATGGATGCGCAGCAGCTGATTGGTGGTGGGATGAATGGCTTGATGAGCCGGGTGGACTGGGAATGTGGCCTTGGCTTAGCAGCTGTTCCCTGGGAGCACAGCAGACAATAAGCCTGAATTTCTCAGCGTGAGCGATCAGGACAAGAAGCCTGCAAGAAAAAAAAAAAAAAAAGAAGAAAAAAAGCTGCTGATAATCTGTTCATTCTCAATAACCAATAGCCGTCAGTGAACTTGTTTCAGGAAGTTTTCAGGGAAAAATAATCTCCAACGATCTCCAGTGACCTTGAAGATATTTTCATCTGCACAATAGATTTTGCATCATCCTTTCTGCATTTGCATTTTTATATAATCCGATCATTTGACAAATTTAAGTTTTAATGTTCTGGAGGGATGGAAGTGTCTGTATTTACTGAACGTGTCTGTTGAAGGCGAGCAGACGTCGCGGGGCTGACGTTAACTGTTACCAGGACACTTTGATTAGATTTCGCCTCTCTAAGCGCGTCCTCCGGAGGATCAGGCGGGGACGCGCTGCGTGAGAAAGAGCGCCTCGGGCCCCGTTTGTTTGGGTTGCTTTTCTTTGAACCGATTGCTTATTGCAGTGAGCCAAATTGACCTTTGCAGGTCTATAAAATGCTTATGCACCATTTTGTTTGGACGTATTCTGCAAATACGCTGCGCGTTGCTTTTGGATGGTGCTTTTATTTGGAGGTGCACCGCCTCTCTATATTTTTTTATATATAGAGAAAATAAACATTTTACAGAGGCATGCACAAATCTGCAGACTCTTAAAATGGTAGGACAGAAAGTCGCCAGTGGAAGGGGTTGCAGTGTAACTATGAGCACGTGTTAACGTGGCCTGTTTAAGCTTGTCATTCCCCGCATGGACACCTCTCAACCATGCATCACGTAGTGTGGAAAGATTACTTTTAAAACTACTAAAACAAAGCCATACGAGAGTTGCTTATACGGTCTGTAGAAAATTACACTAAATAGAGCCTCCATTAAATCGTATTTACAATAAAGCGACTGCTGAAAGTTCGGTATTAGAATAAAGCCCCGGCCTGGTAGAACTAATTGCGAAAGCAGCTACGGCCCATGTTGAAAAATCACGGCGCGCCGCACTGACCCTCCAGCTCCTGCCCATTACCGCAGTATATGGAGCCGACGCATGTTGTTCATATGCATGACTTCTGCGGCATTATTTATTTATCGCACTCTGCGGGTGGGGAGGGGTGGGTGTCGGTGCTTGTGCGGGCTCTTCCACTTCATTAATAGCCTATAAGCCATGCAGCAGCAGCAGCAGCAGCAGCAGTGGATTAATATAGGCGGTTCCCCTCTCACATATTTGACCGTTCTAGAATCGGATTTTTTTTCATATCTATATGATTATCATTAGTTTGGGGTGATTCCATAGATGTAAATAAGGCAACAGAAATCACTGTCAGTTTAAACTGGGTCACAGTGAGTCTGAGTCAAAGTGACAGCATGAAGCTGACTGGCATGTTTTGCATTTTTTATGGACGCAAGTGGAACGCATTATTGTTATTACTACAATTATTATTATCATTATTATTACACCGAAATAAATAAATAATAAATCAATAAATAAACTAGGCCAAAATACAAACCAAAGTGTCCTACTAGAAAATAAAAAAATGCTTATATTTGTGAGATTTTTCTGTAATTTGTTCAGCAACTTTTTACTTGAGGACACAGTCAGTGGTGGAAAAAGGGCAGCAGACTTGAATAAAGAGGATTAGGCCTTTCTTTTACACGGCGCACATTACCCAGAACAGATGGGCTTTAGAGAGCCGTTTTCTTCTTCTTCGTCGTCTTTTTCTTGCCTCAAGGAACCTTGTTGGGTACTTTAATTGCCACTTTTTTCCAACTGATGTAATGGTGGGATATCTTTTTCATTACAATAATGAGGTAACACTTGCTATCCTTGGCCTCTCATTATCACATCTCCTACATCACTCACTAAACACAATTTTAACTCCCACACCCCCGCCACGTCACCCCCCCCCCCCCCCCAGAAAAAAAAATCTTGGCGCTAAATTCTCCTATACATCTTGTACATTAGTATCACAAGGCAGCTGCCGTCCTCCAGCCCATGTCTGACCGTGCCCTGATGCGCGCTCCTCCAGTGCCCTTCACTGGGGGACAGCAGGAAATGTACTGTGGTAATAATAATAATAATAATAATAATAATAATAATAATAATAGGCAGACTCGCAGCATATGCAGAATATTTTCCACGTGAGAATTCTATCTATTGTTAGGCATAAGGATGGAATGGCACTCTTACCGTAAAATATTCGTCTGATCGTCATCCAAAAACACATTAAAAAAGAAAAAATGGCCCATTCGATCTTTTTCGCATTTATAATTTCAAAAAAGGACAGTTATTAAAAAAAAAAAGCCTGCAGAGATAAATAGAGGTTTGAATTTGAATTGCACAAGAATGGATTCTTGTCATGCAAGGTATTCAACACCATTCAAAAATACAAATAAAAGTAAAAAACACTATACATTCCATGAAAAGGTACATCTTTATCCATCTATATCTATATAGATAGATAAAGATGGATAGATATAGATAGATATTTCTATCTCTGTTAAAATATTGTGCTTGCTCACTGGTATTCTGGGTCATCCAGTCTACTTTAGCTTTACTCTTCGTTATCACTTCGTTATTCAATGAACGATCTATGTTCCTTTCGTTATTATACTTTTTTAGGGTTCATCTAACAAAATGTCAAATTATACTTTCATTTGCCAAAGCAATATCAAACGAAGTCGAATTTGTTTTATTTCATTTGTTATTTTAATTATCAGTAATGTTGCTCTCTGTGACCTGGTGTCTGGGTTCTTTGCTGGTGAAAGATGCAAGTACATAAATAATCAAAGAGTGTTGATCACAGCCTCCCACTGCTCCTGACCTGTTACCTTTACTTCCTCTGTGCTGACAAATAAGTGATCTGACGCATTTGTGAATTTGAAAAAAAAAACAAAAAACAAAAGCGTTTTCTAGATTTCTCCACCGAAAATCTTCTCCTAAATTGTGGTTGTTGAAGAGCAGCGTGTTACATCAGGGAACACACTCGCTGACATGGAAGGTGTGAGCATCCTCCAAACACACCTCACAGCTCCGCCTGGACATCTGCAGCAGTCCCTCTGAATGATGCCGTGTAGCTGCGACACATCATTGTTTAAATGGCCTCATCATTTCAGCAAATCCAGCCAGTTTCCCCTCTCTACCTCTCTTTCTTTCTTTCTTTTTTTTTTTTTTTGTCAAGTGACAGGACAGCTGATGGCAGAGAAGCTCCGCTACCTTTCAAGTTTCAACCAGGCGCCGTCACATGCGACCGCACAGCCGAGAAGAAAAAAGTCTGTCAGCAGTGATGTCAAAAGCTTCATTTTTTTACAGAGCAATTAGGGGTTTCATCACAGCGGAGTGATGTCAGGATTCATTACGGCTCAGCAACGGCTAATTGCTTCAAGGTTAAAGTAACAGATCTGACGGCATTATATTTTAAGTGACAGACTCAAATTCTGGTGGCGTTTCACAGAGCACAGTGCTGACATTAAGGCAGTGTGGTTGAGAGGATGAGGAGCAGTGGAAATTACTGCACATTAATGGGATTGGTTAGTGGAGCAATAACTCTCTAAGGAACATACATGGGTGAGTGTTTGGGTCTGTCTGTGACAGGGAAAGCAGACAATATTACAAGCACTTGGCAAAATGACAGTTTTGAATTGTTTCTCGGCCATCAGGTGTAAACATTTAACTCCATATGGGAAGCTGATCATGTCCAAGCTGCTCAGCACATCTATCTGCTTGTTGTGTCTCCGACAAAGCTTGTTTGACTCATTAATCCATCACCCCACATCCTAAACTACATGTGTAACTGAAGATGGTTATTCATCCCTCGCACACTATCATCTAGGTTTTAATGCCTCACAGTGTTTCTCAAAAACTCGAGTGAAAAGTCAGAAACTAACCTGTGCTTATCTCACGAGGCTCCTCTGATCTTGATGCTACCAGGTATGCTAACCTCTGGGTTGCAATCTAATTTAGTGTGGCATTAATGCTGCATGGTTAGCAAATGCTTGCCTATTTACAAACCCTCATACGAACTTAACACAGATTTAGAGTTGTTCAGGTATAGCAACCCACCTTTTAGCTCCATCCTTGGTCTCCTCCTGTTTGTCCCTCTGTCAAACACTCGCGTTCACTGGCAATCTCAGTTAGCGAGTGATTTTCTGTAGCCAGCAGATATCAGGGCTACGGTGTCCTTGTCCACCAACCTGCAATAGTTAATGGTCCAATTAATGACATGACCAAGAGACAAACAAATATTTCATGTCACATGCGGAACGCAGATAAACGAAAATCTTAATTGCCGAAATGGAGGATGTAGGTAGTTTACAAGACTGCAGTTAATTCTGTTTTACTCTCCACATGGATGTTTACCTGCATGGATTAGCTATCAGTATTACTCCGACTATCAATGAATGCCTCTTGACCCTTGTCCACGCACTCTGCCTATGTAGGGATCTGTTCTCAGAGATAGCCTACTCAGTGTCACACTGGCACAATTTCAGTATGTCGAGTTACAGTTCTAGTTTGACTGAGCCGTTATTCGGACTATTGTTGTTGCAGCATACAAGAATGGGAAAGAACGTGTTTAATTAACGGAAGAATGTCTGCCTCCGGAACAGTAGGTGGCAGTATGCCTCCTAACAGCTGGTTCATTTTGACTGTTTGACTTCTGGGTGAAATACCACAGTGAGACCTATGGAACGTGTGCGAAACGTGAGCCCAGTTCGGAGCCGATGGAAGCGATTACACACCCGAGTAAATCGGTCCCCCGTGGCATTATTTAGATATGCAAGTCTGACCACAATAGGTATGACTTTAGTTTGACGAATGTGCACATGCATTATAAAATATAGCTTTAGTCAGATGAGTGAAATAAATGGACTTTTTTGAATATAGTGTAAACGTACCAAGTGCACATACTCATACTTCCCAGGTAGCATTATCAGAGGCTTTCTTCTGCTGCGGCCTGAAATGATGCTATGAATGAAGGCGTATTAATCAGAGTTCTATTGCTCAGTTGCAAGCCATGACACCAAAGCAATGATCTGACAGACTCTAAACCACTCAAGTGTTGAACCGCAGATGTAAGCTGATCATTTTTAGTGAGTTCAATACTTCACGTTATGATTCATTGTTAAAATTAAATATTGATGAAAGACATGGCAGCAGCAGCAGCAGCAGGTAAAGGCAGTAGCAAACCCTTTTGTCTCTAGCTTAAGCTAGTGCCCTTGTATTTAGACCTTTTCATAACTTAATGACCCAATTTAAGGAATAAATCAAACGTATTTGTGTAAAATGAAGAAGAGGAACCACACCAGAGAGCTGCAAGTGTCGTTTCTTGCAATTGAGCAGTTGTTTACCCTTGGCTTTTTTCTCCTCTTAAAGTAGAATACCTGATCCTTTGAACTGATTGTTTGTTTAACCGCTGCTGGGAATCAAGAATCCCCGAGGTCTGAGTAAGTGTTGATCTAAGGTTGGATTTGAAATAGCCTAATGAGGAACTCTTTGGATAATTAGTGATAGCTGGAATGCTTGTGCATAATTGGAGTGCTTCACCACCCTGCATGAGCAAGACAACAGGGAGGAGGGCAGATGATGAAAGCACTGAAAGATCAGGGTTAATGAAAATTAGCAGGACAACTTATTCCCTACCTCTGTGCTTTTCTCTTTTTTTAAAAAATCTTTTGTTCTTCTTAAGATGCGTTATTGTTGATGTAATGGAACAATTAGTGGCGTGGTTCATAGCGGGGATAAGGTGCTACTGGGGAGGACTGCTGCTGCTGTTGCTGCTAGAACGCCAACCGATGCTTCTGTAATTAGAGTCAGGGAGGTGTTGTGGTGACGTCCAGCAGGAAATGAGGAGGTGGCAGCGAGCCCGTGGGGAGACAAAGGCTGTCCCCCAGTCTGTGCCCATTTGGTAGTCAGTGGGAGACACCAACAAGAACAGTGCCCAGTACAGGCAATCATACAAGTTTGGGCTGGTCTGGACTGAAGCACCAGTAATTCTGCTCCTGATAGCTTCTAACATGTGCCAGTGAGTGCCTGTGAGTGCATGCATGAGTACAGTTTTATTGGTTTGTCTGTTTATTTGTTTGTTTGTTTGTTTGTTTGAGTCTACTGGACATCTTTTCTGGTATAAACACTAACCTTTACAGGACCCATAGTCCTTATAATTACTGGTCCTAATGCAACCCACCCATTCCTGCTGAAGGTCACGATGAGGCACGAATGGGATTTTTTTTTGTTGTTCAAAATTTAAAATAAGGGTACATTAAGGTTAGGGTGGGGTCACAGGGGTTACTAAAGGGAAACCTGTCTGTGGAGGTTCTCAGTCAACCAGGTCATGGTCGTCTAAGAGTTAGGCGTAGACAACTGGACTTCTTTTTGGTGTAGAAGACATTTCACCTTTTATCCAACTGGCTTCTTTAGAACTAAAGAAGCCTCTTGGAAACTAAGCATTAGCCATGTATTTGGTTATCCATCTGTTATTAATGGACCCTTATTTAAAACTGTTAAAAAAATGGTTTGGTTCCATTAGAACCAGTAATTATAAGGTCTATGAGTCCTGATAAGGTTAGTGTTGTTACCAGAAACGGTGTCTAGTAGGCTAAAACAAACAAACAAACAAAAAAAGAAACTATACTCATACATGCCCTCACAGGCATTCACCGAAGGGAAACCTATTCTGCACTTTACAAAATATGGGTGTAATAAAATGAGACAAGTACAGAAATTGGAATAAACTGAACCAGAGATTTTTTTATTACTATTTTTTGTGTGTGGTATATGACGACTGTCAATACCGTGTAAATGACATTCAACATCGTGATGATGACAAATATATCAGTTGGAGAAATCTTGTCCTGACAGGACTTGATATGACAGTATGGCAAAGCAAGGGTGAAGTTGTTAATCTCATTTCCCTCACTTCGTTTGTTTTTGTTTTGAATCAGAAGAAAAAGCAGCGAGCGCTTGCTGGAGGTTGTGTTGTGGCACACTTAATTACATTTTTTAAATTAAGGCTGTCTCCATATCAAGTCAGTGAGGAGGAGTGACATTGAGAGCAACATTGGGTGTGAAAAGAAGGACTGATAGGAGTTTACAAGTATCCGCGATTTGCAAGCACAGGCCTGCCGAGTGGTGAAATGTGATTAGGAGCTTGTGCTAAGCACTGTCTGGCCCTCTCACCACGTTACTGGCCGTAATGCACGGTGCACATGCAGACATATGTCTGTAGCTCAAACATGTTAAGTGGTGCGAAGCATTTGCATGTGCATAAACAGTTGGAGTAGCTAAAAATATTACTAAATGGATCCGGAGTCAGAACGGTGCATTGACACAATAGTTGTATTGGAAATAAACAGAGCTTTTCCAGGGACAAAACTGGTCTTTCTCTGCTTTAACTATGGTGATGGGCTTTTTTTAAAGGTTATTTTCTCCGTAGCCACACAAAGAAGCTACCCCCCTAGTTGAAGCGATTTGCTGCTCACAATGCCTCAGCTTAACCAGCTAGGTCAGGTCAAGTTGACTCAGACAATAGGGACTTTAGTGTCTCACCCACAGCACAGAGTGTCGCAGAAACAAAGCAGCTCGCTGCAAGTGGAGCAAACATTTCATAAAGTCGTGGCCTCAGTCTATAAATGTCCTGTCTAATCTGCTCGTTCCCATCAAGCAGAGCTTTTATCTGCTTCTGCTCCGAAAAAAATGGCAAAAAATCGTTACATATTCCTGTTTTGCTCCAGACTGCTTCTGTGATTTTGATCTATGTTTTAAGACAGAATTTATAGCCCGCTTTATTACGGCAAGCAAAACGAAAAATCACAAATTTCCATCATGCTTTGCTCTGGACATGCTTGAATGCATACAAGATGCAATTTTACACCGTAGGCTGTCCACTTTTGTGTATTTTCTTATCAAAAATTGTAATCAATATTATTGAGGTCTGATGCTGAAGTTGAAGTTCTGACGCAACTGAAATTGACTTCAACCACATAAACATTCATATGAAATATTATTCTTCAAGTATTCAGCAGTTTTAAAACATTTAATACATTGTATATAACAAAATGTCTTCTAATGATGAACAATTGTCCTTTGAAGAATAGTTTAAATATGTTCAAACTACTTTTTTACTTTTCATCTTTCGTCATCTGTTTATATTCCAGCTGCCACTCGCGGGTACGAGCAAGACGAGATATAGATTTAGAGAAATACTGGAATGAATTCATTTTTGTTATATATTCACATCTTGTGTAAAATCGAACATGATACTGTTTGATAGTATTATTCTATGACAGAACACTGAATATGTAAGAATTAGGACATCTGAATATGTCATTTTCAAAATTTTAAATGTCAGATTTTAATGTTACTGGGTTGAGTAATTGTGTCTTCATAACCTACAAAGATAAATACCGTTTTCACTGCGCAAGCATTTTCTCATCACATACAGATGATGGTAACATTGACTGTCACTGATCCTCTCCTCTGGAATGAATGAGAGGCCCAATTAAAGTCGAACATATGTGTGATAATTGGGAGATAATTGCTGTGTGTTCACAATACTCATTTTAATAGCAGCTAACGTTCCACTCAGCTGTAGTAGAATACATACTATTTAGCTTGCTCTGCAAAACCTCCCTGTACTAACCATTACAATATATACATTTCAGCTGGAATAAATACCACTGCTGAATAGGCATTCAAAGAGAATTCCATGCATATATCCCACTCTGAGGGGCTATATGTTGTCCATACTTTATGGATGTGCACATCAACACCTACGGGAATTCATACACAAAAGGTCTCCTGGCAGAACACTCAATGGCTTGCATGCAGAAGATGAACATTTGATTTGTCACATTGGAAACGCTAATGTTTAAACCAAAAGGAAGAGCACACAGTAATGTGTTCATTCATCTGCATAAACACCACCTGTCCCAGCACAGACAACTCCTCAAGCAGCGAAAGTTTAGTGGCAGCCTGTGTGCGAGCCAATCAGTAGGGGCCCAGCTGTGGTTTCACCAACCCGTAGCGTTTTCAAGTGTCAGAAACCGCTCTGAGTACTGTTGGTGGTGCTAGAGAGAGAATACTTTTATTTCATGTCATCCGCCAGTGAGACGAATAGGCGACACGATAACAAAAAGAAAACAGGGTGTGCTATCACGATTGACATCCAAAGGTAATTTATGCCGGCCCTTTATTTACTCGCACGGCTTCCATGCACACACTGAGAGTTGTTCTTGAAGGCTAATTTGGAGCATATTTGGCACATTGCAGGCCCTCTCTCCTTAAGAATTTCCATCATTTGTCTCAGGCACGAGCAATGTGTTATCAAAATCCAGAACAGCATTGATCACCTCACCTTTTTTTTTGTTTTTTTGTTATTGTTATCATCCCTGGAACAGCTCCTTAGTGCCAAAGCTTTTGTTTGTTTTTCTGTTGTTGTTTTTTTCCTACACTGATACTAGAACAATACTGTCAGTTTCTGTCTTGACTCCTTTCCAAAAGTGGAATATGGCATGTTCCTCAAAACGTATCTGTAATGAAAAGGAAAGCTTGCCTCACATGACACCTCTTCAGCTGCATGGGAGGGACAAAGCTTGTAGTTTGTTTTGATGGTTAAAGAGGGGATGGCATCTGGCACTGTCATTATTACTGCACGGCTCTGATGAATAGAAACAAAGCGCTGTCAGATCATTTTTTTATTGCGTCTTTTTAAGCTTCCTTTTAATCATGTCGTGCGCTTTTGACGTTATTATTTAATAAATGCAATTAAATTATCCAAATCTTTGTTACAATTCTGCGAGCGGATATCTTCTTTTTATTGCACAATTATAGTTTAGGTAATGGTCACTTCTTTCAAGTAGTCCACTTTCAAGGGAAGCTTTTAAGGGTAGAATTGTGGGTAAGTCAACTGTCACTACTGAAATCATACGACTGATCCACAAGGAAGAAAGGGTCAATTAGAGATCATTTGGCAAAGAAGCTTTCGATTGCTTTCACTCTTACATTATTTGGTCTTTTGTTGACTTCTGCTGAAAGCAACCAGGAGAGGGGCCGCGGCTATGCCACTCTTTCATCTAGCAATGGGAGAGCACAAGTGCCTGTGTCCGCCAACCACTTTAATCAACTTAATGCAACTGATACTGCCTGTTGTTAGTAGGCTCTGGTCTGATTCAAAGAGGACCACAGATGGATGATGCTGCAGAGGCTTTTCTGTAAACCCTTGTAACCAAAAAGTCATGTGGGTTAGCAATGGAGCCACATAGAAGATGAGGGTCATGGGACAGGCAAAGAACACTCAGACAACCTGTCTGCATGGGCACACTGGTTCCTATCTCCCATCCTTCTATATCCACGTCTTTACAAGGGCTACACAGTACATCTGATATGAAATGTGGGTGATGGACCTTTGTTTATTTCAAAGGTTCATACCTCTTTATTCCTAAGTCCCTTTGTGGTTTCTTAGGCCTTGAAATATGTATAACTGTCCTTTTCATTCAAGCCATCTGAGAGAGAAATCAAAGCCACAAGTTTCTCTGAGAATCAGTTTGAAATGGAGTGCCCATACGGAGTTGTTTCTTAACCCACTACCCTGCACAGAAGCTGTCATGACCTCTAAAGTGTCCAATTCTACAGCCTCACCTAACATGGAAATAACATGTTTTAACTGTGTGGCTCTCCATAAAAATGGCTTGGAGAACACTTTTTCATAAAGAAATATCTTCAGTGTCCACTGAAGTTGAAAAATACCAACCAAGGATTTCTGTCATTTTTGAACCTGTTCCCCTATCTAATGTAATATAGCTCCCAGGGTCCTTTCGATGGGTGTAACGTTAATCCCAAATTAATTCTTTAGGGCCCCACGGATGTATGTGTCAGGAAAAATATTAGCCGCAATCATGTCACAGTTATATCATGTCATTGTCAATGTTTTCCAATATAAGCCAATATTTTAAAAAAGCATATTTAAAATGCATGAAATGCAGTTTACTATAAATGAACGTACTGATGTGCTTTACTATTCATTCATTCAGTCTTTTGGAGTGGGGTCATGTATGACAATGTCAAATATTTTTATAGTTATTTGTTTAATAAAATTAACCGTCTGAGTGCCTTTACATAGTTCTATCAGCACAAAATTAGTGCACAATGCACATAGATGGGTTCTATCCTCGGTCCAGCTCAACAAATAACGATAATGCTCACATGTGTCAGTAATCTGTGTAATTTCTACTATTGAACTAAAAAATCCCATATTGTTTGAGCCCTAATAGTTCTATCAACTCAAATATTTGCTGATGAGCCACCAGTTCCAGGCAATAACAATGAACCATTGAATCCTAAAATAGAATTGTAAAATACGTTGTTTAAACCATAGATGTCCAGCAATCAAGCCATGGCATAAACTAGGAAATTACCCAGTGAAAGAAACATGGCACTGTTCAATCTAAACCCATTCTTGTGTCCAGGGCCGGCTCAAGGGGATTGGAACCCCTGGAACAAGACTTTGTTTGTGCCTCCAAAACAACAAACCACAGAGTTTGTCACATGATTTAACAACAAATCTCTTACATTATTTGCAAAATATGTTGAAATTTTATTGAAAAATTTGAAATGTAGAAAAAAATTAGCCTATCCCAGCTGCCTTCGGGTGAGAGGCGGGGACGGGTAGCCAGTCCATCGCAGGGCCAACACATATACAACCATTCGCTCTCACAGTCACACCTACGGTCATGCAGTAGAGTATCAATCAGCCTAGAGCCCTCCTGCATGTCTTTGGACTGTGGGAGAGAACCCACGCAGGCACGGGGAAACATGCAGACTCCACACAGAAAGATCCCGTGCTCCAGCCGGGACTCGAACTCGGAACCTTCTTGCTGTGAGGCCACAGTGCTGACCACTGCACCGCCGTGCCGCCATCCCACAAGCAGCCATGTTATTACACTTTTTCTTTTTTTCTTTTTCCAGATGTCCCCATCTCATTCAGCTGAGGGCAATTCAACATGATTAATTAATAGATAATAATTACAACAACAAAAATAATAGTATTTTTTTTTCCAGAAACTAAAACAGAAGTGCTTTATCTAGTTTGTTTTTATATCATTCAAATTTTTTGGTGGAATACTGAGCATATGGCTGGATGAAGTAGATTTGGATTAAATGTTTTGGACATGCACACTTCCTGTTGTTTGTTGTCAGTCTCTATTAGGTTCACGCTCAGATGTGACTCGTACTTAATCATGCCTGGAGTCACTAAAAAGTAATGGAGAGTCCTATTGAAATCAAGACACCTAACTGACTACCTCAAAGATAAAGTCCCCACTGGGGGTAAAGTATCACTTTAACCTTTACACGTACGTTAAAAAAACTCAAGGTATGGTTTTTTTTTTTGTAATTTTGCAGATCAAATCTGTGGTGATGCCACTGCTTTTAATCTGACTTGATGATTCATTGCTTAGAATTTATGTAAAATAATCAGAGGGTATAAAGCTTAATAAGTGCTGTGCTTTTTTAATGGTAGGCGATCAATCTAATGGTGAATGCTCGAAGAATTGTAGTCACACCAACAATAAACTCTTCCTCATGGAAAACCATGTGAGAGAAAATGGGGATTGTCAGACAATACCTTCGCCTGCTGTATGAGATTTAATTGAGAAGTGCAAATGGCTTACGAAAGGACAGAGAGAGACACATAGCCCTCCAAGGCATGACATTGTTTTTGACTTGGCAAAGTGCTGAGCTCAACAGCAGACCACTAACAAGGAGACCATCACCCCTGAAGGAAGAAGGCACACACAGAATGGCAGGAGGACTCGTCTTTAAAGCCAGTGTGATAAGCACTTACTCTTGAATACTCTTGTGGTTCGCTTCTATGTCATAACAAAAGTGTACCAGATGGCGATTTTCTTGGCCCTCTGTTTTATTTTAGTAAATAAAAGAGCTAAAATAGAGCTTCAACATCAAATTTCTCAAAAATATCAATTGGATTGAGATCATTTTCAAAGAACTCAGATGAAAAAAAAAAAACCTGAATCAACAATCAGCAATCGGAGGGATTGATGTTACTTCTTTGCTTTGTTGTCTGAATTGGATCCCCAAGACGCACAGGAGGTTTGTTTTTTATCTCTGCATTAAGGAATCATAGGTCTTTTTTAGATTGGCGAACTCTCTCGCAGGGGTCAAATAACAGATTAATAGGTCCAGTAATGAGCTCCCTGGAGTGTCCAAGTCTCTCCGACTGCCCCAACGTCCATTACATCCTTTTATGATGGATGGTGGCAAACATCCTTCACAGATCTCAAAGAGAAATGACTAAGACGCCATTTATGTGAAGGAGAACCATCAGCTGTACTGATGTATTGTTCCGGTATGATGTTCTCCTTTGTATCTTTGTTTGTCATCCATGTTAAACTGTCACTGCTGTCTCCTTTTGTTTGGTCTCCTCCCAGCAACAGGAATGTTGACACACCACTCTGGGCTAAAGCTAAAAGGAACTTGGGTTTTAGATGTGGGGAATTTATTTGCTTTGATCCAATAACACCCTTGATGATGAGACCACACACTTGAAAATGTGAATGACAAGACAGAAAGGCTGCCCATTCTTCCCAACGATTCATTTAACGCAAAATCACAACAAATCACTCCGAGTGGTTTGACTATTCTGATCCAACTTTGTCATCAGTCAAGTATATTTATTTTGTATGATTCTGACAGAAATCCCAGATTGTGTTCAATGACAGAGGGCCTCCAGTAAGAACAAGTTTGTGTTCATTCTCAGTGTTTTGGTGCGGCATGAATGGATGAATTTTATGTGACAGAAACTGTTCTAAGAGGACAAACACGCAGAACATTACTTGGTTTTATCTACGTAAATACATTTGTTCCTCAAGAGCTTTGTGAGATTTGATCATTTAATCACTGACACGCAATTAAGAAACGACTGTGTTTGTAGACAAAATTTTAAGTTTATGAAAATATCTAGAAATTTGCTTTGATGTACATTCTACTTAAAAACAACCTACTTTTCAAACTGCTCTTACAATTTTCAGCCAGGATAACCAGTTAGCCAGTGCTGACATTTCAAAAGTACTTGTTTCTACAATATTGTTTGTGGGCACGGTACCTTGTGTGTTCTGAAGTCATTATCTGTCTTTGTCTCTGCCCCGCTCTCCTGCTCTCTTTCCCTTCAACCAGTCAAAGCAGAAGGCCGTCCCCACTGATCCTGGGTCTGCTTGACGTTCCTGCCTGTTAAAGGAAGGTTTTCGTCGCCGCTGTTGCAGGATGTGCTGCTGATGGAGAATTGTTGGGTAAACTTTTGTTGTGATTTGGTGCAATACAAATAAAACTGACTTGACTTGAAGTGTAGAAGCAGATGAGCAGTAGTTATGATAAACTAGTTATGATAAATCAAATATGACACATTTACCCTTGCATCTCAGATGACTGGACAACTGAATACAGAAATCAGCAATCATTGTGTGCGAGCGCAGTAAACAGTGTCACTGCGGAATACATGATGCAGACAATAATGAAGCACAAAACTCACTTGAATTACTATAAAGGACTGAAAAAATGGCTGATTTCCGTGGGCCAGGAATCACCTCACCTAAATTCTTGGCTGTTTCCACTCTTCTGTGCCATCTTCGCTCCACTACTGCGCAGTGAGTTATGGCTCGATCGAACTTCATATAACCAGGCAATGCTGATCATTTCTGAATCGAGATTCTGTTACTGCATTGTCTATTTCTTTCTTTCTACGTTAGTGTATTTTTTAGATGCCAGTGAGATCATTCGTCACTGGCCGCTATGTTGGACTGTTGCTGATCCTTTGAAAGAGCAAAAACCAATGAGAAACAACAGTTCGACCACTGATGAATCACAAAATTGCGATCACAATCTACCCCTTCGTTGCGCTGATGTCTGCTGATCAGCTTTCAAAACCCAGGCAAAAATAACAAAACAAAAAACAACCAAAAAAAACCCCAGCTGTGACCAGACTTTTTCAGCAGTAGCACTGAACTGTACATAAGAATTATGTGGTTTGGTTCTGTCTGGACTAGCAAGGCATCATAGTAACACGGTCATTTTTAAACCAATATTTCAGAGTCCTTGTCTAAGAATCTTGTTGGGGTTAATCAATGCAATCTGCAAATGCTAAAGACTAATAAAACCCCACTGATTTGAATTGTGAGTGTTGGAGAAAAGAAACGCCTTGTACATGCAGGGCAGGGTCTTCCAGGCCCAGGACTGAGAGATGTGTCATGGTTGCAGTTATCAACAAGGCCACAATCATGCAGGTCAGTGGTTGGACATTAACTTTGGTTTCTTATGTTAAAGTCAGACTTTCTGCATGGCCATTCACCACCGGATCCACGGCACACTCATGACATACATATTCATCTACAAGCTTCTACATCTTGTAACATATAAAACACACTGCTTCCTGTGAATGTTCCCAGGAGATAACTCCTTGGGATGCCAGACTGTGATTTCTCCAGTTCCAATTACAAAGCTCAAGTCATTGAACTTGGTCATTATAGGGTGAATAAATTGGGATGAAATTCACAATTTAACTTTAAAGTAATTCAGGAAATGTTATTTTCATGTTTTGGTATGCTGAGACATCATTCATTAAACCCTCTGGCAGGAGAAAATGTTGCAGGAAAACCAGAGTTTCACACCTGCCCGCTCAGTCCCAATTTATGGTCAGCCTGCTCTCCTTGCAGAATCTTTGATGAGCAGCAGGGAATGTTTAAAATCCTTAACAGTGTCGGCCTTGTAATTTCGTCGCTGATTAAGAAGTGTCGGGAGCAAAGCATAATCAGCTGCCAGAGCGGCTCCCCTGGTCCGATATCTCTGTCCACCATCATTAACTGACCTTACACGTGTAGAGAATAACCACAGGGGGAGGACAGACAGTACAGCAGTCACTGGAGACAGATCTCAGGAGGTGATTACTTTATGCTACACCATGGAGCGATGCTAATGACCTCTGTGCTGTTGCATTAATGACCTTTGCTGTCACATTTTCATGTGGCAGAGGTGTATGAAGAGGTCCTCACCTCTCAGAGACAGTGTAATCAAGAAGAGTGCTAATACTCAACTGAGGTTAGGTGTTTAGGATTTGCATGGATGCAATGTGATTATATGGAGGGGCACATAAATAGTATTTTATGTCTTTTACGGGTGGTGCTAAACCCTAGACAATGTGTTTTGAATCACATTTTATATTGTCAGAGTATTGCAATTGAAAAGATGAATGGAAAATGCAAAATAAAAAAAATACTCAACAGAGGTTCATTTTTCATTTTGCAAAAGAGAGTAAATGTGCAAACAGCAGACAGAAACCCTAATTTGAATCAGGGAAGATCATTAACTCACGGATTGAGCAGCTATTTCCGCCCCTGTCATCTTCATGGATATTCCCAAACTTTGTCTTTGACTCCAGACAGCATGGAAAATGTTCAACATAAGCTGAAACTTAAAAACCATTACAATTGAAGTTAATTTCTCAAGGCCACTCTCCATTTTTAGATTGTAGATGGCTGTTATGGCCCAATCTGTTGTGTTTGTGGGTTTAAGGCTTCTTTTTCTTCTACATATCCAGAGTACATATCCACATTCATGCAACATTGCCTATACCACTGCCTTATGGCAGAAATATGCACCTTTTAGTTTTGTTTATTCTCTCCATAATTTGCTTTATACACACACACATATATATATATATATATATATATATATATATATATATATATATATATATATATATATCCTCAATTTGCTTAAAACTCACTTAACATTTAAATGTAAAGAGTTTTGGATGGGAGTATCTACAGAATTAAGAGATATCGACTGAAGGTAAAGTACTTCCTCATTGGAGATCTCCTCTCATCATCTCATCTCATCATTTGCTCTGGATGAAATAAAGCCTGGATGGCCAAAACCTGGAAGCAGACATCAACAATTTATATGTTTCTACACCTTGTATCAAGATTGCTCAACAGATGAAATACAAGCAGACCTATTAAACAATTTGGTTTTTGAGGGTAAATTATTGTGAAATTCACCACTACTCTTTGCCTACACTGAAACCAAAACTCATTCCAAAAATAAATATGCTATTATATACTTCATGAATACCTCTAAATTAATGAGAATATTATAACCACATGATTAGGGATTCATTCCATATGAGTGAGTTTCAAGTTTCTGTATTTTTGTGTTATTGAAGTTCCCCACACTTTTAACTTGTTGGAGAGGCGACCAGACTAGTAAACTGTTAGAGTAAACCTACCCCTTATGTCAACTTTGGGGTGAAATCTACTGTTATGAAGCTTCTTTATTCCCACTTATAGTTCAGGTTGTACTGGGTGTAGGTGTTAATAATATTCTGCGCCCTCATGTTGCGTGTCTAACACATCTGCAACCCTTCATTGATAATAAACATGTAGTTGAACTACAACTCTCTTGGAAAAAATTTCCACCTCTAGTCGCCAGCTAATTGCGCTGTTTCTGATACTTTTGTTGACATGCTAGCTTGCTTGCAGAGCTAGCTTAGTTGCCCTCCTTTTTGTTTATTTTCCCATTAAAACAAAATGTTGTGCACTGAGCTTTAGAAAGAATGACATTGCTGCCTCTGAGGGGGTCTGTCCTCCCAAATTCAGCAACATTTTCTATACAAGAGAAGAAAAGCTTTACGAATCTCAGGACCCAATTTCAGAGTGAAAAGAGCTGATTGACTTAGGGGCCCAACTTTTTTTTTCCTTTCTAGGAAACCCAGCTAGAGTGAATGCAAATCAAGGTAGGTGTATTAGTGGACATCTCTCTCACTGTATGAGATGGGGGACTTAGTGTCATGCTAAATTGTTTGTCTTGTGCTCTGGCTTGATCTCTTCATTATATGGCTCTCTGAGGATTAGTCTGGGATTTGGGCGATCCATCTGACTCATAATGTGAGCGGGCAAAAACAACTCAAAGGTGTATATTTAAGTGGCATATGGGGAAATGAAATAGCTGGGCCATATTAAATCACTCAGCCATTGAAAGTCACGTCTGTTCTCTATTTTTGTGAGCTTGTCTTTTAAATATTCCTGGCTATGTACTGCATCTGGCTCTAATTCTGTCTATGTAACTTTTAATTGTTGTCTCTGTGTCCTGTAGCCCACACTTGTGTCAAGTGGGGCCACAACTGTGTTTGGGCTGCCCCACCGACATCATCATGGCTGTGTCCCCTCTGTGAATCAGACCCTGAAGGCAAATGTGCTCACTCACAAGGCCCAGAGGGTCAGGCTCTTTGGGCTCATGTATTGTACAGAATAATCCCCAAATGAGCACATTTTTTCTGCCCCACCAACTGTTGATGAATGCAGGAGTTCCTTATCAATAAAACTTACAAACGCAAATCAATTAATAGCGTGTTACAATGAACAATATCATGCGTCACTGTAGAGCTAGAACTATCGAACCTAGTAACACCAGGATCATGCGTTGATGCATTTAGAGAGAATCTACTGAATATCATAAATAATAAGTTTTTGCCTGTGGGGATTTCAAAATTGATTTGATGAACCACTTTTGAAAAAAATACCATTCCCGAATATGTTAATTCAATGTTCGTATTAGTCTCTGTCCCTCGTACCAAACAATATTCACACTCAATGCAGGTGATCATCTGCCAGTCAATTATTTAAAAAAAAAAGAAGATCTGATGATGACTTTTTGTTGATGTGGGACTTGGCTTGAGAGATTGTTGAAATGAGGTGGAAAGCAAAGTTTTGCATGTCAACAAATGAATCACATCACTTTCACGCACTAACTCTATGGAGGAGATAACAACTGCTATGGAAAATAAACAATATGGCTAAGGAATATCTTGAGGTCAAAAAATGTGTTGGTCATGACAGAAATTATGAGAAATATGGAATCGGAGGAGTAGCGCTATTGAATATCCAGTTATTAAAGTATCAATTTTTGGAATTTAATCATTTAAGATTACAAATAAGCAAGGTGAAGTGTGGAGTGCCTCAGGACTCAATGCTGGGTCCATTGTTATTCATATTATATATCAGTAATATACATGAGTTTTCTGAAACTATACAAACAATCTTCCTTTGTAGATGACACAAACTTACTTTTTACTGTAACTTTGCTAGAAACAAAGAGGGTGAAACGCTTGTTTGATTCAATTTAATTCACTCTGAATTGAAAAAAATAGAACGATCATGAATGATATTGGATTTCAAATAGACAACAAACTTGAGCCACATCTTAAGAGTATTAAAACAACAATATCAAAGGCAATTTCAATATTATATGAAGCCATCCTAAATCACACATCACTATACACCCTCTGTGGTTCCCTCATACTCCCATACATCACCCATTGTGTTGAAGTGTGGGGTGACATAAAAAAAAGAGTAAGGATGTAAAAAAAATAAAATAAAAAATGCTGAATTTTATCAACAAGTGCGCTCCACTTGCTAGATGCACAAAAATGTAGCTATTTGTTTGACTTCAGAACTGTTGAACCCATGTACAGAGGGAAAAAAAAGGCATCAACTACCAAACAGTATCCATAAATTGTTTTAAATGAACAATTTGAACACTGTTTTGCAGTCGTTTGTGTTGTAACAGGGGTTTTTTCCCAACTTGTTTTTTTATGTCTGTATATTTCATTTACTTTTGCTTTTTTGTTGTTGTTTTTTTCAACCAGTTTGAATAAATACATAAACCAACAAATTTATATTGCCAACATCTGTTAAAAACTTTTTTAATTTGGAGTGGTTTTTTTTTCATAAAGCCACTGATGTGTTAAGATAGGACCAAAAGTAGTTTGATTTCAGTGAATCCCAGTTTTTTTTTTGTTTTTTTTTTTACTTGGCCAGCCATCTCCCGAGTCTCTAGCAGACATCAGTGGTTAAATGGCTACCATGTGATTCCTGCATCTTCAGCAGACTCAGGCCTGAAGGAGAAGTGTCGTTTTTTTGAATTCACTGCAGACACAGAGCTCTGCCCCTTTCTCAACTTCCCCCTTGAAGTTTTTTTCTTACAGCTGAAAAGAGAGCAGGATTGTGCTTAAAAAAAAAACAAAAAAAACGAGGGGGTTTTAATCTGGGGAATGAGTGCTTTGCCATGCAGCCCAGATCTAGAGAGAGTGCCAAGCAGGGCCGGGCAGTGTATTAATATTTAAATTCCCGTCCAGATAATCAATAGAAGGGGGTACTTCTGTGCGCTGTTACCCTCAGATGGGAAACGATAATAGGGAGAAAACCTGCTGATTAGCCTCCTTAGAAGCTCTCTTCTCTGTGTAGTGCTCAATACTTTAGGAGTGATTATAACCTATTGAGGCAGAAAACCTGATCGAATATAACCTCTTTTGAATTCCTTGTTCCCTCAATAGTGTGTCAAAAAGAGCATTCAGTCGTTCATGTTACAAAATCACCGCCTTTCTAAGTTATTCTCATTGCTTCTTTGCATATGGGCGCACAAGAAAAATTTCAGGCTGCCTTTATGTCGTAACATAATGCTTTAATATGGGCGCCATGACCATAACAGGCACCAATAGGGAACTTATATTTTATTCTTCTTTTCAGTGTACATAAAAAATCCCGGCTTAGTCCTTTTTGTCTTTTGAATGCTTTGAACTCCTTTCAGCCTTTAGGGGGACTTTTTGTGCTGTGGACTGTGGTGTGCATTCACTGTAAAGGCACTCAATACCGCAATAAGACCACAAGCAAAACTGAGTGTCTTAAGCGGGACCACACATCTAAGGCATTTGCATAATTTAAGGAGGGAGGAAAAGAAAAGGCAAACCTTCCTCATTTAAGATGAGAATTGAGGCTATGCATACCTCTCTCGACCTGTCAGGTTCTTGCATGTTTTGGTCAAACTGACCCAACAGCAGCTAAAACCAAAAGAATTTAATCCTTTCAAGGGAATGTTTGCGATAGCCACTCCGCCATATTCTCATAACACGACCGTGCGTCTGAAAATGTTTAAGAGAGGTCAGGATTTTTCGCTATTGTCCTCACTTGGTTAAAGCGTCAATGCTAAAGAAAAGGGGTGTGTGTGTGTGTGTGTGTGTGTGTGTGTGCATGTGTGTGTGTGTTGGGGGGGGGTGCTTTTCCTGAGGATAATATCTCGTTTGAAGGGCCAACAGAAAGAAAAGCAGAAGGAGCTGAAGTAGTGGTGGTGAGGATCTTGAAAGAGAGCAAGGCCAAAGCTGAACTGCTCAGTTCATTTTCTACCTCACTGGCCATCGTAATCCATCTTGGCCAGCTGCTAACAAGATTGAGTCTGAAGTTTACCTCCACAATGAGATAATCAGATTAAGATGCACAAAGATCAAATAATGACCCAGCTTTAGGGCAAGTTCAGTAGGCCCTTGATTGTGATGTGTGGTCCTACAGATATATTAAATAATCAAAATAGTATGAAACTATTAGAGGGATTCGTCTGAATGGACAGGGCTTGGATGACGCTTATTCCAGGCTTCCGTATATCAGGATCATGGATGTCATTTTCATAAAAATGCAAAAAAAAATATCCTCATTTATTTCATATCTCTTATTGAAAGTTATACCTGAGGTTTCAACTAAAAAATCAACATGTGAAACCTTTTTCAAGACCACTCAGGTTTTCTAAGTGGTATATAATTAAGAAGTTTTGTAGTCTTCCATTCAGACTTGTCTTTTGCTGCATACCGCCTTGCTTTAATAGAGTAACGGGATTATTCAGAGAGGCATACAAATGTGATTGTCTCACAGCAGATGGTGCGCACTGCTTCACCTTTGAGAGAAGTTAATTAAGCCCGCCATATTGTGCTTATCCAGGGGAAAAATGTAGATGAATATTGAGCAATCAAACCCTGTCTCTCTTTCAGTCCTCAGTGCTGGGACAGAAAGGCCATTGACACAGAATTATGTACAGAGTTCAATTAATTCCCATCCACTCTCCAGCTCTTGCTTCCCACGTTACCACAGCGGAGCGCAACAGACCTCCTGAAAGTTCGACCCTCACTAAATGTGCCGCACCACGCCGGCTGCCAAATTCTCAAACAACCTCTGTTGTGTGCTATCAAACGGGTCAGTGGGAGGGAACTTTCCTAATTCCCCTGCTCTCTCATCATCAAAGAAATTACCTTTGATGACCTTACAAAAACTCAGTTTTCACGCTTATCGCTCTAGTTATATTTTGACGAGGGTAAGAAATAAATGAAAGTCAGAAACCTTGATACAAAGTGTTTTCTGTTACCATATTTTTAACCTGTAAAACATCAGCTCCTCTATGTATTCCATTAAACATCAAAGGAATGTGAAGGAGAAAAAAAAGACAAAAAACAGGGATCTGCGGATTAATAAACCAAGTGAAGTCAGAATAACAAAATAGTGTTCAAAGTGCCCAACATGGAGGGGAAAGCCTGCTGAGTGCAATATAAAAGTAGGGGTTAAGCTCAGATGTTACATATTATTAGAGGAACTCTGCTGCGACAGTCACCGCAAGCTACTTCCGTTCCAGTTGAGCATTGCTAATTTTTTAAACCCTTGACCACATGTGTGGCACTACTGTGTCGTTCTTTTCCCCCTCTTTTTGATCTGTGTTTAAAAGGCCCACTTGAGCCATATCCTCAAAAGTTTAATCATGCGTAGCGCTTCAAGCTTCCCAAATTATTTGGTGAAGTAAGTCAAGTAAGCTAGAATGGCTGTAATTCAAAGTTTTTCCGTGGTTCAAAGTGAGACAGAGGAGATTTATTTTTGACCTCCAGCCAAAGTTCAGTCACTGACAAAAATGTTATATATATATTTACTGCAACATAAATCTGAGGTAAATCTGTAAGGGTGTTCGACCAGTTCCAACTCTTCCACCATCTATAACTTAATTCTTCGGTCAGTTCAGATGCTACCATGACTTTACTTTTCTCAGCATTTATCTCCATACCATATCTAATTTTTCTGATGGCCTCTGAATTTCTCAATCAATATTCTTATATTATTATTTGTTCAACTCTGCTGCAACCACTTCGGGAGCCTGCTTTGTCTTCAAACACAATGTCATGGACTTAAGTTTACGTCACACATGCATCGCCAGGGAGAAGCTTCCTTAATCATAGCAAACAAAAGAATAACCTACTTCTTCACCTCAAAGCTCCAACGTCAACTAAAACATCCAGTGAAAAATGACTTTGAGTATATGTATGTGTGATTTACAGGCCTTGTGAATGAAAACATGTTTCTGGGACAAGAACTTTTTGTGTGGTCAGGTTAGGGCTTTAAAAACATTTCACTTAAAGTTTGGGGTAGACTGTGGTGATTTTGTTTCTTGGAGGATGAATATACGCCATTCTCATACAATAACATTTACGGTATAATGTAAGTCATATTGAACAAAATAGGTAACAATACATGAAAGTGACAAGATAAGCCATGTGGGGGTTTCACAACAGATGTAATACCATGCAAGCTATCAGCAGTGATCATCTCTATGGTGCCTCTGCTCCAGCTAACACTCATTAAAAACAGGGATGACGCTGCAGGGTGCAGGGTTGGTAGGAGGTTGGGGATTATGCAGCTCCATCATGTTTAAACTGACAACACAAGTTACTCAGATCTATAATTATACTTCTCTTATCTGCTGTTACATTGGCTAACGATGGAGGAAACTTGAAGGCTGCTCCTGGTTAGTTTTAATGAGTCGCCCTTCTTTAAAGACCACAAAATGCCACCAATTTAAGTCCTGCCAATGCTCTTCATTTCAAGTTGAGAAACACCCACGGAGAGAAAAAAAAAATCATCTCATTGACCAGCAGTGGCAGTAGTTAAGGAGCCAATGTGAGGCGGCTCCTTCTCCGTGGAGAGGATCAGATTATAAATCAAGATATAAAAGTTTTCTGGTTCAGGATTATTTCAGTATCAGTCAAACCTTTAATTAATTAAAAAAAAAGTCTCTACACTATAGAAGCACTGTGTGTTTTATAAAGCGCAGCAGTGATTTGATGAACCTAATGTTCTTCTTCATCTTTGAGGTTGGTACAATTATGTGATGCTGTGAGAAATGAGTATCTACCAATGCTTAAAACAGTACGCTATTATTTTTATCAGAATAAATGGAATAACTTGACTGCTATATCTTGGATGTGAGCTCCATGATCACCAGCTGCATGATGGGATGTAAATCAACATTTACAAAAAGAAAGAAAGCATTTTAAGGGCCTGCTCAATCAGCAAGCAGTATCATGCACCTGAAAGTGAAAACTACAGGTGTCAGAATATCCCAAAAGGAATTCAATATTTTTATTGAAACTAGAAAATAAATTAGGAGAGTCCTTGAGTTTACAAATTGTCCTGATATGCAATGTTAGGTATGATGTCAAAGCCTGACCTTCTCTCCTTTTAGACAATTGGCTTTTGGAAAAAAGACTTCGGATCAACTTTAGCCCTTTTTAGACAGAGAATGTGCCAAATTTGCGGCCCGGTAGAGGCAGGAATTTGCCGTCTTGTCTGTGTGCAATGGAGGCGTAATATTCCTGTTTGCAAAAAACGTGTGACGTAACGTGTCGCGCGTAGTTTTGTGTGAATAGTGTCATACAACAAACATTGGGAGAATATTCAGCCCCGTGACTGTCTGGCAAACCTCATAGTGTCCCAGTCCAACCTCCCTCTGCCACTGCTGCTGTTGTGGTCAAGGACCTGGTGGTACTTTTTTCTTAAGTTTTTCAACTTGCTGGTGACGTTCCATCATCCACGTGATAGACACGTTGACCAAACTCCTCCGTGACCTTTTCATACAACGGGCCGTCCTTCAAAATCCCGTGAGGTGGTTATCCACGGTCCTCTTGCCAGTGATGCTCAGCCACTCCATGATCTCAGCGGTTCCCCAGTTGCTAATCTTGCTGAAGTGACGACGCATCAGAAGAATATTTAGTCCCGTGACAGTCTGTAAGTTTCAAAACAGCAGTTTGCCACTCTGCCTGCCAGCAGCGTATGTGCTGACATTGTCTGATGTGTTTCATAACCAGCGAGCGTAATGTTGCAGAGTTTGGGTCATCATCGATACCTCCGTCCACCTCACGCCAAGCCGGCACATTGACGGCTTGGATTCACACAGCAGTGGAGGTGAGTAAGTAAGTGTGCCCTCAGAGGAGGAAAATTGCTGACGCCCAATTTGCCGCACTCTGTCTGAATCCTCGGACCAAGGAAGGGCGAATTTGCGGCTCCGAGTGAAAGCACCATTTGTTAATTCGTAGTTATCCTTTTATCATAGAATTTCTTCTGTATTCTGATTGCAATGATCTCTCATCCCATATCTGACTTGAATTCTTGATAAATAAGCACTATTCAGCTGTGGCAAAAATGCTAGAAATAAAACAATGCAAGCCATGCAATATGTTAATGTCGATTTATTGTCATCCTTTGTCTCTGTCTTTTTTTGGTGAGCTTAATAGCAAAACATACATTTCAAAAAGACGGCATGGTGGTGCAGTGGTTAGCACTGTTGCCTCACATCAAGAAGGTTCCGGATTCAAGTCCCAGCTCGGGCACAGGATCTTTGGGTTCTCTCCGGGTACTTCGGCTTCCTCCCACAGTCCAATGACATCAAGAGGGGACGAGGTGAGGCTGCGATAGGCTCCAGCCCCCCCCCCCCCCCCCCACACACACACACACCCCCTCAACAGGATAAGGATAAGCAGAAGAAAATGGATAGATGGACATTTAAAAAAAAAAAAAAGATTAACCTGACAAGTTTCCCAATTCTTTCCTGGCTAATGATAAAGCACATTAATATAAAACTGTCATCTGCATAGAAAAACATACATTGACATGCTTTAAGATGTCATCCAGAGGTGTTTTATTAGAGATTTATTTATTAATCTATTCTCAATGCAAATTCTGCTTTTACAAAGATAATAAGGTTCTGTTTTCATTGACACCACTGACCAATTGAGAGATTGTAGTGAAATCAGAGGGAGGTCCCAGCTGTGACTTAAGATCTCTTTTTTCTTTTGGCATCATAATATGTTATTTATGGTGCTTGTCTTCCTCCACTGTACAACAACTTGTGCCAGAGTTGTCACCGGAAGTATTTCAAAGTTAGTTGATTTCTTTTCAAATGTCGTACGTGTTGATGACCTCCTAATATAAAGGTTCATCAGTGATCGGCTGCTTCTCAACCTTGTAAATTCTTTCATCCTTCCTTCTTCTTCACTCCTGTCCAGACAGGAAACTGACACATGATAGATTTGAGTTGAAGGAAGTTATATTTGTATTTAAAAAAATTGAACCAGGGCAATGTGATGTTTTGCAGACGGACTTAGATGTTTGCTTATCCACTGTGCATCGTGTCCATTGGTGTTCGACTGTACATTTTAACAATTAAAAGCTTTTCCAACTCTCCTCAGAACTGCACACAACAATTGGAGGGAATATAACTATAGGCCACATGAGTATGGTGACTAAGAGCAGATATATTAAGCCAGTTCTTTAGATCCAAACTGCCTGTTTGCCTCTTTAAACTGGAAATTCCATCACTACATTGCACAAGGTCATAGATCCCATCAAAGTACAGGCGGTCTCATGTATTTACACCATTCTGTCTCATTAAACCTGCTTTGGGGTCAAAAAGCAAAGTTTCTGTGGAATTTTACCATTAATCAAAAATAAGATGGATTGGAGTGTCTGAAGAAATACATTCAATAAAAATTTAACACTTCTCAAGCTGGGAGGAAATATCTGCATGAAATTCACCACCTGGACCCGTCCTTGCTGTTTAATTCAAGAGAGCAGTAAAACGGATTTTCTCCACACTGAGAGGTTCCTTGTATTATAAATGCAAATTTCTCTATTTTTCTCTTCTGATTGAGTTTAATGATCTTAAATGCTTATTTGGAAATGAATGAGTCAATGCTGTGTGGGATTTAACCTAGCTGCATGTGCTTTCTGAAGTTGCATTGGTATTCAGCTGTAACACCTGTTCATCCAGCCAAGACTCTTGTACTGAAACAAGGGCTATTTGCTTTCCTTCCACATGCCCGTTTTCTGTGCCACAGCTCTGTGTGGTGATTGGATACCAAGTAGAAAAAAAAGGGGAGAAAATCTGTTCATCTACCAAGTTCAGTTGACTGGCAGGTGTTGGTCCACCATGGAGGATCTTGATTTTCAGTGTGAATTCTGTAGCACTTGAAGCTCCAGTGATATGATTGGTTTTGAATGGTTTAATTTCCCTTTGTTGTTGGTGTCCAGTTGGTTTATTTGCAGTGAATTACACAGTTGAGGAATATCACAAATATACCTGAGATTGTCCTCTTTCATTTTCAGACTGTTTAGCCCTTAGGTGATTGCAATGTTGGGGAAACATATCATTCATTTTGTGTGTGATGATTAAAAAAGAACTCTCGGTTACAAACTTTTAATGTCCTATGCTTTTCCAATATTTATCCACAATTATTTAAATGGCGTGTACAAAATATTAGAAACATCACAATATGATTTCATAGCATCACAATCTACAGTGGTGTGCCCAAAATGTAATATCTTTTGAGAAACAAAGTTGTACTACAAGACACGATAAAATGGCAATAGCCTGCTCAGTGTTTCCATTACATGTCTTTTTTCCTTTCCTTTTTGTTTCCGGCCATATTAACAACATTTAGGTGATACAGTTTTATTTGATTAATTGGTAACACTTTACAATAAGGGTCCATTAAGAACCAGTTAATTAATGCTTTACTAGCAGTTAATACTTAACTTTTGTGTCTATTAATTATTATTGATAATGCTCATGTTAACTTTCTGAGTTACAGCAAAGATGGATGGAGTTAAGGTGGGGTTATGGGAGTGAGTGGATTTAAGTATCACTTAAAGGATACCTGTTCTCCGCTTTATAAGTCACAAAGTAGAATTATTAAATGGTTAATTATACTAAAGCAATTCTTGTTCACATAAATGTAAGTAAGCATTAACTAAATGCTATTAATGGACCCTTGTTACTAAGTGTAACTGTTTGATTTAGGCTCATGGATAAAATATCCTATGTTTATTTTGTTGGCAGCGAAGTATATTAATATACCGCTGAGTAGTCATATGAATGAAAGTGGAAAACAATTAACCTCTGAACTGAAGCAGTCTTGTTAATATGAAAATGTCTCGTGGCAGTCTGCCTTGTATTAACAGTAATATACATTCAGATAGAACTTTCTGAAATATGAATATATATAGGAACTCAAACACAAATGATAGCTTTTTGCTGAGAATGATTGTTAGCCTTTGTGGTTGGTGGTATTTTATAGCTGTGTCCAGTCAAAATAACCCTCATTTAGGCTTAAAACTTTTAAGAACTGGAGCATAAAGACTGTTTTGTGTCTAAAATAATGATATATTTCAAGAAATAATGCCAAAACTCATCAAGTGAGTGATGCACAGACATCATGTCAGCAGTAGAGATAGTGGTCTGCACAGAAAACATTTGCATTTAGATTTTAAATTTCAATTTTAAGTGTTATCATTTCAAAATAACACCTAGGAAATCCCTATATTTTCAGAACATAGATGAGGGAATATCATAATCTAAGTGATAGTCACATGTGATAATATTCCAGATGCCAAATAGGACACAAACATCCACTCTTGCTTCAATTCTACAGGCAGATATAATACATTTCCTTGTGAATCAGATGCTAATGCCATGTGTAAATGAAGTGGAAAATTGGTCTTTTGAGGCTTGAAGCTGTAGAACAAAACAATCTTAATCATCTTCCCACACTTATGTGTTTGCATGTGAATAATCATTTGGCACTAAAGCCAGGTCAGTGTTTTTAGATATGGATATTAATTCACTTATATTTGCCAACATTCATCAGCAATCAAAGATGCGTCGCTGTGATAAAGGCACAGTTATGTTTTCATATTTCAGCGTTCTTATTTTCCCCCAGATTCAAACAATGTGGGCTAGACAAAAACAAACAATGCGACGCTATTTGGTTTTTAGCTGGCACCCCCCTCTCCTGTCTGTTCAGAAATGACAGGAGAAGTGCACATTTGTAGCTTGCAGGTAGTGGTTGGGGTACAGATTGAAGCTATGATATATGACATGTGTTGCAAGCAGTCTCTGTGTATCTCCCAAGGACCTGTCACTGCTCCAGCACAGGCAGTTAAAGGCTCTTTCATACACAGTTTAATCCTCCATTTAGGTCACAATCCACCAGCAAAAATAAGTCCTTTAATTTAAGTCCTAAAATAAGCACCATTTCCTCTTCGTCATTTAAAAATTAGACAACCATAACTTTAAAATTCTCCCTACAAATGTGTGCCCTCTCTGCTGTTTCAGTGGCTCATACATTAGAATTACTAACATCATATTCCCTCACATTCCAAACTGGATTTGTTTTTCATGCTACACATTTCCTTAAATACGGCAATTATGCGTTAGCCCTGCGCAAATACGTTGCACTTAAAGGTTCCTGTATTTCCCCTCAAGTTTTTAGCCCCAGATCATGTGCTGATTAGAGTCGGATTATTCACTCAAGGTTGTGTCATTGCCAGAAGCACCAGCCTTGTCCAATATACTTTATTTCAACAGTGAAACATACATGTGCACATGGAAAACTGCACTTTAAAGTACAAACACTTGTGTGTTTGTATTATGATGTATGTATTATGACCACACTTCAATCTGAAATTTAACTCTGGGAAAATTGAACATTTGCTCTCTTAATCTTTTGAACAAATGTGATCAATCACACGAGAAATCAAAGGGTAGATACAAACTGGTACGAGTTAATAGGTGTGCATTTTATAGTCCTTGTTTGACCTGAAATAGATGTCACATTAGGCATCCTGGGCTGATTTTCTTCGAATCGGAGCACTAAAAAAATTTGATTGTCTCTGGTGTGACATGGGATGATGAGAGAAATGCAGTCTGAAGGTGTCTCTGAGCTTAGAGGGCACAACCTGTATACATGACATCCCACCGGGCCATATCCCTACATTTTGCCGTTGTGACCTATGGGTTGGGGGTTGTGTGCCTCTGATCACAGCAATAGTCTGAGGGGGGAATCTGCTAAGAGTACAGTAACGTTAGGGAGCATGTCGTTCTCCAGAGCCTGCGGCCCGCTGGTGCTGAGTAAGCCCATGCAGCAGAGGATGCCTATGAATTAATACTCCTTGACAGTAAATGTCAACAGAATTTAAATTACACTGCCTGTTCTCTCTCATAAGCATGAGAATGTCTTTAACTTATATTGGGTGCCATGAACACAGCCACAGGAGCCTTTGGGGGGATCTTTTTTTTTTTGCACTTCAAGATGTCTCCACATTTGAAAGCACCAGCTCAGTGGTTCTTGTTGCATATTTGAAACCAGCAGCAAATTCAGCGGGCATGCATATGGCTAATTAGTTGAATTTAACCACAATGATCATTAGCGTTGTCGACAGATGTGCTGCGATCTCAAGCCGGCGCCCTCCCCTCTCCTGGCCAATGGAGCGTTTCACTGTTCATTAGAGGAGGACATTGTGACGGAGCAGGCCTGGCTGGCTGCATTAGTGTTAAATCCTGTTGCCAGAGCAGATCAACAGCAGCTATATTAAGATTACATCTTTATTGCAAATACATTTTTCTCCTCTGACCACTGGAATAAACAGCTGGAACTGGCTCTTACTTTTCTATCTGACCATGATAGTGGAAACCAGACCCTGCCACAAGGACAGCAGTTCAAGGCTGTGATGACTTTTGGGCTGTTTATCTCAGTAAATTAGGATGAGAACGAGAGTTTAAGATATCAGCGATGACAATTGAAAAGTAGAAATAAAAGAGGCTACACACTACATACACAATACAAATAGTTTAAAACAACTAGAAAACATTGAAACCACAAATTAAAACACTGACGTAATAAATGTGATCTCGAATGTTTGTGAATAATATATGCTATCCATAAATAATACAGCATGAGCAAAAATAAAAAAATCTTGCCAAATATATTTCTTTAATTGCTGGTTAAAAAATATCCTATCATGCTTAATATAAGAGACAATTCCTTAGTCTCATAAGTCATGACATGAAACAGAACTGTATGACACAATGTAATATAGTATGAGATATGACGTGACACAAAATGACATCATACAAAAAGATAAAATAGGATACAAAAAGATACAGTCTGCTAGGGTGTGATAGCGGGGAATGAATTACGATACGACCTGATATGAAAATTTAGGATAGGGTAGAGTACAATATCAGATAATATATTTCACACGTGGTGTTCAATTAAGGAACTTTCTCTTGGGCTCAGTATTACCACATTGACTTAATTATGCTCAAGTAATTCTTATTCAGCACCTGTGTATATGTGAATAAGCATGATCTTATCCAGTACAGCCTTTTTGTAAAGTGTTACAAGTAAATATTCGCCTTTTGCAAAGTTGCTTAATTATTAAAGTGACGAGGGAAAAGCTAGAAATTGTCTCAATACTGTGCATTGGAGGCTGGCCTTGAGAATAACACAAATGTCAGTGGGCACTTGTTACCCTGCAGTGACCCCCGGGACTGGACTTGTTTCAAAGACCACAGCTGACAGGCTAACAGTATCAATGAGCCAACCTCTCTGCAGCTCACGCCAGCAGGTATTTTTCCTTTTGTGTGTGTTTTTTCTTCCTTTCTTCACCTTGCCACTCTTTATTTGTGGTGTGTTAGAATGTGCTAAGGTACAAATTGTGAATTACCCATTGTTAACATTACTATCTGTCTGTTCATCCATCCATCCATCAAAGTGTAAATTATAAGTGTATATGTTACTGAAAGTAGGCACAATGTCAAATCAGAGATAACGAAGGGTTTATTACATGTCACCAGCATGAAATCGCCTTTACCTGAATAGGCCCTAACAAGCTAATTGACCTTTTCCTATCACCGGCTCACACCCTGCTGTCTTAAACTGAGAAGAAACGGTGCATTTTAGTGTGAAGAACTTTGTTTCTTGGACTTTTAAGGATTTCAGTTTAATGAGCCAACTCTCTTCAAGTCTGCATTCAGCTTGCTATATCTCAATAGATCTCAAGCATACCTACCAACTAAAAATGATCCTTTCTTTGTGTGCTGAGGAGACAGAGGGCAAATGTCTGCTTTCATTTACTTCCATAGTAATAGTATTGTGGTGCAGAGGAGCCTAACATTTATTAAGCTATTTATAAATTGCAGTAGGAATATATTCATGTCAGATGGCATTCCGTTCTAGATGTTGTGCCATGTGTTCCAGCAAAATCCAAGACTGTTCAACAAGGAGGCCACATTATAACCTATAAACATCAAAATCTGTACTGAGTCTCCCACTGCAGTTGTTTTGGAAAGTGCATTTGTGACACCCTTTGGTTTGAATTCCAAAGTGTATTTGTTTAATGCTCTTTAAAGCTTGTCTCTGTAAGTATTCACATCTGTCTTTGAATTCTCTATCCTACAGAATTATGGAGCAAAAAATGTCAAGATGGATTTTGACTCCACCTCCATCCGCCAGCCCCTCTAAAACCACTTAGGCACGCTGAAGTGCACTTTGTTCATAACTCGATCTAAAGGCCCTTGTTTTGCTCCATTTGGAGAAGCCGCGATGTCCAAAGCATTGAGTGTAAAGCGCACATCTCTTTGTATACGTAATTTTCTGTGCAAATATGTGTTTTGTTTACAGAGGGGGGAAAGATTCATTGGCAAACCAAGCATGAAGTGGAAAAAATATGATTCTGATGGGGTATGAGTGGTCAGTTAGAGATGTGTTCTTTCTTTTCCATCTTGACTATCCTAAGGTCATGTTTTGATTCTGTTAGCTCCAGTCTCGACCACATCCAGCCCTCAAACCCTATTTTATCTCTTTAATTGCAGTTCTCACGAGCAGACACATAGGTTATACAATTGGGTGTAAACAGAGGAATCGTGCTTTGCAATTTAGTATAATCTTTGACATTGGTCCTATGTCTGTTTGAACAATAACTGCCATCCCCAAGACTGCAGGGCAAGAAGGAGATCTATAATTTTGGCTGAGCTTTTCTACATGGGAGACAATAGCGTGTCCGTGTTGAGATGACCATTGAGACAAATTGGAGTGCCATTTCAAATTCTGTTACCATCATAACACAAACACAATAACTACAGCGGGAGTTGGAATATGTGTACCAGACCAATGTGACTTGCACCCTCTCTGACAGTGAGGGGGGGAGGGGCATGTTCATGACTAAGTGGGAGGGAGGGCAAAAAACGAGTCAAGCCAGAGCACATGGAGGGCAAGACCAAGACTGACAGAGAACAAGTCAAGACCAAGACATACAGCAAGGAGACAAAGGCCAAGTCAAGACCGAGACAGAGGAGAGGCGACCGAGCCAGGACTAGTCACAGAGAGGGTAGGGCCGAGACTGAGGGGAACCAAATCAAGTGAAAGTCAAAACTATAGCCCCTTTCACACTGCACCAAAAACGCAGGTCAACGTGGGTTTTTCGGCACTCTGAAAGGCACAACTCGGCATTTCGACCCGCGTCAACCGACTCGCCAATCGACCTGGGTGTTTAGCGACTCGGCTCGACTACAGTGTGAAAAAGGCAACCCGCATCGTCTCAGGTTTCATGCGACCTTCCTATCGCATCCCGATTTTGTCATTGTGCTGCCTGTCAGGTTTCGCCTGTAGCTTCTTCGGCTCCCTTCCAGACTCGCCAAAAACTCTATCTTCCTTCACTGCATTAGAGCTCGGACATTTTCCAATCTGCGCCGAGTTTGTATGCTTTGCAGAAGAGACAACATTGCAATGCACATAACGACAAAGCTAGCGTTCGACTCTATGACGTCCACGTTGTTGTTTGTTTACCTCTCAGTGTTTGGGCACACGTTTATGTGAAATGATGATGTTGCCAGCACAATGATGCACGAGAGAGAAAAACACAGGTATGCAGCCCTCACAGCGGGAGTTCAGACCCGGGTCTTCTGGAAGCTTGAATGCGCACCAATGCCGAGCAAACGTGGGTCCAAAAACCCACGTTGACACGCATTTTTCAGTGTGAAAAGGGTATAAGATGCAAAGAGGGGCAGAATCAAGATCAAGTCAGAGGAGGGGCTAAACCAAGTCAAAACTAAAGAGTATGAAGGAGGGTAAGACCATGTTTAGACCATGCAGCGCTAGACTAAAGGGGACTCAAAACTGAGTTAAGAACACATTGGAGGGAGGGTGAGACCAAGACGGAGGAGGGGCAATTGCCACGTTCAAGAGAGGGCAAGATGGACTAAGCGAGGGCGAGGCAGAGTCACGACCTAGGCTGAGAAAGAAAGGGGTAGACTGAGTCAAAACAGAACAAGAGGAGAGGTGAGTCTGAGTCAAGACCAAGAACAAGACTGAGGGAGGAGAAAACAGATTCAAGAGTGAGTACAAAGAAGGGTGACACAGAGTCAAGATAGAGACAGATAATACCTGATTTATACATCTCTTATCAAGGACAATACTATTCTGTGTTCGTCCAGTATATTTAGAACTGCCCCAATGCTTTTATTTGGCTGAATTATTTATCATGTATCCCCTGGTAGTGGCTTATGGACAGCTGCCCTCTAGAGATGGTTTAGGCAAGTTAGCTCATATAGTTCAGCCTTTATTGTCTCCCTATGATAAATTTGTTTTGGACATACAAGTCAATAAGAATGTGGTCTCAAGACCAGTTGTGAGTACAACAACACTGTTTTTGACTTGAATGAAAGTGCCACAGAAATAGTAGTACTCCCTTAAGGCCACATGGTTTAAGCGCTTTATTAAAAGTAATCATCATTTAAGCAGATATACATCTCTTATAGCCCGTGGAGTTTCTGCTCATAGGCTTATCTACACGGAAATGCAGTAAACTTTAAAACATCGTATTCCACTTTTTTTTTCCTTCTATATAGAATTAATTTTTTGTTCAATTATCATTGAAAGCCACAAGGTTAAAGCTTTCAGGAATTCATGACAGTCTGCCACCACAAAATTCGAGGTATTGTCGAAGATTATACATCGAAATTAGCCCCAGCTCTCGCTACCCCTTGTTTCATTAGAGAGTCACTGTTTTGGGGGCTTTTATTGTCTGCTCTTTCGGGGCCTTAGAGCTCAGACAAGAGGGCAAAGAGAGCAAACATGCTGTGACAATCGTGTCCTCCTTTTTATTCAGGAGCTTTCAGCATTGGCACGATGGTTGGCCAGGTTAATGTCTCCATGCAGCATGTCAGCAGAAGCATCCTCTCCACTAGATGTGCTCAGTGGTGTGACGGCTTGTTTGGAAAATTCCACTGGAACCAAACCACAGGAAATGTATGCTTTTATTTACTAGCTTTGCCACCATAATCAGAGGTATATGATGTTGAGAGATGAGAAAAGCAGTGTTTAGATGAAAAGAAAGGGAGATAAAATATGAAAGCATACTATCCGCAGTCATCTGATAAGATTACTTCGGTCTTCATGCAGGCCTTCATAAATTCACATCAGTTTTGCATGAATGTGTCACACTTCTAGTGTGAATCATGGTGTTAATCTGCCTGTTTACAGCTTGTTGATCAGTATCACACCATTCAGGGCATATGAGGAAATGTGGAGGCTCTTCAGAGCTCTGTGCACTCTCCTATCATTTGGTCCATGCATGACAGAATATACATACTTATGGGATGGACCTTTCAGACTTGAATGCATTGGGCTGTTTTGGACGGATGGTTTGACAAAAGGCCAGCAATTTCTCAAGCTTGCTGCATAAAACTCTTCCATTTAAGTATTTGCTTGACTTCAAGGCGTGATGCTTCCTCCTCAAAGCAAATGCAGCATGATGATGTGCTGCAAACTGAGCAGCCTCGGCCACTGCATTTTCACTTGACCATGTGCCTGAGATGAAGGGACATTTAGAATACATATGGAAAAGAAGCGTTGCTGCATAGATTTCTTGTAAATATGCTTTGCTGAGTGTGTAATTGCATCCAATTTGTGCTTGATTGTTCCGCTGTGTGGAGCGCTGAGATTCAAGCTGTGTCAATACGCACTTTTGAGCACCTGTAATTTGTATGGTTTGACATCATTACTTGAATATGATATGGCTTATAACAATATGGCGCAAGCTGATGATTTCTCAAAGGTTACCAGACTCCACAGCACATGTATGGTCTCTGATGACTTTCTATTTCATTTTAAATGCGACTGAACCCTGATCTCAAAGAAATACATGACATGACCTTCTCCACTGAATTTCATGGTGGTGGCTCGACATCTGTTAAAATCGTATGTGCCAACACCATGGAGACAATGCCAATAGAAAGTCAATTAGGATCCAATTTTGGTATTGGATGAACAAAATCCTTGTTTCAACAATACAGCATTATGGGTGGCTGTAAATATTATTTTGTAGTTTAGATAGCTGCATTTTGGAGACAACAGTTTCTTGAAAATGTATTTGCTGTTGGAGAATAATCCAATGATGTGTCAGCAGAGTTCAGGTCTGGTTCGGCACGCACACACACATGCATATATATATATATATGTATATATATATACACACACACACACACACACACACACACACACATACATATATACATACATATGCATATATACACATTATATATATGTATGTATATATATGTACATGTGTGTGTGTGTATATATATATATACATATATATATATACATACATATGCATAAATACACATTATTTATATATATATATATAGTTTGGAAATATCTTCTCATTTAATACTTTTTCTTTATTTTCATGACTATTTACATTGAAGATTTTCACTCTTCAAAATAGCCCTTTGCTTTGATTACTTCTTTGCTCACTCTTGGCGTTCTCTCCATGAGTTTCATGAGGTTGTCGCCTGCAATGGTTTTCAAAAGTCTTAAAGGAGTTCCTGGAGATGGTGAGCACTTGTCGGCCCATCACCTTGCAGTCCACCTCATCACAAACATCTGGACTGGGTTTAGGTCAGGTGACTGTGGAGGCCAGGTCATCTGGTGCAGCCCTCCATCACTCTCCTTCTTGGTCAAATAGCCCTCACACAGCCTGGAGGTTTGTTTGAGGTTGTTGTCCTGAAAAATAAATGATAGTCCAACTAAACGCAAACAGGATGGGATGGCCTGTCGCTGCAGGACGCTGTGGTAGCCATGCTGGTTCAGTGTGCCTTCAATTTTGAATAAGACCCCCAACAGTGTCACCAGCAAAGCCCCCCACACCATCACACCTCCTCCTCCATGCTTCACGGTGGGAACCATGCATGTAGAGACCATCCGGTCACCTTTTCTGCATCGCACAAAGACACGGTGGTTGGAACCAAAGATCTCAAGTTTGGACTCCTCAGACCGAAGCACAGATGTTCACTGGTCTGATGTTCATTCCTTGTGGTTCTTGACCCCCCCAAAAATCTCTTCTGCTGGTTTCATTCCTTTAATCTGGGCTCTAATCTGAGGTGCTGTTAACTTGTGATTTCTGAGGCTGGTGACTTGGATGAACTCATCCTCAGTAGCAGAGGAGACTCTTGGTCTTCCTTTCCTGAGGTGGTCCTCATGTGAACCAGTTTCTTCGTTGCGCTTGATGGGTTTTGCACCTGCACTCGGGGACACATTCAAAGTTTCTGATTGGTTCCTGCCATAACATGAATTCAAACAGTTGTCAAACAGGGCTGTCAACCTGACTTCTTCACAACACAAGTGATGCTCCCAACCCCATTAAGAAGGCCAGAAATTCCACAAATGAACCCTGACAAGGCAAACCTGAGAAGTGAAAACCATTCAGGTGACAACATCGTGAAGCTCATTGAGAGAAGACCAAGGGTTTGTAGCGCTGTCAACAAAGCAAAGGGTGGCTACTCTGAGGAATCGAAAATATAAAACATATTAACAGATATCTAACAATGTTTTCCTAGATTTTATTTATATATGCGGGGGCAAGGCAAGGAAAAATACTTTGGAAATGCTCTCAGTTTTTGACCTATCAGCACTTTTGTAAAATCCATGAAAATAAAGCAGAAACACATTTTTAAACATTTTAAAAGTCTATTTATTTAAGACTGGGGTGGAAAGCAGTTCACATTTCATCATTCATTCAGTGCCTAAATTAAATTAGCAATATTAAGCACAGTAGTTCAACTGAATTAAAGGTCTATTGTAATAATAATAATAATGAAATAAAAATATGCATAAAACATTTTTTAAAAAACTGTAGAAAATGCTTTTTTTTGGGGGGGGGGGGCTGTACATTGTAAAACACGGCATTATAAAAGGACACAAACATTTCTTTCCCCCCACAAACTGGTATTTTTCATACCAACCACCATCCATCTGATTTGGACGTTTTTGGCCTGTTTCTTGATATTGTACAATTAGAAAGTTAGTGTGTCCACCATGCAAAGGAATCTTAGCTTATTACCACTGCCAGTGCTTTTGTGCTGTCGCCATATAATTAAAACATTTTATATAGCCACATGCCGCCAAAACACAATGCAGTGTTAAATATAAACCAGGCACATCTTTGATATGCCCATCATTGCAGATTGCTCCCATCATAATGACAACAAAAGTTGAAGCTGCTCCACTTACCACCAAGTTGCACAGGCTAGGTTCACTATTCCTTCACAGCTGGTCATTCTTTCTTGTTGTGATGTGCTCTCCAGTCGTACCAAAGGATAGAAACCATAGAACTGTACCTAAAATAAGAGGCAATGTGGGGCAGCAGAGAAATTGTGTTGTTTCTTTTTTGATTCAGGTCAATCAATCAAATCAATGTGAATCCATGATCCTGTATTTACAACAATCAATATTTTATATTCAGAGCAGCTGATCAGATTGTGAGAAACAGGAGCACACTGAGCCGTGTTGAATCTCCTAAGAACACACAGCTTGAAGACAACGGCCCTGCGGCACAATCGGGTAAAAAAAAAAAAACCTGCCCTGCTCAGGAGACAAGCTCTTTTCAGTGTCCTGTGATTGGGGTCACATACTGTGAGTCCAGTCTGACAAAAAAAAAAAATCATATATTTAACATTTTCAATGTCAAGAGTGCCCAGGTACAGTGGTCTACCTCAGGCTTGGTCGAACGTCCATACAGACACAACTGACTGTGTCTGCAGGTGGGAAGCCCGATGGGGATTTGTGTCCTGGTGGCTACACCAGCACCTTCTTTGGCCGTGGTCCTGTTTGGGGAACCAGGGGTGTGGGATTGCATGATGCTCCCACCTCATACAATGTTCTGATGAAACTCCTCACCATCAGGGGTCAATATGCCGACATGCAACAATGCAACAATGTGCAACTTCACATGTGATGGTAGAAGCTTGTGTTGATCTGTGGTGACCCCCAGAGCAGCAGCGGAGGGGCTGGAGCAACAAGCAGGACAGATTGATTTGATACAAAATCATGAAGAAAAAAGTGTAAACAAGACAAACAGGTAAAAGAATGTTTTGTAATTTAATTGGATATATTTTCTCACTCAATAAAGATCAATAATTTACACTATATATATCTATATATCTATATCTCTATATATAGAGAGATAGATATAGATATCTATCTATCTATATATATATATATATAGATAGATATATCTTCCTGGGCGAGCTGTAAACATAGAAATAATGGAAATATATGCTGGTGCACAATCTCTGGGATCCTCCATCATAAGGTATGCTTAACAGTTTAGAGGATGCTTTGAAAGTGAGATTCCTTCTCACTTCACTTCATTGTCGTGTTGTTTTTTAGCTCCATAGATTCTGCCTCTAATCTGTTTAGCTGTACTTAAATTGGCTGCGTTGACATCTCCTTGCTTTAAGGCCGGGATTCCTTTTAGTCCCTGCTCGAATACCCTTTCACGTAACTTAATATGCCATTTTGGTCTCCTAGGGACAATAATTGAGTTTAGGCGAAGTTTAAATAGCTTAAAGGACAGGCAATACAGATGGGCATCTCTGTGATTAACAAACTCCAGCCCAAGGTCTCTGTGTCAGGCGCTGGATTAGGACATTACGAAGAGAATGACAGAGCTTTTTGGCACTTTATTCCCTCTCAATAACATTCTTTCACATATTAAGTTAATTCCACCCCTAGGTAGGGACTTTATCATGCAGAAGACCTTAATCCACTGTTGTTGAGTCCATCTCGCCCAAGCTTTGATGAAGCCCCCCTGCTTTTCTGTGGGTGCAGCAGGCCTTGGTAAGACAAAGCACCCGTGACAGAGACAATAAGATGCAGCTTGAACCACAACAAAAAGAGGTTTCATCCACTGGAGTGGAGAGAAGAGGTGTTGTTGAAGAAAAAATGAGAAAAAAACTTCAAAGGGTGAAGCAAACGAAGACAAATTCACGAAAGTGCCAACAGTTCTGATCAAGAAATGGATCACTGTTAACGCTGTGTGCTTTTATTAGGTGGAGAAGGCCCGGCCCCACTGATCTCTTGTATAGCACTTTATCTGAGGCCCACCTTTGACCCTTTGCTGAAAAGCCCCAGTTGATATGATGAGTGTAAGCTTTGGGTGTTCTTTTAGATCTCCTATCAGTACTATCCCAAATTGAAAAGCCGTGTTTGAGGTACCAGTGGCCAATTTATCCTTTGGCTTCAGTTGCTCTGCATTGAAGAAAAAAAAAAAAAGATTAGTAGTCCATTTGCCCCCCTGCGAAATGACCACTGAAGGTAATTGAGAAAAGTCGGAGCGTTACCCTTCAACAGTTTTTTTTTTGTGTATTTTCAATTAATTGTCTTAGTATTTAACAGAAGAATGTTGAAATGATACTGATGTCTTGGATAATAATTTAATTTTTTTGAGCTCCAAATTTGGAAACAGTAACAAAAAGCCAAGCAGAGCATATGAGCAGTCTATTGACCACTCAATTGAAAACATCTCTGCTAGACTCTGAATAGAATAATTAATTCAGTCACCTGTCTGAACTTAAGCTGTCCATTTGATTGTCAGTGGTACTGAGAGTCTCTGAGGTTTTGATCCTTCTAGCGCTAACAGATGGTTGTTGTGGCTTGGCCTGGGCTGGGAATCGCTCCTTAAGAGCAGACAGAGGGTTGGAGGGGGAAAATCCCCTGTTGCCATCCCTAAGAAGACCATAAGCTTGAGCAGAGAAAAAGAAAGGGCCTGCTACTGGTGCTAATTACCCAGAAACCACACAGAAAGTGCCCACTGTCACTAACTGAAGAGGTTCACATCCCTTCTTACACAGATAAAAGGCGTAGTACGAAAACATTTCGCAGGGGACAAAGAAGGGAAGATTACCATAATCTTTTGGTTTGTATCCCCTGTAAGCTGTCCGTGTGTCCTTTTCCCTCACACTTTCTCTTTCTCCTCCTCCACCCTTTTCTCGCTCGCTGCTCTCTTGTTTCTTCTCGTCTAAAATCTGGTTTGAAGGAGCAGAAATGGTGGGAATTGGCTTTACAGCCGCAGCCTGACAGTTGTGTTCTTCCCGCCTTTCTGTGATCATCCCTGTCATTGGTGGGCTGCTGTTGGGGTAATCAGACAATGGCAGGCGAAACGAGGTGTCACTGTGCTGACAGACCCCTCTTCATGTTATGTCATTGTTAATCCTCATCCTTCAGCCTTCTCCCTCTGCTGCTTTCATCCAAGCGTTCTCCATGAAGGGGATAGGGGATAAATATGACGCCTTCATATTTCTACATATCAAAGCACTCTCAAGCGGCTGTTTTCTCCCTAAGTGGCGAGGGATTGTGCTGCACACAACTCAGAGCGAGAACTTTCTTAAATGAGGACATCACAGCTGCTCCGACGCAATGGCGCTCCCAACTGTCCCAGTCACAGGAAGCCTGGACCAAAGCCAGTCGCGCAGCCAGGAAAACAGGCACTTTTAAAGGCGTCGCATAAACGCTGTCTTCTCTGGTTGCAGATCACCCCAGAGGTCTGATCCTTTTAGCATCATGGCTGCCTTGGAGCACCTCTGCGAAGCTCATTGGAAGCAGAGATGAGGCATGAAGACATAGCTGAGGAAATGGTTTCAATTAAAGGCAGAGAGTGATGAGTGACACTAAGAGCGCTGTGTCTGTGAGAGCAAGTGCTGGAGTCTCCGGCAATCATTACAAAGTGCTTTCATAGCATCTAAAAGCTCACAACATTCAGATTGATGGTGGAATGTGTGCTCAGTGTGTAAGACATCCCATAAATGGCTCCGTTTTCACTCTCTTGCTGTCTGCTTTTTTTGGCTTCTGAGTGGGTGGTGTTGAAACAATGACAGGAAACCTGCTAGTTTTGGTAAAATCTCAAGTTTATGAACGATTATACTACTTCTCAGCAGAATGAGGAGGAGCACTTTTGCATGTTTTTCTTGTGTCGACAGCAGCAAAGTGACTGTTCTCATTCAAATTTATACCATTTCCTCGACATACCTTTTAGATCAGAGGGTGTTTTCAAATTGAAGACAATGACTTGTTTCTGTTCACCTGCCTAAAACACAGGGCACAGTTTTATTTATCTTTTGAGCTAATCTTCAGATGTGACACTTTCAGCTAAAATCTGCGCAGCTCTTGTGTCCTTTTCATTTTATTGTTTGCTTTACTGAGCTTTGATTGCATTTTAAAGTTATGCCACAGGTCCATTGCCATTGTGTGCGCTGTGCTGCGAATGCATAGTTTCTTTGACAGTCTCAGTGTGAGACTGACGTTTGAGAGTGTAGACATGTGTGCTCCCTGTAACGCTGTGTTTACAGAGCCTCCCCACCAAGCCTCCACTGCTTGCTGCATATGTGGCACAGAGGGCCCAGGTGAGATAACACAGTTTGCTGCTCTTTCTAGTGGATGCTGGCAATAAGAGAGAGAGGAGAGAGAGGACAGCAGTGGACATGTAACAATACCGTATGATTCAATTAGATATGAGAAACTCAGTTGAATCCTGAATGCTTTTATTATGTCTCTGTTAGGTGATGTGTTAAACAAAGAAACACAACAATAATGACATCACAATTAAGCATTTCAATCATTTAACACAGAAAAATAAAGAACCTATTCAAAGCATGCCTGGACCTGCTGGTAGTGAACCAACCAGTGGATTGTACAACCGCACAGCTTTCATTTCTCCTGGTACCTGTCTGGCATCTGACTTCTGCTGTTTTGAAAACCAATACTATTCTTTTAATGTAACTAATGAGCCTTTCGAACATTCAGAACCATCCATCTATTTTCTTCTGCTTACTCCTGTTAAGGGTCGCGGGGGGGGGGGGTGGAGCCTATCCCAGCAGCCTTTGGTTGAGAGGCGGGGTTCACCCTGGACGGGTCACCAGTCCATCACAGGGCCAACACACAGAGACAGACAACCATTCACACTCACAGTCACACCTACGGTCAATTTAGAGTATCAATCAGCCTCGTCCCCTCTTGATGTCTTTGGACTGTGGAGGAAGCTGGAGTACCAGAGAGAACCCACACAGGAACAGGGAGAACATGCAGACTCCACAAAGAAAGATCCCGTGCTGAGCCGGGACTTGAATCCGGGACCTCTTGCTGTGTGGCCACATCGCTAACCACTTCACCACCGTGCCGCATACTGTAACATTCAGAACAGTCTAACAATTGTATCTGTAAGTAGCTGCGTTGTCTGACATCTCAGTTTTTGCCTGTGTTAATCACTGAACTATGCTTTGAAATGAAACTGCACACAGCTTTACAGCGCAATAAGATTTTGTCCAGAACAACTTCTCATCAGTGAGCCAAAGTGTGCATCTTAGTTGTCAAATCTGAAAGTGAGCCTGCATATGTAAGGTAGATAGATTGAAACTGCTACGGCAAAGAATTTCATAAAATAGGGTAAATTCTAATAGTAGGGGTTTCCCTGCTATTACTAACATGTTAATTGCAATATTGTAACTTTTTTTTTTTTAATCCAGCACTCATAACTACCTGGTTCACACTGACGAAAGTGATAATATTTTAAGGGTTTCTGCAGATTTTAATAAGTTCTATTTAAACAACTTTGAATAAAATTTAAGACTTACTTGATGGTCATACCAGCAAAAGTATGAAGGAAAGTTATTAAAAAAAGAATAAACGAGTCTCGGAATAAAGTGCAAAGAAAAATTATTCACATTAAACAAGTAAGCTGAAATTCTGAGGTGTGATCATAAAGTGCAGCAACATTAATATTTGCTCTGGCTGATAAATGCTTTAACTGTTGCTTGGTTGTGAGGTATGTGATTGTGCTGTAAAGTCAGGGACTACTGGTTCCTTGCTGATTGATTTCCTGGAACTGATACAAGTTTGCTTCAGTTGCAACCAGGACATTTCCCACATTTAACATGTTACACAAAACACAGAATTACTTTCCGAATCCTGCACAATTTAAAAACCTATAAACATCATATTCAAGACCAAGTGACACATTTTTAGATCCAATTTAAGATCCTTGATAGAGCCCTGATTGTTCCTTAATACTGGTTGCAGTTTGCAATGAAAACTTATTTTACAATTCTCTTTGCAGGCCTCAGAAACTGCAAGTGAAAATAAATATAGTGCAGGGGGAATATAGTCTTTGCTATGCCACTATACTTGCAGTACCATAAAGGTAGCTAGCTTTGTAGCTCGTCTTGGGAGCAGAAAACTTTTATACCTCTGTGGTGTTTTGAAGAAGTCTCCCCTCAATGAGTCATGAGATACAGAGAAGTGTTTTTCTCTGGAGTGTGGTTGAGCTAACAGAAGCTAGCTGGCTAGCTCCTATGAGCTGGTGCCTCATCGCTATCATGTTGTATCACCGTAATTATCAGTCTTTGTCTGACTAAACAGTGTTTAACAGTTGTAATCATGACCAGGAATCCTGCTTTTTTTTCCCCCCCCGAACACAAAAATATTCTCTGCTCAGTGCTGAACAGACACTTTGGCCAAAGTCAGTTCAAAGTAACTGAGTTAGAATATGTGTTGTTCAGTCACATTATTTATTAACGCTTACATGCATGTCTATATTTACCCATCATAAACATCTTCAATTATCCAAATTAATTTGAATATTTTTAAGTCATAATCATGTAAATGTGGATCTGACTGATTAAAGTAAGTGACTGACAGTTTTGGGTGCTCCACACGTGTGACATTACATTCACAGATGCAAAAAAAGACTTCCTGGATATGCCCTGAAACAGCTTTCCTTGTAACACAAGTCAAGACGACAGCAGAGACGTTTGGTGAAGGCCTCAGATTGGATGCGGGGAGCTAAGCACGTGTCTATTTACCCACCAGATTTCTGTTACAGTCAATCCACATCTCTTATTTAACCGGACCAAGTTCATTTACAGGAGACGAAACGTGAGGAAATAGAGAAGAAACAAGACATCTTGCATTTTTAATTCAGAACATTGGCTAGTCCAATTTTTTTTTGACAACGAACAGCACTTACAGGCGTGTTACACACAGAGACATTCTTCTACCCCAGAGCCCTGTTGTTGAGACAGACAGACAGCCCTGAACCAGCCAGTTTAAGAACATCATCCATTAAGGATTTCCTGTCACTGAATTCAGCATCTGCACATACAAACAAACTCCCCAAGCTAGGTTTACAGACCCAGCCCTCCTTAGCTCTTCAGCATGCCCTGGGATCTTCCAACCAGCATCACTTGAGTATTTAATGTATAACTGTTTCCAAATAAGCCATGGATCATTATGGAAAACTGTGAAAACTCTTGAAGAGGATCAGCGGGGTTTTAATCATAAGCAAGCTTTTAAGTGTATATAAGTGCATATACATATACACACACACCTAATGTATATTTCATTCATCCCAAATTGTAATGCAACCAAGCAGAAGTTCAGTGTTTGGGCGCCATCTGAACTGATTACAATCACTATCCATAATTGAGAGGCAAATGCATGGAAAATCGCTCTACATCACTTTTCATTTTAGTGACAAAGCATTTCAGAGCAGCGGGTGACTTTTTTGTGTTGAAGATTATGCTTGGGTGGTGCTACACTTGATTCTGTGACAGAGTTTATTGAAATGATTTAGTTTGTAGCTGGGCGTGTCCAGGGATTTGCTGTCCAAAGGTGTTTGGTGTGGAATTTGAGCGGCACTTCTTAGTGCTCCCTTTTCCTTTGTTCTTTTTGTCTTAACACTTCATGCTTGCTAGATATCGAGCCCTCTTTAGTGCTACGCCGTACGCCGCCTCGCACAATTAGATTATATATTTAAAGTATGTTGTTTTGAGGTTTGTTTCAGACTATTTCCCGATGTCATACTGCTCCAAGTGGTGCTGTAAAGACAGCTTTGTTATTAGTCAGTTGGCTTATAATCTTCTGTTAACTAAATTGATTCAGTAGATCCAAATCCATCTTAACCAAACCTCTCTTTAAGTGTAAGCTTACACAAAAAAGGAGTATTTATTTAATTCCCCAAAAACACAATAACAGCTGGGAATATGGGTTGTCTTGGGTCACTAAATCTGGCATCACCAGATGGGATGTTTTATTTGAGGGATCTCTCCTGCTTTGTGAAACACCTTGTTCATATTTTTCAGCTGGTGAGAAGACCTGAATGCCGCTTACCGCTCTGTCATCTTGGATTTGTGTATCTGAGTTGGCCTAAATATGCTTTTTCTCCTGTGTGGCCGATGCTGCGCACTTATGGAACCCTTGATCAAAGGATAATGCACAGACTGTCACTTGGCCTCCCTGAGCCGTCAGCTAGAGCACTCTGAATTATTCAAATGCAATCTCATGAATACTTCTGCAGCTTGCACCACTGTTGATGGCAAATAACACATCTAAATAGAGTAACGTATCCTCTTTTGTAATTCTTTAAATGTGAGCAGCAGTGAGAATTGTGCTCATGTCATGTGGATCAGTGGGTGTTGATATTTAGGTTGGACTGTCCATTACTATGCAGCACGTAGCCCATATTTGCTTTGTGCTGTGTGCTTTCTACTGTAAGTCAGGTGTTCGCAACTTGAAGGTGAGGGGTCCCAAAATAAACTGAGGATACAGACTGGGGAGAAACAACTTCTCTCTAGCATTTCCATATCATGCCAGCAATAGAGTGATACTTCAGTCAAAAATTGATCATCAGTTATTCTCTGTTAGATGTCTTAGATCTGTCACTGGTCTACATACGATTCTTCCACCATTGTTGTCAGTTATTCTGTCTTTATATGTATCTTTTTAATGAGTGTTTTCAATCTTGATTTCTAAGGCCACTGATTTGTGAGTGGCCCTTGTCAGGGGCCCCACCTCAGGAATCCCACTGCTCTAGTTCATATGATCCAAGTAAGTATGAAGGGAAACATTTGAATTTAAAATTATATTATTATAAATATATTTTAAAAGTTATATTTCACCTATACCTATTATTTGTGATTATTGCCCATAGTTATTGTGGCTGGCTAATACACATCTGTCTGTACTGAAATTATTAAATCTTTGATTATTTATGTGTATACAGTGCTTAATTTGTAAATCATAAGGTACCTGAACGCTAAGTACATATGACTTGTCAGCGGTGAGAGATGGACACAGGTCCTGGAACGCACAGGAAAACAACATGTAAAACCAATGCTTAATTTGTAAATCATAAGGTACCTGAACGCTAAGTACATATGACTTGTCAGCGGTGAGAGATGGACACAGGTCCTGGAACGCACAGGAAAACAACATGTAAAACCCTTGCTTCATTTGTAAATCATAAGGTGCCAGAACGCTGAGTACATAGGACGGCTCAGGGGTGAGAGAGGGGCACAGGTCCTGGAACGTACACAGAAAACAACAAACAAATGCCCACTCGCCATGATGTGGGACTTTCAAGCCTCCATTTCAAATAATATCCATGGTATCAATGTTATGACGATAATTCAGTTATTTAGCCTCCTCTGAGCAGCACAGGTGAATGCCCACATCACCACAGGTGGGACTTAGAGTCTACAGTCAGCAATTTGTTTCTCAACAGGTCCAACTTGGAAAACAAACAAAAAACAGCTCACAATAAATCACACAAATCTTCCATTATTATTATTACCGTATTTAAAGATTGGCCTATTATTAGACGGTCTGCTCACCATTTAGTTGTCTAAGACACCCCACATCATGTTAGACCCAGCTTGGCTAGCTGGAGCTGAACCTGGCTAGCTGGAGCTGAACCTGGCTAGCTGGAGGTGAACCAGGCTAGCTGGAGGTGAACCAGGCTAGCTGGAGCTGAACCAGGCTAGCTGGAGCTGAACCTGGCTAGCTGGAGCTGAACCAGGCTAGCTGGAGGTGAACCAGGCTAGCTGGAGGTGAACCAGGCTAGCTGGAGCTGAACCTGGCTAGCTGGAGCTGAACCAGGCTAGCTGAAGCTGAACCTGGCTAGCTGGAGGTGAACCTGGCTAGCTGGAGCTGAACCTGGCTAGCTGGAGGTGAACCAGGCTAGCTGGAGCTGAACCTGGCTAGCTGGAGGTGAACCAGGCTAGCTGGAGCTGAACCTGGCTAGCTGGAGCTGAACCTGGCTCTCTGTGGTGGCGCCAGCCTCCTGCTGCAGCCGATTTTGATCGTCACCATGACCGCTGCAGCTGCCCTCGACGCCGCTTGTGGAGGCTTTTCTGACTCGTTTTAAGCGTCATGCGACTCTTCCTTCTTTTTGAAAAACAGCAGATTTAACTGTCTTTTTGACATTTTGGCGTTGAAATAGGAACTGTTTATTTCCTCTCTGCTTGCTCCTCAGAGGCGGCGAATTTCGAAAGGTTATCTGTTTGTGTCAGGGGCGTGGCTTGTTGGCGTCGGTGCATCAACAGATCTCTGACTCTTTCAAATGACGTTGAATCTTAATAAACAACATGAAATTCTAAGGATTTGGTCTGTAAATTTATCTTTGCACACTATCGTTGTATTTTAAACATTTTTAAAACGTTTTCATATTTTCTTTAAATACAAGAGGTACCGGATCTGCCCAAATAAGTACCGGAACACAGGGAGGCCAAAATTCAGAGGTGGGATCCGGCTGTGTGTATGTATATATATATATATATATATATATATATATATATATATATATATATATATATATATATATATATATATATATATATATATATATATATAAAATATATATATTTTTTTACATATATATATATATTTTTATATATATATATATTTTTTTTTTTTTTTGATGGAGTAGGTGTACACTGATCAAAACTGATTAACTTA